>NC_068547.1:23405831-23763331 GCF_026212275.2 Microplitis demolitor
TCACAACAAAGGTTTCGTCTCATGCCTAACATTCGACGCGTCCGGAGAGTATCTCCTGGTGGCTGTTGATCGTTACATTCGAATTATTCGCAACATTCCGGGCTACCGCTCAGCAATTGAGTCAGCGAAACGTAAATTGGAGCAACGTCAAACTTCAGCGACGAAAGAACGACTTGAAAAAGTAATCGCTGACTCGGAAAAATTCCTCAAGTCGATGGGCGAGCGAGTTTTATGATAATTTGCTTGACGATGACGCTAATGATTAATTAACTAACATTAATCATTTTAATTTTTATACAATTGCTGTGTAAATTTTATAAGTACATTTAATCAGTTTTTTATTTTTAAATCAAACATACCATTGGACGTTTGATAAATTTTTTTACTGATGTTTTGTAAACTAAAATATACTTTTGCAATTATGTATAAATATGAATTCATACTTTGACACTTTGTTTTAATTATTCAAATAATCTCGAGCGGTAACTAGTACTTTAAATTACAACGAGTAATTTACAAAAAAAGAACACGGGTTTAATTTACATTTAAGTTATATATACAATTGAATCAGGTATCAAATTATTTTGATTAAATAATATTAATTGTTAAATTAATTTAAATTTGAATAGCAGCTAGATTGTAAGTAGTTTTTATTTTATTCTGTTTATCCCGGAGGATCAACAGACGACGACAGGCAACGCTAGCAGTCATTGCACGATTATCGCCACGTAATATTTGATAATTCGCGCGTAAACTTACGCGTCGTAAGTTATTTGGAGCTACTGGTCTGCCGCCAGCGAATGCGAACCTAAAAAAATTAAAAAATTTTTTTTAGACAAAAGTTTATTGCAATAGACACAAAAATAATACCTGATTTCCCGTCGAGGTCCACGTAGAACAGAGTCAGGAAACGTATTAAGTCTATCATCAGGTGATTTCGAACTAGGACGTACTTTAGCGTATCGTATTTTACTTCTTACAATGATAGGAAGTAACCGTGGTAAAATTTCTTTACTTTCTTCATTGTCTATTGGTCTCAAGTAAGGCAACAATGAGTCTCCATAATGTTCAGTTAACACTTTAAGGTCTGGTAATTTATTATTTGATCTTACTAGAGCGTTAACTGAAAGCTATCAATTAAAACAGTTTGAATATTTGTTGATCAATGACTTTATTTAAATAAAATACTCACTGCGACTTGGTGCCACAGCTTCGAACCCGAAGGTGCCTCGTTCAGAAGATTGTCCAACGACAACAGAGGATCTGACGGCTGAAAAAATACCAACGGCTGGATCCCCACCAGCAGTTCCAAAGCAGTTATTTTTTTTTTATTAATTGTACTTCCAGGTTTGTCGTCTTGCGACAGAACATTTTCTAGCATTGGTAGAAATTTATCTGCAGTCGCTGGCCACCTGAGCATCAGCTTCAATGCACAAGTCTTGAATAATGTTTCTACGTTCGAATCTATGAAACTTTGGCCCAGTAACAGTTCTAGTAATAATTCTGTCAACTTTTCCACCTGAAATTTTAATTGATAATGATAATTAGTAATTAATTATTTAATTAATTGATGTATTTTATAAAAATAAGTACCGAATTTATGTGGTACGGGTACCCAGTTCCAGTGTTTGATGTAATTGCAATAATGAGTTGACACGCACGTGTTGTAACACGTGTGTATTGAGCGTTATTTGAAATTACTGTTGATCTAGCGATCGAAACTAGAATATTTAATATCCCTTCTCCGTCAAAATGATTATTATTCGTACAGTCATTCAGTAAAACCTGTAAATTAAATAAAATAAATAATTAATTAAGTAATCAACCTGGTCCCCAGTATCTTTAAAAATAATTTTTTATAGATTTTTGTCTCAAAAGTGTGATAAATTTTTTTTTTATTGATCCTGATTAAATTGATGGTAACAAGTGAGCTGTTGGACCGGAGTAATGTCAGTTAATTAGAAAGCAAAATGAATTACGATAAATTTTAACGTCAGAATGTTGATATTCAAAACTTCTGTACCTGAAATGTTTTCTTCGATCCATTAAATAAAATTTTCAAGGCGCGTTTAGCGTAAGCATGACGAAACTCGGTATTTTTATCCTCCATAAGTTCATCTTCATCACAGAGAGGTTCGCTGGTTTGCGACAAGTTAACCGGCTCCAAAGCAACGCTGGCAACATCAACAATTTCTTCATGTGGCACAAACACTTGCGCTTCTGTGTGATAAGATGGCATGGGATCTGGCGATCCGTACACTGGGTCAGCATCACAGAGAGTTGTGATAACGGAGTTGATATCAGAGGACAGGAGTTTCTTCCTGCAGCTGTGGCTCAGCCTCGTAACACATTTCTGTAAATTAAATTAAATAAATAAACCAGTCGCGGGAAATAATTTAAAAATTTTAAATATTTATGCTCACGTGCAAAATTTCTCGTAAGCGGTAGGAAGCATCCTCAGCGAGTTTCTTTGACAACGAGTCAGGAAGAGGATGAAGGCCCAGCTCTTCGCCGATCGCGGATATCCAATCAGTACTTAGTACTGCGTATCTACGCTGGTTATTGCCATTGGTTATACTCGTGGTGTTATTGCTCGTACTCGTGGTGGTTGTTGACGAACTATTGTTGTTTTTCGACGCATAGTGATGATTTGTTGACGATGACAGGTTAGCTTGATGAACTATTTCTTTCATTATTATAAATTAAATTATTTTAACTCAACATAACAATATTTAAACACTCACAGAGATATTTAAATAATTATTTTTAACAATTACTTCATTATTATTAACAATTATATTTTTATTTCAACGTTTAGATGACCGTGATCATCAGAAATATCATATACTATATATACAGTTGTACATTACCGTAAATTATTGTGTTTACTTGAAGTATTATCGACTGTTGGATAAAAAACTTTGAATTTTAAAATTTTTATATGCTGATAGCCAAGTTGGCGAGAAACTGACGAGAAACTTGCAGCCGCAACTGGGAACCAAGTTGATCGCCAACAGTTGGTACCTCCAATAGTTGATGGACATTTTCTGAGAAAGTTGGTGGCAAAAGTTGCTTGCAAAAGTTGGTGATCATAAGTTGACGGTAAGTTTACTTTCAATTTCCTCAGAAACTTGCATTCCAGTTGCGGCTCCATACTGCCGCCAACTTTCTGAGAAAGTTGGCGATAACTTGTAACCAAAAGTTGCAAAAGCTGAAGTTGTCGATAACTTGTCGTCAAGTTGGTCGGAAACTAATGAATGACCAACTTTTTCTCGATCAACTCGTGTTATCAGGGTACGTTTAAACTGAAACACCGTATTGCAGTGGCGTCGTGACCTGTGCGAATTTAGCGTCTCATTGAAGGAATTGCGAAATCAAAATGACCTGAATTAATAGATCTACGTTAAGTCCGTATAGGTCCACCAAAATTATCGGTATGTCCCCTATAGTTTTTTTATAAATAATTTTTGAAATTTTGCAAAAAAAAAATTCATTTTAGCATAAAAAACTAAAGACCCATACGGACCTCATGATAAGGAATGCAAAAATGATCAAATTCATTGGTTTCTTTCTGAATGAGATGCTAAAATGAAATTTTTTTTTTGCAAAATTTCAAAAATTATTTATAAAAAAACTATAGGTGACCTAACAATAATTTTGGTGGACCTATACGGACCTAACGTCGACCTATCAATCCAGGTCATTTTGATTTCGCAATTTCTTCGATGAGACGCTAAATTCGCACAGGTAAAATTTTTGAAAAATTAAAAGAAAAGTATTTTACTTACTATTGGTAAAAGTTATTTTTAATAAGCAAAGACACCTGAAGGCTCCATAACCTACAAAAATTAAATACTCTAGATCAAAGTGTAATGTTCGGAGTGACATGAATGCAATACAATAATGTCACGTGTAATTAAATTTTTTAATACAATTAAGAATAATTGGAAGAAATCTGTAGTTGGTGCAGCTGCACTTGCATATGGAGTTTCTTACGCCAATCGAAGTTATCAGTAAGCTTTTTAAAAATTAGGATATTTTTTAGCTGCCTAACTTCACTACTCCACTTATTTATTTATTTAATTGTTTATTTATTTTTAGGGCGAATCTGTTGATGACAGCTTACTGCAAAGAAGCTGTCAAATATGGTGACGAAATTATCCCACCAACTCGAGCACCCCGGCACATTACAATTATTTTGAACCCGGTTGCCAGGAAAAGGTTTGTTAATTAATTAAACACAATAGTTAGTAGGTAATTAATTGAATTTAATTGCTGTGTAGAAAAGCTAAGAAGTTGTTTGAAAAATACTGCGAACCGCTATTTCATTTAGCGGGAATAGCTGTCACGATTCTCCAAACGGAGAAGGAGAGTCAAGCGAGGCAGCTCATTGAAAACTTGAACACTAGTACGGATGGTATTTTAGTTGCTGGAGGTGATGGCACTTTGTTGGATGTCGTTACCGGGTTGATGAGAAAGTGTAACGGCAGTACATTTTGCGCACAGCAAATTCCTATTGGTATTTTGCCACTTGGTGAAGCAAACAGAATAGCTGATTCAATTTTTGGTAGCAAATATGATGAGCTTCCTCACATACGCCAAATGATTGATGCGTCCATGGCCGCGGTTCGCGGTAACACTAAGTCTATTGATGTCGTTAAAGTTGAACCACTTGAGGTATTTGTTTTTTTTATAAACTGCTTGCTAATGATCTAACTTTTTTTTTTTTGTTTTGAATTGACAGCAAGACGAGGATAATTTAATAAAACCTATTTATGCACTAAGTTCTATCGAATTAGGCGCGTGGAGAGACGCTGATTCTAGAAGAAATAAATACTGGTACTGGGGAAGCTTAAGAAGGTATTTCAGTTTTTTTTTTTTTTTTTTTTTTTTTTTTTAAATAATTTACTTATTGGGAACTCGAGTAACTTTAGACCGAGGGTCAAAATTCAATTTAAATCTCATTTTTTTACTCTCACAATAAATTATAACTGAAAAAAAAAAAAGTTATCTGATTTTCAGCCAGATTCAGACCATTATTAGACTTTCGAGGGGTCACGTTAAATCATAATTTTTAAAAATTCTCTTATAAACATTTAAAATTTTGATCAGTAAATTAAATTACAAATTCTGTTGCAGATACGTGACGTATGTATTTAATGGATTTAAAAATGATCTTAATTGGAATTGTAACGCAACAATAAGATACACGGATCCATGCCCCGGTTGCTCAAAATGTTACCAACAATATCAGTCATCCGGACAATCGGATGTTAGATGGTGGCATGTATTTATTCCTAAGAAAATAACTTTTGCTCAAAGTAATCAAGTCGATTACAGCAAAGTCAAAAATGACGACTGTGATAAGTTTAAAGAAACTCATGTTGCGACAACTGAGCTAAGTTTGGTGACAAATAATTTAAATAATTCGCAGTCAGGTCCGCCGGCAGTTAAATTACAAGTCGGTAAGTTATTAGTAAATATTTATTATTAATTATAAACATATGTACAAATACAAATTATAAAAATAATATTAATTAATTAATTAATAAAAATGATTTTTGGAAGGTCCTGAATACATAAATTACTTTGAATTTGTCACTGAAGGATGGAGACGAATTAAAGGTGAAAATAAAGTAATAAAAAATACATTCGAGGCTAAAGAAATTGAATTTCTTCCCGACTCATCAGAAGACTCTGTAAGTATACTTATTAATTTAAAAAATTTGTTTTAATTATTAAAAGTTAATTACTAAATAAAAAAATATTCTGCTTTTTCTTTCCAGAATAAAAAAGAAAATTATTTTTCAATAGATAACGAAGAGTTTGAACTGAGACCGATGAAAATAAAATTAATTCCTAATGCTGTAAAAATATTTTGCCCGTAATTTATGTCAACAATTGATATTGTTTATTTTTTAAAATTTATTTTATAAATATAATTAATTGAGCTATCCTTTAAATAGACTTTAAATATGGTAAAGTATCACTGCCTTTGCTATTTTATTTAAATATTTAAATCTTTAATGAATGATATAATTTTAATATTTTTAAATCTGCTAACAAGTCCGATTGTTATTAATTTAGAGGCACTTAGTATCACCAATACAAGCTTAACTAACTTCAATTAACATTATAAATTATATCTACACTATTTTTTTTAACATCAAAGTATTTTAACAGCTGAATACTTTTCAATATTTTTAAAATTATTTAAACCCACGATTTATACTGAAATTTTTTTTTTCTTAACTCTTACGGCTGTACTCAAATTACGTAAAAAATTTAACGCCAAGGGGAGTCAGAGTTTTTTTACTATTCGTTAGAGTATGGGGAAGAGAGTTTTTAATTTTTAAAAGTAAACATAAAACTTCATAATTAAAAAAAAAAATTTAATTAAATTTGCCCCTATCCTAGATGTTTACGTAATTTAAGTACAGCTCCTTAGCTAAAAATGCGATTTTTCGCTTTTATGATAAAAACTATTATTTTATTATTTAAAATCACCCGTTACTTGACGGAGTATTGACTTCCGTTTTGGGAATGAGCCTTTGATTGTCGTCGGAATTTCTGAACCTTTTTATCAAAAGTCCCGTTCCGATGAATGTTAGTAATAATCCAATGCAAGCTATTCCATAAAAGGTCACGTGTCCCAACAATGGCAGAGTAGCAATAAATTTAATTTGTTTTCCATATGATTCAGTCAAATTCGCCTCCTGTTTGAACCACAGCACAGGCATATAAATACGCGGTATGTTTGTATATATTCTGTAATTAAAATAAAAATAAATTAGCAATCAATTGGTCAATTTATAATCTTAATTTGACTTACGACAAATGTTTTATCGGTTGAATTAATAAATTCAGTTGCAGGCGAGCTTTAACTTGGAGTGGAATTCCGAAATTCTGAATAAAAAATTATATCAGTTTTGCAATTAGATATTTTTTGATTAAAATAATTAATCAATAATAACGTACTGGTTCAATGAGCATAGAAAATTCATGTTTATCTTTCGAGGGTTTTAATCCGTCGACGGCGTTGAGATAACTCGGGTCCGCGAGATAAAAGTGCGGCAAGCTGATAAAAGCGGGAGCGCCAAATTTGCATGATGACACATTGAGCGCACCACTGGGCTGACACTCGACATCTTGACAGTAGCAAGCACGTGATGGCACATTGGTACCATTATCAAGCATCCTTGCAGTAGAAACATATTTTTTACCAACCAAACCTTCGTGTTCTTGCTGCTCGCTGTAGTCCAGGTTCAGTAGAGTGCAAACATCTGGCGCGAAAATATTAACCGACTTATTCTCAGCGTTCGTCGGCCATATGTCACCTAGTGTGCCATTTATTGAGCCACATTCGTGCTTAAATGTCTTTGATTTATTGCTGTAATTCCACTCCTGAAGTATTCCCGTGTTCCACAAACCTGATGATCCCGTCAGCATGTTGAAGGTTCCATCATAAGTTTCTGAATTGTTCCGCTGTAATTTAAAATTTTAATTTATACTATTTATCCCTGCAATTGAAATACCTAATAATAAATTTATTTAATTAACTCACGTTGTAAAACCAACCGAATTTAGAAAGTGGTAAATCTTTAGTTACATTTAATTTGTTAACTAACTCGAGCAATTCATCATGATAGCCATCAAACAATAATTCACGTACTGTCTTAGTAATTGTCTGTGTTTCGTTAAGAATTTTCAGGACACTATTAACTACAAGTAGTGCAAATAATCCTTTGAATCTTAATTTGTATCCTATTGACTGAAATTAGTGTTTAATTTAAATTATTCATTGATTAACTAATTAAAAAAAAACACATGAAACTTACGGCTGCTACTGGATTAATATTTGTCACTTTATCACTTAACGTTCCTTTTGATTTGGATGCTATAAAATGCCATACACGTTTTTGTTGAAATGTTATCGTGTCATTTTCATTCCACACTTGGTTTACTTTATAGTCTACTTCACTGCAAATTAAATTAGTAAAATAAATAAATCATGCGATATATTTATAGTTAAATGGACGTTTATAAAAAATTACCTGAAGACATAAGGACCCATTTCATTGAAATGAGGTTTGTATTTAGATTGTAATGAAAAGTCTTTAGGGTTCGTCCAATTAAATAGATAAATTTCTAAGTACATCGGAATAGGTGTTTTTTCCCACATGGTGTAGCTTTGTGATGTTGGAGATAGGACAAGCTCCTGTGGGAACATCGAATGATTTTTATTGAGAAAACTTGTAATAATTTTATTGTATTATCCCAAGTAGCAAACTGTTTTAAGATACTATAAGATAACAATTTTAAGGCTGTTCGAGATATCGATAATGCATCAAAATGACTTTTTTAAGATGGAAAAAAGAAGACAAATTTCCTACGATTCTTAAAACTATGACTGTGATATTTAGTCGTGATATCAACATCTAGGTCTTATTGATATGAAAAACACTGGCTTTGAGACAAAATAAAATCGTGTTATGGTTTTAAAAGACATCTTAAAGTTGTCTCAGTGCTACTTGGGATTTTATTAAAATAATTAGTATGAATACTGACTTTAAAAAGTATTTTATAAAAAATGGAATTCCATAGGAGGGCAGCAGTTATCCCAGAACAAATAGCAACACAAGCAACCCCGAAGATGATCGACAATTTAAGATTAGAAATCCCCATTTTTTTTGGCTGCTGTCTGCAACAAAAATAAATAAATTTTTCTTTAATAAAATTAATAATTAACTTGTGGATTTAAAAATGAGCGCGCAAATATTTTATTTTGTTTATTTAAAAATAAAAAACTTGAGTCTGTTGCTATCACTGTCGAATTTTTTTTTAAATTTCTTCTTAATTACGAGAGATATTTTTAATTAATCCTAATTGATTTAAAAAATAATTAAATTAAAATTAAAATTTCTTACAATAAAGGTGTCGTTTCATCTTCTAACCTCATTGAAACTGATTCAATTGACATATTTACAATAAATTATGTACAATAATTATATATGTAATTAAATAAAATATTTATCATAACTACGAATTTAAATAATCATAAAAAATATTAGGAAACACTTTTTTTATTAACATAACAGTCATCTGAGTGTCTCCATTTTTGAGATAAAACTCCAACTGATACTTTTTACGCACACGTAGATGTAAACACACATATATATCTCTATATATATGTGTATACAAACATCGCATGTAATTACACTTGAATTTTTATTGTCATTCCTTGAAGTTATAAATAATTAAAATTTCTTCTTCGAAATTTCATTATTTTTGAGAGATTTCATAAGATTAAATAAATTATATACATATTTATATATTTTAAATATATAATCTATGAAAAATCTAGTACGAATCAGTGACCTAATTATCAAAAATATTTCAGCCTGTAATGATTATAAAAAAAATTTCCTGATTTAATCACATGACCTTGACTTTTCTCTTCTCGTACGTCATATATATTTATATACATATATATATACACATATACAATACATGTATATGAAAACTTTAGATTGTCATTGGTCAGTTAATTTAAATTTGAATTCCTATTGTTACTCCATTCGTTATTATTTTAAATAAATATATAAATATAAATAAGTACTCGTTATTGTTATTTTTATTTTACTTATATAAGTATAATGATATATATTATATATAATAATATGTTTTGAACAAAAATGTATCATGATTACGATTAATTTTTGTTTTCATTGTTACACAAAAGTCAAAAGGGTCAAAAGTATTTCAATTTAAAAAATTGTTTTTATTTTATAAAAATTTAAGAATGGCGGGCTTATATTATTTATAATTCTAAAATTATTATATAACTATTATAATTATTATTAATAATAATTATTAAGTCTTACCGACTTTGCAATCCACTTTTAGTTATTTTATTATCATCTGAATTTTCTAACTTTGTGTCAACAGTCTCTTGATTTTTAAAACTACTTTCGTCATTACGATCTTCATCACTCATTTCACTTGATAATGTAAGTAATTTTTCACTGACTTCAATTACTTTTCCTCTGTACTCGCTATATATTAAATTTTTCCTTTTTTTAATAACTGAGTGAAGTAAATGTTAGAAATTAATATCTACTCAATTTTATTTCTTCTGTGGACGTAAAAAGTAAATATATGATGCAAAATGACTAATTTCAATGAATATTTATGTATTTTAATTTATGATAAAGGTGATATATATTATATTTAAGAAAGATTCCCAATAAGACTAAATTTTAAATCATACGACTTGATTTTTATTCCAATGATTACATTTTATACTTTTTTCCGATTAAATTTTAGATAACTTTTTTTTATGATAACATCATCGTATACAATTATGTATATCTAAATATATATGTGTGTATATATGTTTGTAATTTAAAACTGAAAATTAGAATCTACCTAATTTTATTTATTTTACCTCTTATCAGCAATAAAAATAATCACTAAAATAGTTTAAAAACTAAAGGTCTGCAAATAGTTCGAATTCAAATTTTTCGGATTATTCGTAAGTTTTCAAATTATTTGAAAATTTTTAAATTAATTGTAAATTTTTGAATTATCCCAAAATTTTTTTTGAATGAGTTAGAATTGTATTATTTTTTGAAAAAATTCAAATTTTTGTCAGAGGTACGTAGAACTCAGAGACGAATCTATGAAAAATTTTATCTGTTAAATAAAAAATAGAATACTTGAAAGCTGATTAAAATTTTTTCGATTCAAATCGAATTTGAAAATTTTCAAATTATTCGTAACTTTTCAAATTTCGAATCGAATCGAGAAAATTCTAACACGATTCGCACATTCCTCTTAAAAACGAAATTTATTAAAAACTACGTGATAATTTTTTTTTTATAAACTTCAATTTTAAAATGAATTTCTTCTGTTCCAATTAGAATTGATGAATATTTTAAATAGTTTGATTTAGAAGTCAAATTAAATTGATTCATTGACTTTCATCTTGAATTGTTAGTACGATGCAATGATGGCGGGAATAAATAAATTTAAAATAAAATAAAAAAGCTCTACTGTAAAAAAATGACAATAAATATCTCACTGCATCGGTACAAAATCCACGTCATCTTGGTATTCATTATCCATTCCCCGTTGTATCATTCTTGTCGCATAATTTTATTTATATAATATACTTATAATAAATATCAAAAAGATAAAATTCCATGAATTATATTGAACTATAAACACCGATAATTACATATCCTAATTATTTTAGCTCACATTATTTAATTTTAAATTAATTCCGTTATCTGACTCATTATTTCGGTCCCGATCAATATCTATTTATTATTTTATTGAAAACGTTGATTCGAATCGTAGGTAAAGATATGACTGATGGACTAGATGATGCTGCGTAATGATTTGCGTGATTTAATCAATATAGAAGTTGGTGATAATAATAAAGGACATTGATTTAAATATCAGTCAGCAATCGCGCGTACAAAGTTCATAATTACATGTATCATGATCATGAACCTTTTTGATTATTATATTTTATAAAGATAACATTTAATTAAAATTCATTATTTTTTTTTTCTATTGATCGAGTCATTACTCATTTTTTCAATGACTCAGTTTTTGAAATCCCGTGGGTGGTTTATGATAATGAGTTGTTTTGATATTGAGACACTCATTTAATTATGCATAATTTATGTTTTTATTTATTTTGTAAACAATTTATTTTATTATACTTTTATGAGCTCTTACCATTGGTAATAGTTTCCATTTAAATCTACGTAATAATTATTGGAAATTATATATTTAATACGTAAATTAAATGACCCAGACATTTTTATGTCAAAGGTCGACTAGTTCATTAAATGATAAAATAAAATTCTCATTTCTACTTTATAAAATTTAGTTTAAGATATAAATGAAATAATTATTACATTGATATAAATAATTATACAATAGTAATTAAAATTAAGTTATAAGATTTTGAATAGTGAGAGTTATATTTTATTCATTTTAAAAAGTGAAAGTGTCGAAGAAATTCACGGCTAATGATTTTTATACTTTCCAATCATTATAAAATCTATCACTCATAATAATTAAATGTAATCTTATAAAATAATTAAAAACTAATAAGTTTTACATGAGTGTTAGAGTAGCAGACATCAGAAAAATTTAAAATTATTAATTAATAAAGTAAGTAATTAATAAAATAAAATTTTGAAAAAATGCGCATTCAAAAAATTTCGAAATTAATAAGTGCATTTTTTTTTAATTATTTACTCTGTTTATTTATAATTTTTAATTTGTCTGTTTGCTGCAATCACTCGTAAGTTTTACCGTAAATTTAAAAATTTAAAAAGTACTTACTAGTATTTTTGCTTGATTAAATACTGTTTTTAAATATTGTTTTCTTGTACTTGTTAATTAGTATCATTGATAATTATTTAATTAACTATACAACTGACGTTCAATGCACTTTTGTACGACGATTGTTAATTTATTTACTGATATGTAACTTTACAAGGAAAACCGGTACTGTAATAAACCCGATAGCAGAATAATATATACATATATTTATATATATGTATTGTATGAGGCCGTCGCGGTTTAAGCGAACGAACGAGACTGACGGTTAAATACTTAGCCTCACGTGGTAACTATGCACTGTCAGTTCATGCGAGTTTAAAGTAAAAAATCTGGTGGGGAGCTAACAGTTCATGGATCACATTTTTTAAATAATAAATTTTTATATCATACTCTTACTCATCCTTTCTTAAGTTACATACTCGATGTTTGTATCGATTGTATTACTTTCTAGTGTTAATTAAACAATAAAATATATCTTTGAACCCGATCATCGAAACTCTACTTGAAGAATTTAATTTTTAAGGTCAACTGATAACAAATTAATTTAATGAAAAGAGATTTTAAAATATATATCATTTAAACTAAAATAAAATTAATTAATACGCGTAAATATTTTTATTTTTTTTTAGGTCAAAGTATTGTAGTTAATTGCAAAAAAATGAATTTTTAGTTACAATTTAAAGTACAGAATTCAAGTAAATCTTTTTTGAACGAGTTCGGATAAAAGGAATATTCTTTACTAATGATGTCGCGTCATTAGGGAATACATGAATAAACAGAGAGCATCATTGAGTTGAATAAAAATATAGTTGAGAATTTTTTTTTAAATAAAAAAAAATTAAATAGATTTTTTTGAATAACGTGCAAGAATAATTTATTAAAGTGATGATTAAAATAAATATCTTTAAATAAAATAATTGTAGGAAGTATTTGGTAGTAATTATATATAAGACTAGTTTGTAGGCTGGCTTTACCTGAGTACCAGTTAATGGACGGACATATTTTTTTAAAAAATAATAATTTAAAATGTTTATTTGATTATCAATGTATTGGTGGTATTGTTCATGTCCTCTTGCATCTGAGCCCTGTCACGGATTTTCGTGCACATCAGCGTGTACTCGAGCACCCCGACCCTGACGTTCATTTCCGCTATCTCGGATTTCAATTTGGTGATGGTTTTTTTAATGTTTATAAGAGGCGCTGGTGATAATTTTTAAAAATTAATCTATGATTATAAAAGACTTTTAGAAAATATTTTAAATTCTTACTTCCGTCAGTCATACTGGAGCCACGTTCGTCCATTTCTTTCTTCACTTGCTCCAGTTCATCGGTCAATTTATTTAATGTACGTGTGCGCTCCGTTACTCCACCGCTTACATCACGATAATGTTCTTTTATTTTTAATAACTCGTCCTGAAAAATTTTTTTGTTAATGACAAAGAATTTTTCAGTTTTCTGCAGAGTAAATTTATAAAAATTACTTGAAGAATTCTGAATTCATTTAGAGTAGGCTCCAATTGTTTATTCAGATACATTTCCCGCATTTTTATTTTGTCCAACGTGTTACCGATGTCCGTGTGTAATTTATCTAATTGATTCTTTGTACCATTCAAACCAGTTGATATATTTGCTTTTAGCTGTTTCATTTGTTCTAGATGCGATCTCCAATCTCTGGAATCTAAAATAAAATTTTCCATGCCGAAATTTAAACTAAATTAAAATTTTCTAAGCTCTACTTTGAGTTGCATAAAATTTTTTTAGGTCCCGAAATTTTATTAAAAAAAAAAAAAATACTATGGCAGAAAATAGATCGATTTAATTGTCGGCTTCTTTCAATAAAATTTAACGACTTCGAAGTGATTTCGGCCAAATATTTTTACCCGAGATTTTATTGCTTATTTTCAAAATAAACTACCAGTTTTTATAGTGACTTTTAGCTGAGGAAGAACACGTTCCAGCTCAAGCTTCCACTCTTCAGCATCTGTTTGAGATTCCAATATATTGTCCGGCTTCTGCACGTCTTCCTAAATTTAAAAAAATATCCAGTACTTCAAATAGACAAATATATTTTTACAAAAATTACCATTGTCTTGCCATACAGCTTAGTAATGTCATCAATGTGTAGTATGTCATCATCCTCGTCATCATAGTCAGCCATCATTTCTTCCTCAACTTTTTCTAAAATCAATTCAGCCTCATCGTCTTCTATTTCTGGCTCCTGATCCGGCTCATCCGCTGGAATTTCAGCTCTAAAAATAATCAAATATATATTATTATATTTACATTTTTAAAAAACTAAATATTTAATTCACAATTTAAAAGTATCACATACTTTTTCCATTTGAATTTCGATACTTTTATCGCCTGATCCGCTAAATTGTCCAGCACATAAATAGCATGTTCACCAACACCCTGCTTTAATTTATTCGGCGGAAACTCAACGGCAGCTACTTCTTTGACATGATCCAAGATCAATGCTATCGTAGCATTAGGGTCGTCTGATTCTTGGGGTTGTTCAAAATTTTTACCAGCTTTTCTTACCAACCAGGCAGCTAACGATGAAAATAAATAAAACTGCTCGCCAGGATTTGTTGGTATCACAAAATAATGCCTATTTAAACCAATATAAATGTATTTATAAATATAATAATTAAAATAAATAATAAATTACCTATTAATTGGTTTCATTTTTAATTCTTGAACAAATTCATTGTCATAATTTAATATTTTTAATTTTTCTATCAAATCTTCCATGCGTACATTACTAATATATGACGCTGACGGTGCATCATTATCATCAACAATTATTTTAGCTGAATCACGAAACATATTGATATTAATTATGTCTGGTATATTAGTAAATTAAATAAATTTGTTTAATGAAAATAAATATTTTTGACATGACAGTGACTGTCATCAATTATAATTCATCCAAATTGATAACTTGCTATATGAAATGTATCATAAATCATCATTCGATCACAACAAACCTAGAAACAATAATATTTTAAATGTTGGCAATGATTTGTCTCAATTAAACAGTCGGTACAATCGTCGGCATATTCTGATGTTAACTGACGTTAATAAAATAAGGGTGTAAATATAAAGTGATGTGATTAAAAGAAAAGAAATTTTAAAATAATAAATTTAGTTATTTGTAGGAAATAATATAGATATAT
Organism: Microplitis demolitor; assembly: GCF_026212275.2. NCBI lineage: Eukaryota > Metazoa > Arthropoda > Insecta > Hymenoptera > Braconidae > Microplitis > Microplitis demolitor. The sequence goes on from NC_068547.1 coordinate 23,421,374, forward strand.
ATTAAATATATGATTAATATTTGAAAGTTGAAAATTAATCGAAATTAAAATGACTTTTTTACCTGAGTCACTTCTGTTTGCAGTCGCGCTTCTGGATACTGGAGCTGTACTTTTTTTGCTGGTGTATTTTGTATCCTTTTTTGATTGTTAATTTAATATTCATTATTAATTAATTATTATTGGTAATTAAGTACTTTTTTTTAATTGTTTCGAGTATGAGTTCTTTTAGGTTAGTGAATTAAAAAACTCTAGTGACTTTTAGAGTTTTTTTTTATTTATTTTGAATTTTATAAAAGCGCGCGCAATTTTGAATATTTAAAATTGTTTTTTCTTAACGAGTTATAGGTAATTGCATTGTCTGATCTTGAGTGTGATTATTTGAATGCACGACAATGTTGTTCGAGATTAAATAAGGTATTGATTTATTATTAATTATTTAAATTAAGCGCGCGGTATTGATAATTCATATATTTATTGACATTATGATAAAACGTATGCATAAGAAAGGGCGGTAGGGTAAAATTGGCTTGAAAAATTTTAAAATATTCATTGTTATAGAATATTACTTTTAAAAAAAAATTTTCCATTTTGCCTCCACTTTCCTACTTCAAGTTAATAAATTTCGATTTATAAAAAGTAGACTTTTATTTGTAATTATTTAAACAAAATCGTTTATATTAATTAATACATGAATTTGTCTGAAGTCTGGTCAAACTCATGAATTAGAAACACAGCCGACTTTTAATTAAAACAATAAGTTATAAATAATAATAATTTATTTTTATTTCCAGTGGATAATACCAAAGATATTTGCTCATAGTTTTTTGGATTTTTTGATGTTGATACACGGACAGTGGTTACTTGCACTAGTAAATCTTCCAATGACCATGTGGCTGTGTTATGAATATTTTACAATACCCCGAGGTAACCTTGGTGTCTTTGATCCTACTGAAATACACAACAGAGGTCAACTAAAAAAACATAATCGAGACTGTATGATTTACCTTGGATATAATCTTATATTCTTTTTCATCTATCTTTACTGGTAAGTTACCTTCACATTAAACTTTATCCTCCCTCTGTAATTAATAATTTATTGTCATTAATAACACTAAAATTATTTTTAATTACAGCTTGATAATAGCGCTACTAAGAGGCGATCCCCTAAACAGAAAAGATGATGATGTCATCATCTAGAGTAGAAAAATTAATCAAGTGAATTCTTTTTATGAATTTTTGAAATTATAAATCACCTTGTCGTCGAAATAACTATACCACCATATTTGTATTTCATATTTTTCGTCCGTGCATCTTCATAAACTAACAAAAATTTATAATTATTTAGCTAGTAAATAAATATAATTTATTCGAATAATAACTAAATGTCTACAATTATAAAATTTGAGTTACTAAAAATATTTATACTGATATTGAATAATATTTATATTTCTAGTCCTATTGATTAAATAAAATTCATAAATATATATTTTATTTTAAATCCTCAACACGACAAGTTAATTAACTCATAATTAATCACAACTTCACTGGCATTAAATTTATTTATTAACTTTCTATTTAAATCTACTAATTATCATATCAATTAAATATTCAATTTTTTCAACGTCTGGTTAAATGTTAAATGCGAGTGTTACGAAGGTCAGCGAGTTTTAAATAAAATAAAAAAAAAAACGTTATAAAGTTTAAGTTAATGTTACAGTAAAATTAGATTTCTCCAAGAAATCGATTCCCAGATAGTTTAACTCGATGATGATAAGCTTTAATTCTCTCAAGGACTTATTTAAAAGCACGCGCGCTTCTATCATTTTTAAATAATCAATTTTTTTTTAAAAACCAACCGCGCGCGCTTATCACAACACGCGCGCCTCCTACTCCTTAAATAAAAGCGCGCGCACGCGCAGTTCTTACTGCGCATGTCAAAAAATGGCGCTGTGGCGGTACTGTCATGCGCCCTCTGGCGCGAATACATAATATACCTACAAATATATATACACATATATGTACATATACATTTACATATATATATATATATATGTATATATATACGCTATCAATTTTATTTGGCTTATCCTAGTTGGTGATATGTGAGCAGGCTCCGTGAAATTACATATAAATTGTACATATACAATATATACGTATATATATGTATGTCAAAGTCGAGTAGTGACAGTAGTGATTGTTGACAAAGTATATATTCTACTACATGTAGACTTGCGCACGCTGTATTTTTAATTTTTATTGGTGTTGGTATGTAATGTAGTAATGGTTGCTTGAGCGGCAGCTCACTTGTTCACTTGTGTTCACTCGAGCTATCAGGGTAAAGTAGAGTTTTGTGTGTAGGTGAGAGTATCAAGAGGAAACGGAGGAAAGGAACTACTGGTAGCTCTCCCGCGAGTAACGAGTGCGGGTGACAGTGAACGTTGTGTGTTCGTGTTACGAGGTGGTCAGCTGTATCATTTTCTCTGAAGAACTATCAGCAGCAGTACTAGGAGCAGCATCTCCATCAGTATCATAACAAATATAGACTAGTACCCAGGTGACACGCAACGTCATTCTTAAGTAATAACTAGTAAATAAAACGTACAAGTGTAATGTACTCATGCACATAGATAAGGTCTAGGTCTAGGTCTAGGTCCATCGTGTCATCATGACAGTTGTCGTCGAGTTCAAAAACACGGTGGTATTGACGCGGGACTGTGCGGTTTATCGGGTGACTTCGTTGGTGGTATAAAGCTTATTTAATTGTCAATGTCCTTCCGGGTTGAGGAGCTGGAGGTACTCACCTCGTCGTCGTCGTTATCGTTCCCGCAAGGGTACTGTCAACACACGATAATAATAAACGAGACAATTGACAAGGCTTTACCCTCATTGTTATTCCACGTCTCGTTGTCACACGAGCTAAAGTTATTTCGACAGTTTACCACCGAGAGAAGATAAACTTGATATATTGTTCCGGGAAGTCTCCTGGAGATATTTATGTTGGTATAAAAATAAATAAATATCAATAAGTAATAAAACGACTATTAATATTGTTAAATAATTATAACAATGCTGGCAGTGATCAGTTATTTTTAGTAACGCCCTATGGTTCATTAAATTGTCATTACCTTTATCTACTCACGTGACTATTTACTTAATATTTTATTTTCACTTTCCCTACTGACTAGTGGAGTTTCGTCAGTCTCCAGGTAACGTCGGTCTTCTGGCACCGAATTCTCGTGCATTGGTTAGTTGTCGTCGTTGTAGGAAAATTTAACCGCAACGTGATCAGAGTAATCGGGGTTAAATAGACAGCAAGATGATGGCCAACAATAAACAGCCCTCGATAAACGCGGTCCAGACGAAACCCGTGGAGGTTTCGCAGCAGCTGCAAGCCGGAGAGAAATTTATAAAATGGGATGAGGTATTTTTTCATTTTTATTACTATGTATATATACTTTTATACTTATCTTACACTCCAATGTTTACTTAATGCTGATAATTCTAATGAACTATTTACATAATTTGTTTGTACAATATAATTATAATTATCATTTTTATTGTGTAAGAATATACTATTCTAGCAAACACTCAATTAATATAATTTCTAATTAACTAGTTAAATTATTATTAATCAAATAATAAATTTTTTTCTTTCAATTGCAGGACTCCGGAGTGGCTACTCCGGTTACGCTGAAAGTTGATGAGTTTGGATTTTACTTATACTGGATCGACCAAAATAACGAAGTAGACATGCTGGACATCGCGGTAATAAGAGACACCAGGACTGGAAAATATGCTAAAGTACCAAAGGTATTTTATGTAATAATTAATATCACTAATGTTTTTTTAATTACATAACGATAATGAGCATGAATATGATAGATAATATTTTTATTTTATTACTAATTAATGTCCAGAGTCTCGAGTCTAGACATAACTAAGATAAAAAAAAAAAAAAAAAAAAAAAAAAAAAAAATACAAAGCTCAGCAGAGACATAATTTAAATGCCAGCTCAGAGTTTTATCAGAGTCATGATCGCTGCTAATGGGTAACTTACATTAAAGTTACCTGGAATCTCTATAATTATATCGTTATTGCATAGAGACGATGCCGATGACGCACATCACTGTTATGCGACATAATAATTATTGATAAAATTATTAATAGAACATATATTACCTACTTTACCCTTTATTTATTTATTTATTTATTTATATACATAAATTTTTTTATATATTTATTAATCTTACCTACTTAGGCAGTAGGTCATGAGTTGAATTGAATCTGAAAAAAGTAATCTTTGAGTTGTTTTACAAGTAAACTACGAGCAACATCCATTGTAATGTCTCTTATTCAGTGTCAAGTTGTCAATTTCAATACAAAACTTGTGACAATGCATTAAGATATTATTTATCAATATATATATGTACATACTTATTTAATTGTGTAGCTCAATGGTACTTGTTCTATACGTTTACATAATATGTTTGTTTAGAAATATATATGCATAGATGTGTGGGCTTATGATAATAAAATATAAATTTATAGGATCCAAAGTTAAAGTCACTAGTGACAATGGGGTCGCAAGACTGCTTAGAAGAAAAAACTTTGACCATCTGCTATGGATCAGACTTTGTTAATGTACAATTTATAAACTTTTGCACGACAAAAGCGGAAATAGTACGGCATTGGACAGACCAGTTACTACAATTGGCGTATAATTTAACTTCACTTAATAGCAGCGTCACTGCATTTTTACAAAAAGCCCACACTAAATTAGTACTGGGGGCTGATAAATCTGGTAAAATTTCAACTAAAAAGTAAGTTGATTTTTTTATATTTTAGTTTACATTTAAAATGATGATGGAATTTTAATTATATAAATATTTATTTCAACAGTATAATTAAAATGTTTACGACAAATAAAGAGGACCGAAAACGCGTTGAAAAGGCACTTGATATTTCTTCTCTGCCATCTGCCAAGGTAATATATATATATATATATATATATATATTTATATACAAGTTTGTAATAATAATAATTGTTATTATTTATTTAAAGACTAATTGTTTTATGGCCGCGTAATTAGTTGGGTTGGTTTTAAAAAAAAAAATATGTGTCCGTAGCATGTGTTAATTTTTCGTGGCACGCTGCCAAAATTACCATTAACTTTTATATTTGTGCATTAAAATTTTTGAAAGCGACCTTGGGTGCACTAAAGAGCCATATGTGTACTGATATGAGTTTGATGTCTTTCAAAAAGTTGTAAATCAAGTCGATGAGACATTTATAGTTATCGAATAAAAATAGATTAATTATAAGATTACGGACTAAATATAATTTTGGAAATGGCTGTTTAAATTGTGATTTGAATATATAAATTTTGGTGTATACATATACAAGTAATACTGGATTATCTTGGACACGCGCGATGTAGATATTGTGTAACTTGAATTATAAGTTACAAAACATGCCTGAATACCCTTGAAAATTATCGGTGTTTATAAGCATTGCTCGTAATGTCTATTACGTGATGAAAAATATTTTGTTTTTTAAATTTTTTAAAATTATATTTACATTGTTTTTAATGGCACTTTGTTTTTATTAAAACCTTCGCACTGTCTTATATATTTATTTACTTAAGTATGTGTCTGAGTATAAACTCTTCACTGTAAAAAATCAGGAGTGATTACGGATTTTATTTCGATCCGAATTTGGGTACAGAGTCAATAGAGTGTTCGTGGTCTGGATTTTATTTAAATCCGCATTAACTCCGATTCAGAGTTTCAATATTAAAATGAACTCCCCGGAGTAAATTTTACACAGTCATTTACTCTAGATTTCCGTACTATACTTTGTACAAGAAATAAAATTTTTAAAAAATTTAACCGGTGAGACTGCACAATATATTTAACAAGTTAAATACAATTGGCATGACGCCAAATATATATGACGAATAAGTAATGAATTAATTTTATCATCTTTAATATTTTATTTTGACACGTCAGTAATAAATTTAACGAGAATTAAAATATATAAAACCAATGATTCAGGCTAATATTTAAAATTATATAATGATAATAATTGTTATTATTATTTAATTTATTGTTTTCAGACTGACTCGGTACCGCTGCAAAAGTTTCAATTTAAAGACTTCTACAATTTCTACAAGTCGCTAACCCAGAGGACGGACGTTGACAAAGTGTTTGATGAAATAGTCGGCGGTAATAGCAAACGCCGATTGATGTCAACATCGCAATTTGTTGATTTTCTTAATAAATCACAGCGTGATCCTCGACTCAATGAAATATTATATCCGTACGCGAACGACGCCCGAGCACGAGATATTATCAATCAATACGAACCGGATAAAAATAACGCCAGTCGAGGACAGTTGAGTTCCGATGGCTTTCTTAGGTATTTAATGAGCGAAGATAATCCAATTGTTGCTATGTCAAAGTATGAGCTCGACGACGATATGGATCAACCTCTTGCTCATTATTTTATCAATTCTAGTCACAATACTTATCTCACAGGTAATGTATATTTAATGACTCGTTAGTTTTAAAAATTACAAAGCACTTTCATTTTTTAAATTTTACGTCAATGACATTTAATATAACTTAAGTATTTTTAGTATTATTATATTTATTTTATTAACAGGCCATCAACTAACTGGAAAAAGTTCCGTGGAAATATACCGGCAGTGTTTACTCTCAGGTTGTCGCTGCGTTGAATTAGATTTCTGGAATGGAAAATTTGACGAGCCTGTAATAGTTCATGGGTAAAAAAAAATTATTATCACTTAAAGTTTTAAATTATTTTTGCTTAATATTTTTTTATCGGCTTATTTATTTATTTTTTTAAATTTAGAGTACGCAGTAAAAAATATTATGTAGAATTAAAAATTAAATTATCTTTTAAAAATAATAAATCAATTTTTTTTTTAATGTTTAAAAATTATAAACTTCGAACTTTACTGAGTTAAAAAGAAGTTAGAAAATAAAATACATTTTTAAAATGTCAATTTGAAGCAAGTGGTCTATGTAAAAACAAAAAATTAGTGGAAGATTTCCCACCAATATAAATTTTAATTTTTTTATACGCCCTCATAATTACCGGGTGCCTTGGGGCATTCCCGTATTTGTATCACTTGTAATACGATATAATTAACGGTATATATTTTATCAGATACACATTTGTGCCTGAAATATGCGCTCGGGATGTAATCGAGGCGATTGCTGAGAGTGCCTTCAAAACATCCGAATTTCCGGTTGTGCTAAGTTTCGAGAACCATTGCAATCCGCGTCAACAGGCTAAGATTGCTCAGTATTGTAGAGAGTATTTTGGTGAAATGTTGCTTGACTCTCCCCTCGATTCGCATAAGGTATTGCTAGTTGTAGTTGCTAAAACATATTATTATTATTATTATTGTATAGTACTCACCTATAATTAGATTTTCAGCTAAACGCCGTAAATAATTTATCTATTTATGTGTCAAGCATCTGTTTATTTAAATAATATTTTTTTATTTGTGGTGTAGCTGTTGCCAGGTCACATGCTTCCACCACCGTCCCTGTTGAAGCGCAAGATAATAATAAAGAATAAGAAGAAACACCGTAATCACAAAAAAGACCACAAAAAGCATCACCAAACTGACCAGACTGCTCAAGGTGCTCAAGTGACTGAGAGCAACGGCGTAAGTCAGCAAGTTGACGGTGAAAACGGTCCCCCGCCTGACGTAGTGCCGCAAGCTGAAATTGAAGGCGAACAACCGATGGGCAACGGCGTGTCCCACAGTCCGGCGATGCTCCAACAGCGACAGAGCAGCAAAGACAGCAACCAGGATGATGATGATGACGAGGATGAATCCAGCACTGAGGAAGACGAGTCGAATGTCGAGGACATTAAGTTGAGAATGGATGACAAAGTAGCAGCGACTGACAAAGTTGCATCAACTGCTAAAGAAACCGAAGCTGGTGCTGAAATATCTGCTCTCGTAAATTATGTGCAGCCAGTGCACTTCAATAGTTTTGAAAATGCTGAAAAGAAAAATCGTATGTATGAAATGTCTTCGTTTGATGAAAAACAAGCGACAACTTTACTTAAAGAAAGACCATTGGAATTTGTCAACTATAACAAACATCAACTATCTCGTGTTTATCCGGCTGGAACGCGGTTCGACTCGAGTAATTTTATGCCTCAAGTATTTTGGAATGCCGGCTGTCAGTTGGTTGCTTTAAATTATCAAACTCTAGATTTAGCTATGCAGCTAAACCTCGGAATCTTTGAGTATAATCAGCGTTGCGGTTATTTGCTGAAGCCGGAATTCATGAGACGTAAAGATCGTCGTCTGGATCCGTTCGCAGAGTCAACAGTCGACGGTATAATTGCAGGGACTGTTCACATTCATGTAATATCTGGTCAATTTTTGAGTGATAAACGTGTGGGCACTTACGTCGAAGTTGATATGTACGGACTGCCAGCAGACACCGTTCGCAAGAAGTTCAGAACTAAAATAGTACCCAACAACGGTATCAATCCAATCTACGACGAAGAGCCATTTGTATTTAAGAAGGTCGTATTGCCCGAGCTCGCGTCTCTCCGTATCGCTGCTTACGAAGAGTCCGGACGATTAATTGGCCATCGAGTGCTTCCAGTAGTGGGTCTCTGCCCGGGATACCGACACGTGACTCTGAGAAATGAGTGCGGTCAGCCTCGTCCTCTAGCCAGTCTTTTTCTCCATGTTATTGTTAAGGACTACGTACCTGATGGATTCAATGATTTTGCCGAGGCGCTTGCCAATCCCATTAAGTATCAATGCGAGTTAGAAAAGAGAGCCAAGCAATTGGAGCGGCTGATGGACATTGATGAGGGATTAGAAGGAGAAACTGACGTAAGTTTTTTTTTTATTTTTATTACATTTGGTATAGATTTTTGTATTTACTTGGGAGTTATTACTAACCATGTGTGTTGGTGTGTTTGTGCTTACTAACACTCGTGTAGGAGAAAGATAAAGATAAGGATAAGGATAAAGAGAAAGAAAAAGAAAAAGATAAAGATAAAGATAAAGAAAAAGATAAAATTGTTAGTGGAACTAGCGCTGCTAAACCCGCCGTGAGTTTTGTATGTAGCTTGTTATTTATTACTTTTATTAGTAGTCTAGTTCACTTTATTTCAATATTTAGAATTTAATACTTCGATTTTATTTTTTTTTTTATTTTTTATTGGAAATTATTGAGGTGTAATGATTATTTTTTAAGGACGAAACGGCAAAAGCTAAGAGATTACAGTCTTCCGGGGATTTATCTGGTGCACTGCCGGTGTCAGGAAGTCCACATGGTCGAGCATCATCAGCTGGTTTGGAAGTTCCCGACACTCCTGATATGGAAGACGGAATTGTTTCGCCAACAGTTTCTGTCGTCGATGTTTCGTCTAATAAAAATTCAACTGTCGTTTCGAGTAATTTTATTATTATTTATTGTGGTTTTAGTAAATTGAACAAATAATATGATATTGATATTTTGTTTTTGTTAAATTTAGTTGGAGACGGAATCGTTGCGGAGAGTTTGGAAAAACTTATGAACAACAAGCTTGTTTTGGAGAAAAAAGGAGAGTTGGATAAGAAACTTGAATCTCTGCGTCGCAAGCACGAAAAAGAACGAGCTCGCATCCAGTCGGCAAAGGGTTCCGTCGATGGGGAGAAACATAAATCAAAATTTTACAACAACAAATTAGTCAAACGGCTTTCTACCAAAAATATGTAACTAATTTTTTCTTTAACATTTTAATTGGGAACTAATTCACAGTCATCATTAATTTTTTTTTTCTAATAGATTTTCCAGTGATGTCGGTCTGAGCAGCATGACTCTAGCAGAGACGTCGGAGTGTCCGGAAGAGGGAGTCGAGGGTGCAGTGAGAGGTCTCCCTAGGAGTCAAAGCGAGCGGTTGCTAAATATCTTCAAAGAGCAGCTGGATCAAGAAAGAGAACTTCAGGAAAAATATCACGAGATTGTGTACTCGATGGTTGAAAAAGTTATGAAAACATCTCAGACAAATCAAATGAAGACACTCAAAGTTCTTTTGGAAAGAGAAATAAGCAGCGCTATGAGAAAGTTACAAAAATTACGACACTTTGAGGTTTTTATTTTAATTTAAATAATCAATTTATAAAAAAAATTATTTTTAAATTAATTATTGTGCTGATTTATAGGTGAAACAATTAGCGAAAGTACACAAAGATAAGGCGGAGTTCGATCGCATGAAACGAGAAGTTGGCAAGACAACCATTCAAAAGGGAGTTAACGAATGCGGTCGACTGACGACTATTTACGACAAGAAGAAATCAGAGCTAGAAATCCAGCATGAGGAAGTTCGTCAGAAGCTTGAAGATGAGAGAAATAAGGTACCGACTTATATAAACTTTTATTTCTGCTAAATTTTTGTAAATAAAATTATCGCTAGGGATGAAAATTAATTAATGTTTAATCTCGGGTAATTACGGAAATCAAGGGTGGAAATTAATTAAAAATAAATTACACTCTTATTTAATAACAAAGATCATTAATTATCCGCGGGTATTTTAAAATTTTAAGTATTTTTGTTCATTCTATTCATTTATTTGATTTTTTGTTTTTCAGGTAAAGGCGGCGTTACAAGCCGAGTACACTAGTCGTTACAATAAATATGAGAGTGGTGAGCTAGCGTTAACGCCTTCAGGTAGTACAAGTATTGCCGATACGTTGGGTAGAACACCTTACTGACTCCCCGCGCAGGATCGCGACCAGATCCACGAGCTATATCGCAATCGACCTTTTCACGTCTAGTGTACGTTAAGAGAGACAGATAAGACTTTTTAAAAATATAATACTCCGAGTACGAGTTTTAAATACGGAAATATATAAATACCGGAGAAACCGGATGACTTTTATGACAAAAGATAGGAAGTACTGGACGTGAGTACACTGAGGAATAATTTACCTCGGGTAGTTTGTATTGTATCTGATAAAAGACTCGCTTTGTCGACAAAGTAAACGTCTTTGCAGTTTTGTGTCTATTACGAGACAGGTATTTTAAAATATAAAAATAAATAGTACGCTGTACAGCGAACGACACGTCATAGCTCTCCTCATACTCAATTTATTTTCTTTTTATTTTTATTATTATTGATTTTTTTTTCGTCTTTTTTTTAACAGTATTAAAAGAGTACAGATAAATATCCATTACATATATTCAGAAAATTTTTTTTTTTAAATTCAGTATGTCAAGAATTTAATTTATAATTATCTGACCGTACATTATTCTAAATAAGTGTAAACTTTTTGAAACGATTGCTCTCCATCTTGTTGTTATATACATAAGAGTTATTTATTTATTTTATTCTCACGAAATATTAATATATATATATATACATGCATACATACAAACACATATTATTATTATTCTTACAGTAAACAATTGAATTTTTAAAAGAATTAAATCCACGTTTCGTAATTTTTAAATATTCGCGCAAATTTTTCTGGCCTATAAAAATAAAAGTTAAAATAAATCGGTTAATTTTTTGGCTATTGTAAAATTTAACTGAAAGTATATAAATATATATGTATATATACTGTAAAAAATTGGGAGTGAATTCGGAGGATTATGGATTTTATTTCACTCCGCAATTTTTTTACAGTATATATATTTGGGAAGCCGTAAAATAAAAAAATAATAAATACTATTGATAATAATAAAATAAGTCTGGTGTAATAAAATTAAAATTATTTTTAAAAAAATCTTTTATTATTTCGAGTAATTACACGAGACGTGGGTCTGATAGATATTTTTTTTCGGTTATATATTATAATTAATTAAAATCGTGTAAGATTTAGCCGTAAATAAAATATTATCATCTCTTACGTGTTTTGGATGGTGATATGATCAATTGGTTTAACGGTAACTTCGAGGAAGACAATCAAAAAAAAATTTTACACGATAAGCATTTAGCGGTAACACTTTCCCTGTTATTTATAATCTAAAAAAATTAATTAAATATAATTAATGATAATAATTATTGTAAACGAGTCTTGATTAATTGTAAATTTATTTATTTATAGTAATTCGTGATGTGTGATTATTATTATTTATTTTTAAAATTAGTCACAAGTTACCAATCGTCTAAATATATAACAACATGTATACCTATATATATTTATTGATATAATAATTATAAATAATAAGTAATCAATGTCTTTTAAAATAAACATTGGATGAGGCGGTTAGATCTAGAGTGTTTTTAAATAAAATAATAAATAATTATTATTTTAAATAACCCAAAGTTTTTTTAATGCCAAAAGCACTTTTTAAATGATTCATTTTTGCCGTTACGCTTATTTGTTTCTCGGCAAAATGAATAATAATATATAATATATATAATTATTGTACGAGACCTCAATCAAACCGCCAGTCGATGTTGCGATACGCGTTTGTGATATATAATGGATCTCAATTAAAGCAATCGTATGATTGACAATGAAGTTTAAAATCTATGACTAAGGGGAAAGGATTTTAAAGAATGGACACTACACAGAAAATAAGAATTTCTTGCCGCGAAATATTTTTATCTGTCCCAAGAAATTTTTTTTCATTGTGGGTGCATTCGGAAATGCTCTAAGCTCTAGCGAAGCGTTGCCATATACTGAGAGTTAGAGTATTTCTGAATATACCCTATAAATTTAAAGCAAAAAGTTTCTTATGGCGCGAAAAGTTTTCTCAGGGCGCCGAAAATTTTCTTGCACCAAGAAAAAATTTTTTGGAGTGAGAAGAAAATTCTTGCGTCAAGAAATTTTTTTCTAGATCTAAGAAAATTTTTTTCTGTGTAGTAATAATAATAATAATAATAACAATAATAATAATAATAATAAGAATAATAATAATAATAATAATAATAATAAAATAAACAAAGTACAATGCTTCTATTTCTCACTGAAGTTGCTACAATCGTACGAAAGTCGACTGAACTATTTGCTAATGATATTGTTAGAAAAAAATAAATTAGTAGAAAAAAAAGTAGATTGATATCTGAGACGAGTTTCAATAAATTTATATCGGTAAATAAAATAATTTTTTAAAAATTAATGCTCAGTTTTAAATCGAGTTTTAAAAAAACTTTATCAGCTAAATGATCTTACGTACATCTGAGCAATAAACTGGACATTAAATGACGATACTGAGTAATTAAATTGTGAAACTTTTATCAATTATACCGATCCCCAAAGTCAATTTAGTCCATTATACTTATACTTAACTAATAACTGCATTTTATAGATAGTAATTGTATTAATTTAATTGTAAAAAAAAAAAGAAAAAAATGCTGGAAAATAAGCGCGAGTTTATTATTTTGAATCGGCGACCAGTCACGTCAAAGTCGCTGTTATTTATTATTATAATTTACTTATTTCTCTGTTTTAAACACTTCCATATTTATGTCTTCGAATATTTATAAATTATTTATGACAACTTTTAAAAAATAAAAACCAAAATAATTCCATTTAATTACTTAGTGCATTTAAAATTTTATTTGAATAGTTAGCGGGTAATGAAATGTAAATTTATATTTGTGTTTATTAATGAAAATTAATTCATTTTTATTCTCTGGGTTATTTTTTTTTTGTTAATTAAAAATAATTTAAAAAATGAAATTATCCAGTTCTGTTTGTAAAATAAAAAAACGCGCATTTAAAATGCAAATTTTTTTATGAGAATTCTCTCTAAGAGATTTTATGGATGCATTGTAAACTCGAGTATAGATCTGAATTTTTTTTTTTAAACTAAAAATTGTGTTCACTAATTTTTTTTTTTTTTTTAAGTAATCTCAGTACTTGCGATTTTTGTTATACATTTTCTTCCATGCCATATACATATACATATATAAATATATTTATACAAATATGTGTATACATATATCTATATATATACACATAGAAATAAATAAATAATTGTAATAATAATAGAGATAATTATATTCGTGTTGATATATTATGTGTTGTTGCTGTTGATGTTGTTAATTACAAATGTAGTGACCAGTAGTTAGACAAATTAAAAAAAAAAAAAAAAAGAAAAAAAAATAGTAATGTTTGATATCTTAATCTTATTCGTGTAATAGTCGTCTGTAAATTTCCATGCGCTGACTTGCCAGACTTAAAGCGCGTTCCTTAATTATTTATAATTAATTAAGTCTTCCTTGTTGATTGAAAGGAAAAAAGTAAAGCATTGCATTGTAATTTATTTATTTAATGTTTACTGTTAATTAACTTTAAATCAATTATATATTTATTAAATATTTTCTGAATGTCTACACACAAATGTCAGTAATTAATTTTTATTAATGAATTTATGATGTACATATATATATATATACACATATATTTTAATAATTTTAATTGAGAAATTTGCTCCTTTACAATTCGTCTATTTTAAATATAATATATTTATAAATATATCGATGGATAAATGGATTATTGTAAGGCTTGTCAGTCGCGTAATTTTGCCGCTTTTATTTTTGTGTTCTCAGTGTACGATTTCATAAATGTGTTTAAATATATTGTATATTGTGATGAAACAAATATCTTATTATTATTATCGTGATCCTGAAGTTGGTAGATAATTAACAATTTTTTGATTTTTTTTTTAACAACTTAATTACAAAAAATAAGAAAACTAAAAATATGCACATGTAGAAAATTTAAAAAACTATAAGTGCATTTTTTCAAAATATTTTTTTTTTTATAATTTATTGTTGAAAAAAAATTTGAAAATTATTAGACGTTGGCTAACTCCAGTATCAATTAAAATAAATAATTGGATGATTGTAATTTGATAATAATAATTAAAAAGAAAGTTTGTTTCATCAATGAATGCCACTGAATGGTAATGATGATAAATTATGCTCACGCGCTTCTAAATCTAATCTCTATTGATAAGACACCAATTAATGTCTTAAATATAAGTATGTAATATTTATAATAATAATTAAGTGTAGTGCAAACGGCCTATTGACTAATCGTAGCTTATTTCGCTTAAATTGTGATTATGTGAAAAAAATAATAAACGAGAATGTCAACGTTCTCTATTTATTTTTTTCTTCTAAATTTTAATTTCGCCATCAATAGAAAAATTTGTTAATTAAAACCGTTTTCAATTTCGGCTGAATATGTCAGGTAAATAAAACCAACTTTTTAATTAACAAATTTCGATAATTTAAATATACGTACAAATGTTGACAAAGTTAATAATTTTACAACGATTTCCGGTACCTGGCCGCTGTCAAAACACTCGAGTAAATTATAATAAATGAGAGTAGAAACCGAAAACTTTAATATTTATTATTATTGTCATTTATACTTTAACTGTCACTCGATCGGGCTCGAAATAAATTTTAATTTGTCACTCAATTTATTTAATTAAATTGAGCGCGAACTCAACCAACTGGTTATTAAAAAAAAAGAAAAAATTGAAGGTTCTTCTTCATGACTCTATGATAGTATCGAAGCTACGAAGTCTCTTTAGCTAATTAATAATACATATAAATAATAAAATTACTCAATGTGCATTAATGAGACTCGCACTTTAATCTCATTTAATTCTTCTACCCATCAATTTATTACTTACTTATATATATATACGAATGATTAAAATATTAAGTATGAGTGAATTATGATTAAGTATTTTACAATTACAGCATAAATTTTTTTTAAAACCTGCTGATGTTTATTTACTGCAGTAATTTTAAAAAATAAATTTATGATGTCGGTAATTTTTCTTTTTTTTTTCAGTCACTGACAATAATAATTTTTGCTGTTCAATATATGTATATATTATTATTATTTAAAAAAATGTCTTCCATTTGTTTGTTTTCAATCAAAATATATAAAAAGTATATAAATATACTTCTAAATATGTTTTTTTTTACATCTTTGTATTGATATAAAAATATATTTATAACGAGGGTATTTTTCCGATCGGATTAATTACATTGATTGAACTTTTATCTTAATTTAGATGTTTACAGTCGACGCTTTAATTATTATTGTTATTATTTATTGTTTATTATTATAATTATATTGTTACATGAAAGGACCGACAATAAGTTAAGCGTTTTACCGTTAAGCGAAGGAATTGCTTTGCTGTGCAGTTATTTTAATAAGTGTCGGTAGAAAAAAAGTAATATTACAAAGAAAAGGATAAAAAAAGTCTATAATTCAATAAACAAATATGATATATAAATAACACACTGGTTCTCACGTGCTCCGTAGTCACACAGATCTATTTATAATATATATACACTACGTAAATATATGTATACTTTACATTTATTAATTAATTGATTAATCGTAATGTTGATTATTAATTATAAATTTATGTAAACTTATATATATTTTAAGATGAAAGTACATAGTCGTTATATTGTCGTGGAAAAATGGAAGGAAGTTAATTTGTAATTGTAATTGGATGTAGGAAGTGATTTTTAGAAATTTTATTTTGGAAAAAGTTTTAATTAATAAATAACTGATTTTTTTTTTTTTTTTTTTTTTTTTTGGTAATTAATGAGTACTATAAATTTTTAATGAAAATAATTAATCTAATAATTTTTATTAAAATTTTGATTTCAATAATTTTTATTAAAATTTTTAAATTGATGATTTTTATCAAAATTTTGAGTTTTATAATTTTAATAAAAATTTTTAAATTGATGATTTTTATTAAAATTTTGAATTCGATAATTTTTATTAAAATTTTTAAATTGATGATTTTTATTAAAATTTGGAGTTCGATAATTTTTATTAAAATTTCGATTTTAATTATTTCTATTAAAATTTTGACTTCGACTACATTTATAAAACTTTTGAATTTGATAATTCCAAAACAATTATGCTTAATTATTCTAATTATAACTATTTATTAATTAAAAATTTTTTATGAGAGTAATGAAAATATGAGCTTAGTATCGATGTGTAATATTTAAAAAAAAAAAACATATTTTTAAAATTTGAAAAAAAAAAACCAAGACAAATTGGCACTCCAAAAGTACTAAAAAAAAAATGTTTTCAATAAAATTACCATTTAAATGTCAATATTATTCACAAATCGAAATTTTAAAAAAATAATAAAAGTTTTAATTAAAAGTTTGTTATAATTTGAAGTACTAATTAGCCGCCAATTAGATGCTGGCAGCCTTGTAGATATACAAGCAAGTATATCGATAAGACAAAGTATATGTGCGAAATAAAAATAAGTAGTTATCATCCTATAATTTCCTCTGACTCACTTGTGCCTTGCCCTCGAGTATCTCATACTTTTCCCTTATACATTATATGTACGATACTAAAATTACTCTCTTTGTCGATCTGTTTTTCTATAGGACAGTAACAGGAGTAACTAGTTAACTAACATCCATTTTAAATTAAAGATTAGAGTAATTTATAACCAAACAAAAAAAATAAAAAAAACTTGTTCGATGTTCGATGTTTGCTTTTATTAAGACTACTCAAGTAAATTATTTTATGAAAATACTTAAGTACGTGCGTAGTCACTAGTAAATTAGTAAATAAATATAAATATATGGCATGATGTAATTAATTTAGTTAATAATTAAGCCAAGTGTCGGCAAGGCGCGATTTCAATGAAAATTTATGTTAACCCGAAATTAGGGCTTTTTATTTTTGAATTATTTGCTGTAGACTCTTTTTTTTTAAGAGATATATATGATATATATGAGCTCTGGTTTTCATGTATGAGAATTTTAAAACGTCTCCAAAGAGATTTAATCAAATTGGTAACTTACAATTAGATAAATATTTAAGTAGATTATTGTACTGTTAGTAATTAGCATTAGATATTAAATTGTTACCTGCTATATATGGGAATAAAAAGTCATACCATACCTTCTATATATTATAATTACCACTACTGTGTACTATGTAAGATAATTAATTAATTACAATGTATATTCAATATTATTACGATGTATTGATAACGAAATGTAAAGTCAAAATTTAGCATTTAAATAAATAATTCACTGTTGTAAAATTTTATTTCAACAATTATTTTTTGTTTTTTTTTACAAATCCCCAAGTCCACCTCGGTTTGTTAATTTTTTTTTAAACCCGCGAAAATTTAAATTTTAAAAAAATTTTTATTCTTTTTCAATTTTACCGAAAACAAAAAAAATTTCATCAACATTTTGGTATAATTTTTTTTCAGCCACAGAAAAAATTAATTTTTTATTTCGACTTGAGATTAAAATCAGAAATTCAAGAAAAAAATACAAAAACAAATTTTGACAGCTGTCAAAAAAATCTAGACTAAATTTATGAATTAAAAAATTTTTTTTATTTACAAATTATTTGGTTTTCTAAAGTAAGCAATTAGTAATGCGTATCGATCAAGTATACTGTAACCAGATTTATTTTTCTGGCTCTCGAATAATATTTTATGCTCAGCTATTTCTCTCGTCACTTCCATTTTGTACTCGTCCTTCAACTCATCTGGGATTCTGTTAATAAAAGGATTCACTGCAATAATGTGTTCTAAAAAAAATAATTTAATTCTTATTAAAGCCACCTTATAAATTATTACTCTGTCAAATTTTTAAAATAAGTAATTAGTTTAATAATTTACTTTGTAAAATTTCCATACTCTCGAAGACAAAAGTTTTTTCTCTATTACTGCAGTGTAATACTTCAAAGCCGACTTCTTCCAAAGTTTTTTTCATCATAGCTCGCGGATTAGGACAGCTGTGATAAGCCGGGATGTATTTCAAAACGTCCTATTTAATTTAATATTTTTTTTGTTAATAATTCTTTTTTTTTTTACTTCATTTTTTTTTTACCTCCATGTAAGGTTTGTAGCGCGGATTTCTCTGCAACCGTTTGTAAGCATCGAAGCCATTGTTGTAAGACAAAAACATGACCAGAGCACGTCCCCCAGGTCGAAGAAGCTGGTGAATATTTTTCAAAGCCAGTCTGTAATATTTTTATAATTTTTACCTCCATAATTTTTCAACTAAAATTTAAGACTAATGACTAATTACCTCATATTCTGACACCAATGCAAGCAATAAAATGACAGAGCGTTGTCATATCTTTCAATTTCCTTGATCGGCAATTCTTCCGCCTCGATATTCAATTTGATAAAAGACAATCTTTCTTCATCCTGATATTTTTTTTTCGCCGAATCGATCATCGACTCGGAAATATCGGCGCCGACGACGACACTGTCGCCGGGTAATTTCGGTAAAATTAATTCCTTAGTTATATTTCCGGGCCCGCACCCAATGTCGATGCACTTCCCGTACATTGATGATATTTCATCTGAAAATTCTTCAATAACTTCACTTGCATCTCGCCGTTGTAGTAAAAAACCGTCGATATATTTTCTACTATCCATTACTAAAAAAAAAAATTATTATTAGAAAGAAAAAAAAAAAAAAAAAAAAAAAAATTAGTAATGTTGACATTGAATTCTTTTTTCATACCTCATGCAACTGAAGTTTCGAGAAGGGAATTATTATCTTGACGTCGTAGTGTCAGAAAATAAAAAATTTGAACTGATAATTTACTGGCCCGGTCCTCGGTATATATACCGAGCCCCCTCTTATATATTTTAACAATCATTATCATCTACAATGCTTTATTTTTGTAACAACCAAGGACTTGTGTATGAATAACTATTAAAAATATATACTCAATAGAACTAAAAATATTTTACCTACTAAATATTCAATAGATCTTACAATCAATTTTATCACGATTATATTTAAATTTAAATTTACTATTTATAAAAAAAAAAAATTATTTTTTATTCTCAAAATTCAAAATTTTAATCTGGGTTAAATAAAATTAATTAAAATAGAAAACAGGTGGGTAATATGGGACGTAATAGAAAAACTAGAATTTGGATCTAAAAAATTGACAAAAATTTTTAATTTTTGAAGTCAAATAAAAAAGTTTTGGATATCGAATGCCAGATGGAAAAAACACCAAATACCGAATTCTCGAAATTAGGTCTGCCAAATTCATTAAATACACTTCCAATTTTTTGCAAAGTTTAGTACTAAAAAGAAAATCCCAAGTACCGATAAAATATAAAAAAATATTATTATTTATTATATTTTATTTCCGCTTTCTATTGACAATGAAATCAAAGATCAAATAAATTTTTGAGTAAGGTCATATCTTAACTATTTATTTATCTATTTAATATTGCCCTCACCATAGTCAACATTTCTTATAATGCGGTATCTAATTTGGTCTTTGTCATACAACAAACATTCTCACTTATCTTCACTAATTCAATTTAATTTTTTAATGCCCTATTCCATTGTCCCCGAATAAATAACAATAAATTAAACGTCAGTTCTAAAAAAAAAAAATAATTCAAAATATTAAAATAGCTGTAAAAAATATGAAATAGTAAATGTTTAATACGGTAGTTGGTAAATAAATTAAGGAGGTATTATAAATAAGATAATTGGCATTTATGATAAAATTTATATTTAGACAGGGAGAGAATTTAGTGTACAAACCAAGTGAGTGTGGGTCTGATAAACGACAAGTATGGGCACACTAAAGCATTTTCACCGGATAGGAGAAGTGAGACTGCGATAATCTCGTTTCCACCCAGTAAGTGCATTATAACTCCTGTAGCTGTTCCGGGGGTCAGACCTTATGCGACTTGTGCAATATGTTTGATTAATAATTAGAGCACTTTCCCGGGTATCCTCAACGCTTCCTTCATACCCTTATAGACTCACTTTAGCTTTCATACTTCTCATGCCCGCCCTCCGTTCTCACACTATTTTAAACTATACATTACAAATACAATATATAATATATAATACTACACTAGTCATGTGCTCCTTGTACTTTGTCTCTCATATCAATATATATTTACTCATAATGTCATAATGTGTTTATACTATTTTTTTGTGGTGATGATATTTAGAAACCCACGAGTGTCTAATGTTTGCTCAGGATTAGATAATAGATGATGGCCGAGTGACTGTGGGTTAATATAAATAAGTATGGAAACGTTTAGGCGATGGTATATATAAGTGTGTAAGTCAATTCGTTGAGTTGTACATAACACGGTGGGTTCTTCCATTCCATTGTGTTCTATTCTCATGTCTGAGTTGAGGCCGAGTCTTATCTCGCGTTTGCATGTATTTGCTTTTTGGACAGAGGCCCTAATCACGTATGCGTTGGCACACTCTATACATGTGGACGCATTATGTCCCGGTTATGACCCGTTCTGATAAATATATTTATATACATTATTACTGTTTTTTATATTTATTCAAATTATCAATTAATATTTTTATTTTAAATTAGAATAATTTTTTTTTGTCTTCAATTTCATTTCTTTGGTTATACTCAGCCCGTACTTAAACTCCTATCGCAGCACTAGAGCGGACAGCCACCTTTTCAGAAAAGTAACAAAGAACGCCAGTGGCTCCCGGGAGGCAAAGCTCGACGGGTGCGAGTAGCCGGGAAAGCTCTCTGCGATGTCGACGTGGGGTGGAAAAAAAAAAAAAAAAAAAAACAAGAATATCAAGAGATGGATATATAAAGAGAAAGAGAATGAGAATAAGAAAAGAGGTGAGGGCTGCCGGGGATTTATCCCGTTCGCTCGCGCGAGAACCGCAAGCACCCGATACTCGATCAGCCGGAGATATATATCTATAGATCGGACGCCAAAGGAGAAACTTTCCACACAGGCTAAAAAAGTGTCTGAGAAAGATGGATTTTTTTACGTCACAAACATTGATGGATGCTAATTTTCATTGCCCATTAAATCTACTCTATTTAAATTTTTTTCCATTCCTTTTTTTTTTTAAATTTTAATTTAAAAAATTTTATTTAAAATTAATTATGCTAATGAGATTAAATCTAATCAATTGAACCGATGTTTACTTGACTCGTCACTTTCTCCATTTACTGAGTATAAAATTCACTCGTTAGTCATTTGGAAATTTGCTACTTTAATCGCAGCAATCTAAAGTTACTCCTCGGCGCCATGAATATAGATGACGAATACGGCATCGCCGTGGAAAACAACCACTTCCGGGACACATCCTTCTGACGTTTTAGTCAATGGCACATCTCTTCCCATCCTCGTAACGTCTTTTTAATTGGGTTACCGCAAAGTATATCCTTCTTTTTCTTCCCTACTCCCGGTCTGGCGCTGCCACTACAAAACTACCACTTCCACTTCCACTTCCACTTCCACTAGCAGTACCAGCGCCACTACTACCCTCCACTTTTTAAACTAATGGGAAAAAGCTTTTTCGAGTCACCGCCGCCGCAGTATTTTCTTTGGATATTTTGTATGATTATATAAACATTAGGTTATTAATTCAATTTTTTTTTTTAATACGACGAGAAATTTAATAATAATAATAATTATTATTTTTAAATATTTAATAGGGTGTGGAAAAAAAATATATAATTTATTTATGATATTTAAGCTTGTGAGCTCGAAGATAAAATATGTAAGAGATATGACGAGAATAGAGCGTATGAAATGCCGTTTTAGAGTCAAATGGGGGAGGCTATTGAACGCTCTGTCAATTATGATAATTTTTATAAGCGAGAGATTAATGAAAGACGGCAATATCATATACATTATATATGAATATAGATATGTATATATATTACACGTGTGTATACTTGAGTAGAGAAGACGCTGGTGGTTTCGCTGGATATAGAATATAGAAGAGAACTACAAAGATGACGTTCTCGTTTAAATTTTCCCAAGTGTGAATAAATCTAATCGACTAGATCAGAGTTTTCTTCGAACCCTTTGATACTAAAATAAATTATCAATACTTGTAATATTTTTTTTTGCTTTACCAAAAAAAAAAAAAATAAGTAAATGAAATATGATTTTTTTTTTGTGCAAACAAATTGTTGGAGGCGAGTATTCCTGAAGCGAATGAGTCGTAATTTATTTAGAATTCAAAGGATTTTTCGAGTAATTTTAAAAGATAATCAACTATGAGGAAGTTGGAAACGCGCAGAGCAACATTGGATTGCTTGGTAGGTAAATGTTTACTAGATACGTATATAGCGATGCAGACGGCTGGGATTCGTGCCGGAATGTATCGGAAACTGGAAGACGCAGTTGGGTGTTGGTGGGCTGGGAGGGAGAAGGGGGAATCCGTGAGCTGAGGAGTGGAAGTAGTAGGAGAGCTAGAGTCTAGTCGAGTACGATCGAAACTCAAGAGTGGAATATGAAAGAGAGAGAGAGGGAAGAGTGTAATAAGAGTTGAGAGATAGACGAACCAGAGAGGGCATTGGTGGAGATAGAAATAGTACAGAGAAGGGAGCAAGAACTGGCGACACAGCCACATCAATAATACATGTCGTCTGCCTTACCCCTCTCCTTCTTCTTCTTCTTCTTCTTCTTCTTCTACTTTTTCTTTTACTTCTTCTACTTACACTATTCCGCGCCACCTCGGTATCTTCATCCCATCGTCAAGTTATAACTGGCTCTGACGTCGGTGACCCGACCTCCCCCTTGTTTCACATTTTTTTTATTTATTTTTACTTTTTTCATTGTAGTTATTTTAAATTTTTTAAATTTGTCGTTCCATTGTTGCCCAAAATACACCGGATTTTTTTTTTTTGTTATGAATAATTATCTAAAAAAACCGGGAATTTATTTTTATTTTTAATTGTAATTCTGGAATTCGAAATTCGAGTGAACGAAAAAATTGATTTAATTTTTTTCTGGAGCTTTGATAATTTATATAAAAAAAAAATATTTTTTTTTTTTTACAAAATTGCTACGTCACTCTCAAGTCAGACCCTGGATTTTATTCTTCCCCAGAAAATATAAAAATCCATAGAGTCGCTCGAAGAAAATATCCGTCATTTAAAATGGATGGATTTAGCTGGATATAAAAGTGAGGGAGAGTACGTGGGGTGGAGAGGTAAGAAAAATATATATAAAAAGGATGTATATAGTGTACTGGTAGTAGATATGGCCGTGGTCGGGCGCTAGCGATACTTTTACTACTGCATTTCAGTTATGGATTTTCAGGCGCGAGTTTAAATAAAACAAAAAAAAAAGTATTTTTAAAACAACTCCACTTTAAAGCTGTCATAAAATTTTTCGTATGTTTCACTGGACGAATAATTAATAATATTTTTGAAAATATTTAAAAAATTATTAAAATCAGTAGTAAAAACTTTTATATATCAGCCATCGGACTTGTAATGCACTAAAATAACATTCCGCCATTTTATCGGATTCAGAATTCCAGGAATCGAATTTCAGTGGAGTAAAAAAATAAAAAATTTAAAGATTAACTCCGAGGAGGAGTTATCCGGGTCCAATAGGTTTGTAGAATTGAAATGGCGGAGCCAATGAGAAGGGAAATAGTAATCGACCAATCGGATAGTTTCGAGTATTTGAATGTAATTGTGAATCCGAAAGCAGGTGAACAGAAATTCTGTAAGCTCGGAGTAGGGATAGGTGAGAGTGATACGAACACACAATTCGTCCGTCTGTAGAATCGTCCTGCGCTCTCAGCTCTCGGAGTTTAAATTCGTTTCTCTTACTCTGAACATCGTAGTTTCCAGTATTTGCGCATTTCATTGGTCTCTGACTGTCGCATTGGCCAATGGCAATGGGAATGCTCTCGGATAAACGGAGGGATGTGAGTCAGAGTTATAAGAGGGAAGTTTAGTGCAACTGCGACAGACGCAAAGCTCAAGAGAGGGTTGTTTGAGGGAGGTGGAAACGCCCAGGCTGAATCTGAGGGTATTGGGATACATATATATGTATAGAATGGAATAAGAGGATAGAAGAGGGTAAAGGAGCTTGTGGAGAGGGTCTCGCGAGCGTTTCGATCCGAGAATGAGACGGAAATGCTGGAGAAAGAGATACAAGTCCTGGAAGCATCGATGCCACAAGGAGGCGCAGACACTCAGCAACCAAGCACTTAAACCCTCCTCACTCTCCTCTATCCTCTCTTTTACCTCTCTTTTACCTCCGTTATTCTCTTTTTATTCCCCTTCTAACTCAACTCAGCATCCCTCTGGGTCTCCCCGGCCCTCCGCCGCACTCTCAATTCCATTCTCTGCTACCTTTTTATCTTCTTACTCTTTCCCTCCCGTGTTTCTTCATGCAACTTCTCTCTCTTTCACTCGTACGGCCCATTCTCCGGACGGCAACCTCGGCTGGTTGCTTGGTTCTCTTATAGAAACCACCCGGAGGCATCGTCGCGCGAGTTGCTGGAATATGAGGATCATTTTTTGTTACACCAACAGCAGATGCTGCTGCGTTTCATGGGTAAGCTATGGATGAGTGCAACAGCAACACCAAAGTGCTTCAGAATGAGAACAACTGAATTTAACCCTCTATACAAGGCTAGCTAAGGCACTAGTGGTTTTATGCATTGAAAAATTTTTAAAAGCTTTGTTGTTGTTAAACTTTTTTTTATCCATTTTAATTTTGTTTTACTGACAATCATTTTAATGTACATCCGGAAATTCCGCAACAGGATCAGACAAGACCAATCCAACTGAAATTTTATTTTCAGTAGTTTAAATCTTTATTTTTCAGACATGGCTCAATTTCGTCTGAAATCAATTTGTTAATTTTCTGGATTTATGCTCATGCACAAAAAATATTTAGGTTTCTTTGTTTGATATTTGAGTTCACGCAAACAAATGATTTAGCGGCAATTTCAAAAATAATAATTGACTCATTAAAATTCAAATTATTTTACGAGGACGCATGTCTTTAAATACGCGTTAAATTCATCCTTACATATATTTATTGCGGCTATAATGGAAAAAAAAATAAGGGCATGAGTTTTTTTATTTCGCGGGTCTAAAATAACAGTCAGGGTTTTTTATAAATTTTTTTATCGTAGTGTAGATACCTTTTTATGCATATTGATGTAAGGAAGCTTTGAAGTGAAGAAAATTGTCAGTGAACCTACACGTGGAGAAGCCGGCAGCGAACTGGAAAACTTTTATATCGACAGTTCGTTCTAGGTATTAAGAAGTTAATTATAATTGGAGTGGGGCAAGATCGTAACCAGGTAATGAGCACTTTACTACCGAGAACAAGGCTAGCACTTAATTTTTTTTATACCTTTTATTTCTCGAGCTTTCTAGCCCGAATAAAAAATATTTTCTGTTTCGGCATCCAAACAAAATTTCATTATTTATAAATAAAATCAGGTTGTTTATGTTTTTTTCGTTACTTTTATAATTCAATTTTATCCGAGGGAAAAATATTAACTCGCGGTCATTGCAGTAAGTGGAAGAAGTAATGTTGGATTTTTAAACCCTTTAGTCTGGACCGCAAGATCCCAGGCGGCGTTGAGGTGAGATGTCGTATAAAATCACAAGAAAAATTTTTTTAAAAATAAAATTTTTAATAAAAGAGTAAAGGCGAGTTTTAGGAAAAAATCAAAAGAGAGCTTGCAGTTTTCTCTTTTCCTCTCGTGTCGGTGCATGTGTGGGCGGGGGTGCGGGTTCAACAAAAGAAGAAAGAAGTGGACACAAAGAAGAGAAAGAGAGCGAGAGGTTAACAATAAAGGCAGTAGGAGTATACGTACCGAGATTTTCAGTATCGCTTTGCCGTGAATAAATTTACCGGTGGCCTTTCGTCCGTCGGTCGGTCCTCCAGCAGCGTTAAGACCGAAAATAAAAGCCTGGGTAGAGAAAAGCGCGTCACCCCCTCGTTCTCTCAGTCTCTCGGTCTCTCTTTGCAGCCGTAGTAGCAGCAGCCCATCTAGCCCCCAGCCTCCGCGGGGGAGGAGGTGTCACGTCGTGTGAAAAAGGTATAGGAAAAGAGAAGCCATCAGAAAGGATAAAAGAGAAACCATCGCAGACCAAGATAAAAAAATTTTCGCTATAAAGACAAAGCGGGAGAGCGAGATAGTGAGAGGAGAAAAGGTAAAAGTGGCCCAGGGCCGATTCTGCCACCTCTTTTATTTCTTCCCATCTAAAAGCTCCAGTGGAAAAGCTCTGGAAGCAATGACAGATACAAATAAACGATTTAAACTTTAAGTTCCAGCGCAAGCGCGACGATTTCTCCACCGACTCAGTTCTATTTCCCTCTCTGCTAAGACCTCTTGTATATGTATATATATATATAAATATGTATGTTTTCCTCTCATCTGTAGTCGGCAGTAAAGTTGCATGTGGATGTCTGTATAGATCCTTTAGACGATTCCTCCCGTGGAGTGCCGCGAGACTCGGCCACCCCTTTCCTTGGGTGGAGCTTCGGTGCGTCATCAGACAAACGTACAGACATAGAAACCAATGCGCGAGCTGAGGAGCGAGTGAGACCAAGCGAAATATAACTGAGGGAAAGGAGGAATAGAAAAGCACTGAGAGGAAACCGGGAGCCACTCGCGAGAGCACCGACGTCTGCGTACAAACAGTTCGACCTAGCCCACCCGAAGAAACGCCCTGAAGTTACCCCCTTCGCGATTGGAACCTATTCACCTTCCATTCCTCCTTTTCTGTCCTCTGTCCTCTTCCTCCTCCTTCTTCTTCGTCTTCTACTTTTAGTTTTCAAAGTCTGTACTCCCGTTTATCGTCGCGAGAAAATGTACCAGTCCCAAGGGGTTGAACTTGCTTGCCACCAAATGCAATTGGTTCGAAAAAATTACCATTTTTTATTTATAATTTAATTTTAAATTTTTTATTCATGTAATGTAATTATTTCCAAGGGATTTTTTTTTATCGGATTACGAGTTTTTGTTATAAACAATAAAAAAAAAAAAAAAGAAAAAAAAAAAAAAGAAAATAGTACAACAATGGCTACTGGAATTGTTGAGACGGAGGATGAGTGGAATGAGGGCTGGTGTATAACGAACATAGAAGAAGAGAAGACAGAGGGAATGGAGCAGATAGAGGTGGCTTGGAGTCGAGTGCCCGGGGCTGAATCGACCGGGCCACAGCACACCCTCAATCTCCTCCAGACCTCCTCCGCCGACTTCACCTACTATAGTATACAACTACTAGTTCGCTTTTCTCTCTTCTCCTCTTTCCAGCTCTGTCCCACTGCATCTCGCCTCCTTGAAGTTGCAACCATTTCTGTTTTCTGCTCTACTCTTATTTACTGATATAAGCAATTATTTTAAAAAATCCACAAAATAATATCTCGCCGTAAAAAAGTACCTTCGACTGGACTCGAGGGTCCGTGTACATATTTGTACAGATAGCGATAAGGATCCAGTGACTCGTGACTCTCGAGTCGAATTATCAAATCGAAATAACAGAGATGGAATCGGTCCCCCGTAAATCGGATAAGAAAATGAAATTCGTGAGATAACGCGATACAGTTGAGCGAGTAAGTAATCGCAGTAGACCCAGGGCTCTCTGGTTGGACGTAACAGCAAAGTCGGGTGGTGTCCAATCGACCGTTTCATTTAACCAAACAAACCGAGTAGTCGAGGGTGTCTTTCAACGAGACATTCATTCCCCTTGAGTGGCGACAGTGGACTGGGCTGTACACACCTAGCTCTCTTGATACACTCGAGACTCTTGTCTCTGATGTCTTCTCTCTTATATATTTCTCTTTACACATACATCAACATATACCGACATGTATGAATTTATATCTCAACTCTTTATGTATTTTTTTTGCTCTCACCTCTCTTCGAAAATATATTCCCAGAACAAAACCCGTCTCATTCCCATCTCAATCTATATTCGCACGTCCAACACACTCGAGTTCATGAATGCGTGGGGTTAATGAAACTTGTGTGGCAACCAAGGCGTCTGCTTTTACACCACCACCTTTTCTATTCCCTGCAACACTCTTCCAGCTCTTGTATATTAACTATAGACCAGACACTTGCACGTAAATACTTTTCCGTGGCAACCCAAAGTTGTATCGCGACATTGTCGATACACGGAGCGAGTCTCACGGTCCTTTCTGCCTTTTACCTTCACCTTTACCTACGTCTCGGGGTGAAAAAAAAAAAAAAAAAAAAAACAAAACACTGGATACTGGACTGCCCATCCCCGCACCCGTGCCGTTTTATTTTTAAAAGACCGCCGGACGTGTAAAAGCCCCGGATCTGGGGATGAAAGTGCGGGTTCGTTAGCTCGAAGAAAGTGATAGAGGGCGAGAAAGGCTGGGCTTACTATTTTTTATGTCTCGTATTTTTAATTATTTCCCGAGAAATTATTTTTATTTAAGTTTTGAGTAAACTGAGAAACTACATGAGGTTGAGGTCTATGACCTCGGTACGCTCTCAAGGTTTCTGCATCTAATGTTGCCGAGCTCCTTCCTAGATGTCTCTACCTGCCTTAGTTATAAAATTTTTCCTGCTGAAAATATACTCGAGGTGATTTACTTTTTTCTTTATTTGCGAAACTATCTACAGAAAGGTTTGATTATATATTAAAGGACGTTAGCTCATGGGGTCAAGATGTGTCGTAGTTCCCACAGGGAATATACCTGGGGATCGCGAGCGGAATAAAATGAGTAGAGTAAGGCCATAAAGATTTTTTATTCCACGGGTTAACGCGTTATCCTTAAAGTTATGTGTTGCACTAAAGTTGACGGTTCCGCGGGCCCCGGAGACCGGAGTTGAGAGCCGGCTGTCGATAAACCCGAAGCTTCTTTCTAACTTTTAAAATTTCACGGCTCGAAAATGTTGAGTCGTATTATCTCGAGTTTTAGTTGTTCTCATAAATGTCTAGAAAAACAATAATAATAATAATAATAATAGAAAAATTTTTAATTAAAAAAAGAAACGACAAAATAATGTGAGTCGGATTAGATCTGACGGTATTGATTTTTATCAAACTATTCGTCCCTTAGCATGCGGAATCGAAGAGGGCGCGTGATGACTGGGGGACGCATAAAAGTTTTAGGGAAAGTGTCTATGCAAATATGGGGGTGGAAAAAATTACGGTAAAGTGCTAAACGATCACGGCAGAGATGTTAAGATCTGTTGAGGAAAAATATTGTATCGATGGGAGTGTCGATGTTACGGTAGATTTTTTGGTTACAACCTTATGTCGACTTATAAGCTGACACAGTGGCAAAGAGCAAATCGACTAAGAGAGAGACAAAGGAAGATGATAAATAAAAATAAAGAAAATGAGATCAGGATTTTGAGGAGCATGCGAATAAGCTGGATGTGCCTCGAGGGTTCGATTTCCGTTAAAAGTTATTGCTCGTGGCGTTATTACCATTTCGGATGGATGCCATTTTTCTATTAAATATTTCTTCACATGTCCGGGTAATTTTACAGCATCTAAGTAAGATTAAAATAAAACCAAGGGACGAACAAACGTCGTGGTATCTCGAAATATTTAAAGCAAGAGACCGCAGGGAATTAATGAAGCTTTGGGGTGGAGTAAAAATGAATATTGATTACCCGTTTGAAAATAAAAAAATCGGTCGTCTGACAATAATGGTATCTCTTATCCACAAGCGAGTGGTTTCAACTGTTAAATCAAACTGATATCTTTTTTTAACTTGACATAATAGACTTATACACTCGAGTCTATCACTCTTATATTATTTAATAAATTAAATCTCGACTGAAAGTCCGAAGCCTGAGCTAATGAATAAAAATTATAATTACATTTCTTTGCGAAGAGTAGATGCAATGAAAAAAGTTAATCAATCACGTGAAAGAAAGACATTTCTCCCCAGTCTTAACTTGATAACCATTCTAAAGAGAATCTTTAAAAAAATACTCGCCGCAAGTGATTCAGCGAGACCCCATTAACAATATCGAATTTTCACGATAATTACCTCTTAAACACTAAACTTTTTTACGTATTTTTTTCCTGTGGTGAATCTCATGGGGTAGAAATGGCCTCCGAGGGTTAAAAATCGAGCTAAGAGTTGTTCGGAATCTACAGCCCAGCCAGCCAATGAAAACGATTTACATTCGATTTGCCCTGTGAACAAGTTAAACGTTAAATGTTTGCATATAGATCTATACATACATATATTCTATACTTTACTCTTTTAGTGTAGTAAGAGAAGGAAAGCTTATCGTAAATGGTTTCTTCCATATAAAGAGAAAGTGAGAAAGAAAGCGAGACAGAGTGGAAAAGCCCATGCATACAAATGGTATGCTAACAAGATACATTTGTCTATGGCAATGGATTCGGCTCCGCTCAGTGGTGTGCCTCTTCCCGTAATATTCGACCGCGTATTGCTTCAGGATACGTTAGCTCTAGGGGAGGTAAACTAGAAGCATCATGAGTTAGGGATGTTACTCTCTATGCATCATCCTACATATTTATTCTCTCCATATATATATATATATATATATATATATATATATATATAGGGAAGGGAAGGGGGCAAAGTAAAGTTTCTCAAAAATTTTACAAAAAAATTTGGTTTTCTAAAGATTCCAGGATCACTTTCGCGACAGGCATACGAAAGTATTTTCGAGCTCGGAAAGTCATTCTATAGTCGCCTGAGAGAAAATTTTTTTCCTTCACTTTTATGTGCCAGCATTATTACAGAAGTTTGCTCTGAAAATCCTAGAGAAATGCTAGAGACATCTTTCTCTACTTTTATGTATGCTAGCATTTTTCCAGAAGACTTCTCTGAATCCTAGACAAATCTAGAAGTCTTCTGAATTTGCCTTAGCGTACAAAAGCGAAAGAAAATTTTTTTCCAACACCGAGCCCCGAGTATGTATTGTTTATGTATTTTCTAAGTAAACCAGACGAGGGCTTCTGAAATAGCGCTGGCTCGTAATAAATTTTGTATTTCCTTAAATACCCCCTCCCTTTTTTTCCGTCTCGTAGTTATTTAAAAAAAAGGCCCCTTGTCTCTTGATCTTGGTTCTGGTCCCACAGTTTTACTCCCCTTCAGATTTATAGATCGATTAAATCGTCTTGGTCGTTTATGATGAGAATGACGATCGACCGAGCACAAGAAGCATTTGCATGACGATGTATGATGTTACAGGGAGTAAAGATGAGAAATAAGTATTAAGAGTGTATAGAACACAACCGATCTAACCGGCCATGAATCATACGTCCCAACTGCTCTCTCTATCTCATGGTTTCAAGCAATAATCGTTCTTGATTCTATAATACTACCATGTTACACACTGTCGGCAGTCGGTGTTTAAACTTGTCGTATCTTTTCTTAATAATTTTAACCTCAGTTTTATTCACACGCTCCAGGTTCACGATCGTTTCTATTTTTTGCCGTAGAGTTAAAACTTTAGATTTTTTTTTTTAATCGATTGCTCACTTCAAGACTGGGAAAGAAGTTTTATTAAACTTGCTGGACAGGATGTGTTTTTGCACTACAGACTTTATAGCGACAGTTAACATTTTTTAATAAATAATAAGATGCAAAAAGTCGTGTTGCAGTTTAAGCTGTCGTATTTATTATTAAATTTCCTTTGTAGAGTTTTTGATTGGCGTTTAAATTATAAATGAATAACACAAACATAAAGATTGTCAGCAAGACGGAGGACAACTCTTTGGATCATTACCAACAGATTTAATTAAACTTCTAGAGTCTTTGATAATTTTTAATTTTAATAATATCCTAATTGTTGGTGTTTATAGTCGCGATAATTTCCAGATTTAATTACAATTTTTTGTTGTCTCGGCAATTTATGGGAAAAAAAAAAAAAAAAAAAAAAAATTACATAAACTAAAAAAAATCCTTAATTGTTAGTGCAGATCCAGTGATAATTAGTTTGAAGTTTTGGTAATGAGTCTTTTGCTTTAGCGGCGATTTTGTTCGATGCAATTTCCGCGGATTTATGTTCTATCGAAAAGTCCCAGTGGAAGGTATAACTGGAGTTGAGAAGAAAGGATAACAGAGCAAGAGTGCAAGAGTGGTATCGAGCGAGAGTTTCAAGAGAAAAAGACGACGACGTGGAAACGGAAAACCTCGGCCAGTACTACATCCCAACTAGACTTTCAACGAAGAAACGGAGGAACGAACGGACGGGGGCGTCGGTTCTACGAGAAATTAATTTTAACTTTAAATTAAGACTCGAGCCGATACCTGGTTGGTTGGCTTTGTTGCCTTCTTTGCCGTACTGCTATATACTTTTGCGGAAGGGAAAGACGGAAAAAGAAGAGGGCGCTGAATCCCGAGGTCTTTCTCTGTTCGAGGATGGGGTAGACAAGTTTTCCCGCTCTTTTGTCTACTGTAAACGAGTACATTGTTATAACGACTTGAGCTGTGCGCTTGTTCGATATCATACTTCAATTATCATCATATTTTTATAATTTCCTTAGTTATTTAAATACTAATTTTTCAACAATTTTTTCTCGATCGAAAAATGGCCGGAAAAAGGCTCAGGTAGTGAATACAAGGGTTAAAACTACCTAAGCCAAAGAATGGTTGATAATTAGGCCCAAAAAAAGGTTGACTCAATTAATCAGCCTGTTTTCTAAGAATAATAAAATTTCGGCGTGTTTTTGGGCAACTTTTGACCTTTTTCAATAAAATCCTACGGCTCGAGCAAGATTTCGGCGAAATTTAACTTTTTCGACAAAATATTTATACCCGGGGCTGATTTTCTGAGGCATTTAAGTTGTGATGTTCAGAAAGAATGTCCAGCATGTGTTAAAGACAACTGACATCTCATACAAAAGTTGATAACAAACAATACCGACGATACGCGTCTTGGTGAACTTTGCCAGCAACTTCCGGATAAGCAGCCAAAACTTGAGTGAGGCATGATTAATTAATTAGTAGACCAGTCCTGTACATAGACAAGCTCAGAGAAATGGATTCAGGATAGACGTTAACCTACGTCCTGTCTGGCTTACCAACTTCTACCTATTATAATCCATGTTTTATTAATTACCTCTATGTATACTTATTATTATCAGTATGTAAAGTATATTTATTATAATACAGACAGCAATTATTAATCCTCGAGATGAAGATAAATTTTTTTGTTTCAGAAGAGGATTTTTATTACGAGTCGAGTGGTCTCTTCATAATGCAGCATTAAAAATACACCAAACATACGTAGAGCCGAAAGATAAAGAATAATAAGAGTACGCTGTGCATAGTAATGCTGAATGGTATCACAGATGATTATCGTCCGGCAAATATGACATGAATGACCACAGGACAATTATAAATCTCGATGGTACTCTGGTATCTCGACTCAATTCTCGAGATCCCTCTGAGTTTGTTCAAGATACGCAAGACCGGACTGTGTGTCCACACTCCACTTAGTTTGATCGGGAGTTGAAATAAAAAGTATACCCAAGTAAGGATTAAAAAGTCTTTTCAGGAAAAAGTTTTATTTTTTTTTTTAAAGAGATAAGAGATAGGAGAGAATTTGCTATCAAGATATCATGGAGCCGAGTACACGAAGAACAAAGACGTGAATTAAGATACTTAAGGTAAACGAAGACGGGAATAATGTCTTTGACAATAATGTCGTGTGCTACGAACTCTGAGTATCGGATTAGCAAGGGTTAAACCTCGGGATTGTACAAGTTTAGTGAACAAAGTCGAAACCGTCCAAGTAGTATCCTCTTCTCAAGAAGTATCCAAGGAAGCGTAGCAGAACCTAGACCAAGACAAAGACAAAGATGGAGATGGAGAGTGAGAGGAGCAGTACCTTCGATAACTAGAGATCCTATTCTGTGCTTCGACATCGCCAGGAGATTGGTTGTCCGTTCCGGATCCTTGGCAAACTTGGATCTAATACATTAACCCCCCAGCCCCTCGAGCTTTAATTCTTGGGCTCTACGACGCTGTGCTCGCCAGAGGTGAGACTCCTATACCAGCACGTCACTTCAACTCATACAAGCAGTCGAGCGTCTGAGTATATAACTTGTGTAAGATAGTCCAAACATCAGGAACAAACATTCGGGGGGTTCAATTCACCCGAGGGAAGTAGATATACTTTAGCTGGGCTCGCTTTCTCTTTCTCATTGTTTTCCTTACTCTGTCCTTGGCTACTTACTCCCGGTACCCGGGGTTTGGATATAGTTTGACCGTGAGGCTGGGTTACGTCTCGGGACCTCGGCACATCATACATATAATTAACATAATGCTAATTATCTTGCCAGCTCATTAGCGCTAGCAAACTGTCCGACGAGACTCGGCTGCTGGAGATAAGGAGTTTGTGGTGTGGCGCCCACTTGTTCTTATGTATATTAGCTCATATATGTATTGATATATACAAGGGTGGCTCAAAGCAATTTTTTTTCCACTCTCATCTTTTGAAATGTTTTTTTTTTTTTCTATAGCAACGACCCTTTTTTAAACAAAGTTTCAGCTCAAAAAATTAAGAGATCACTTTAAAATTTTGAAACTCTTAAAAATTGATATTTGAACTTGCGCATGGATCTCCTCTACTCAAATCACAAGAAAATTACTAAAAAGGATTTTATTTTGTTGTAATTAAAATTTTTTTATTATTTGTATTTTAAATAAAAGACGTTGAAGCTTTTGTTTAAGTAGGACGGCCATCTTGCCTGCACTTGAATTGTTTCGACGTTAATTGAAGCTGTAAGCTTGTCTTGGTCCAACAAAAGCCAACGGAAAGGTAGTGAAGTTGAAGTTGAAGTTGAAGTAAAAGCGTCCTTGCTTTCTTAACACAGTTATATAAGCTTCGCTCTCGTTCACTTGTCAGTACTCTGGTGATTTTAAATCTGGCGTACAGAAAATGTCCCGAATAGTGTAGCAGCATTAATATTTATTTAAAAAATAAATTAGATAGATTTTTGTAGAGCGAGAGGACATCTGAAGATACTGATGTGAATGCGAGAGAGTTCGTCAGTAAAATATAATTCCCAAGGAGGCCAAGAGCAATCGGCTTGGGCTGTCCGACGGTTGACATCAAAGAGGGCACGAGGCTTCCGTGTTAATTAGTGTCAGCCGCTATTTGCATATTGATTGAAGAGAACGTGTCGCGAGACGAACTAGAGCCCCTCGGATGCCCGCTCTAATTCGCTGCCCTCTTTTTTAACCCAGGCTCGCATCCCACCCCCGTCTCTCGTAAATATTTTTTTTTTATATCACTTAATTTGCCGTATGTCTACTTAACGATCTTACAAGACAATACAAGTGTCAAACTTATCTGGTTTTGTGACATGACGTGGCATTGAGTTTGCTTGCTACCTCGACCTCAATTTTACTTTGTATTTTAAAGTGTTAAGAAGCTTCCCTGAATTTTAGGTTATTTTATATTTAATTTATTTCAAGATTACATGACAATTTTTTTTTTTTACCCACTTTATTTTAATTAAAATTATTTTATCTAGTTCAAGAAATTATTACTGACTATTTTTAAAAAAAAGTCGACAATAAATTATGTCCTGTCAATTTTTTACAAAATTACCCCCACTCTTTAAAAAAAATGTCTTTATCTAGACTGACCACAAAATTTTTATAGTAAATTATTGAAGTAATCCTTGAAGGATTAAGATAAAAAATGAAGGCTAAGGAAATTAGGATGACGTAAAAAATTTTTTTACGCCCCAGTATAATTTATAACTTTAAAATATAATTTAATAATAAAAATATTGTAAAATACTTTGGTAAGATACTATGAGGAGAATTTCCAATCAGAATATCCTCGCACATTTTCTCGAAGCTGTGTTGAGTAGACGGAGCGTAAAGTCACCCTCCGTGTCCACCGCATGCCAGAAAGTCTTAACATATGAACGCAAAGTGAGTTTGCAGTTTTGACCTTTCTGCATGTCGGTGTTGATACATAAAAATATCTGCACGGCTTAAATTAAATCGCTCAACCGGCATGTGCCAGTATTAGTACCAGTGCCAGTCTCAGTGGAAATGGAATTGCTTGTATACATTTTAAAGTAAAAAACACAAATGAGCCGCAGACGATAAGTCAATGACAGAGTTGTAAGTGCGAAGGAGTAAGACGAGCTCGGGACAATAGTCTAGAGGGGGTTAAACTCGGGGAGAAGAGTCTAACAATAGAGTGCAAGTCACTAGGTAAACGAGCCTCGGGAAATTGTTAAAACGCCCCGACGTATCGCAGCCTGTTTTGATTTTATACTGCGGTATTTCTGTATACTGCGTTTAGCTTACAAGGGGTTGATATATTGAGATTTTTAAATTAGGGGAATACTCTTTATGTGTATCTAAGTCACCATTTTATTTATCATCTCCATGACAATCGAATTTTTTAAAAATAAATTAAAAAACCATTTTTGTCTTCAGTCCAAGTTTAATTTTTTTTCTAATGGGAAAAAAGTAGCCGCAAGAAAAAATTTTTGATTTATTCAAAAAAAAGTATTTCTGCAGATATTTCTCTTGGATAAAATATCGTCTAATATAAATATTGAATGGGAATAGTGGGGAATTGAGGCATCTCACGGCTAAAATCGAGCAATATCTCCGGGCAAAGTGAAGCAGCACAAGTGCGAGGGAGAAAAGATGTGGGAGATAAAAAAAGTAAGAAAAAGACATATCCCGCGAGATGTGGACACAAATGCCAGTGAAGGATAGCCAGGGGTCAGGGGGCTATCGGAGTACTTTTCATCCCGGTTGGTAGGTGCTTTCTCGTCGTCCCATTCCATCAGTGAACCAGCAACATCTATAACACACAACACAACAGTACCTCAAACGGTTTCTGAGGATAGATCGAGCCCCGGAGACCTCGTCGTCCGTCACGAGGAGTCGGACCTCCGGGCTCCCTCGGTCTTGTGCTCTATATTTTTATTGATTTCGATTAGGGCTTCCGAGGATAGCAGGCGAAAAACTCAAATAAAATAGACTAGACAAGACACCTCTCGCATCATGATGAAATATGTTGCCTCGTGTCCTACGGCCATTCATTCATTTTTATCATTTTATATTTATTCCACTATTTTATTTTACCTTTACTCTATTATTTATATTTCCACGATACATATTTGTTAAATATAAATTCAAATATCGTCCCGCCTTTTTTTAAACTTCACCTTTTTATGAATAAAAAAAAAAAAAAATTGCCGTCGATACATTTGATCTTTGTCGTTTTTTTTAGAACAACATGTTCCTACAGTGCGCGTTGTTTGCCTGTGACTAGGACCGACACCTGGATGATGTAGAATGTATACACGAAACTGGTGTGGAGCGAATTGAAGGACGCGCATAAAACGGTAATGCTGTCGTTGGATGGATATCGCGGATGAAAATAAGCAATTGACCTGGGGGTAGGCTGCTACGGGGGTGTGTGTGCCAGCCAGTGAGTTTATGCTGGGCATAGTCCGCTTCAGAACCAGCATCGGAACCAGCAGTGGCAGTGGCAGTGGCAGCTTGAACGCCCGAGCCAACAAAACCCGTTGGTTCGGTGGTCCAATATGCGGCTAATTTGCACAACAAATAAAGCTTATACTACGAATTTGCATGTGTTTGAACTGCAGTGTAATTGGGTGCTAGGCTCTCTCTGGCCGTTGTCCGATCTCTCGCCGCACTCGCCTCTCGTCAATCCTGTCACTGTTTTAGCCACCCCGGTTACTTTCCACGCTTACATTTGTCTATATATATTTATATACGTGGGTGTGTTCCCTGTCGCGATGAGTACGTCCAATATCGCGAATGGATATGACGCAGCCCTGCCTCGATTCTCTCCCGTTGTCAAAGAACACTCGGGCGTAACAATTACACCTCGACATTTTAATTTTTGCAATCATAAGACGTCAGTTGAAAAAAGTATTTTTCTTGATCGCAATTTATTTTATTTTACTTTTTTTTATTCGAAGGAACGCAAGTCGCCATCTTCTACTCAACATCACCGACGAAGGCCTTTAGTGACCAAGGGGTCGAAGTCACGCGTCACTTAAACCCGCAGGTGTTCAACCCTCACACGGTATCAGTTTGATCTCAAACTTGCAAATTCCCGCCATTTTGGATTTTTGTATGTCGGACTGCCATGCGAGGGTAAGAAAAAATTCTTAACTTATTTAAATATTTTTATTCTATCAATCTTTAAAAAAAAAAGTTTATGACAATTTCGAATTTTTAAAAATTTACTAACCCGCGACGAAATTTCAATAATTTTTTTAAATTTCTGTAAAAAACTCATTTTGACGGAAAATTGGTTTTTATTGCCGCTAAAAAAAAAAACTTGACACAGATTGTATCTGTTGGCATCTAATGAATCTTTCTGATTTGGTAATGAGAAATTGTGTTGCTGTAGATGTTGATGTAAAAAAAAAAAAAAATAAAATAAAGACAACTAGTTGGGAAGCTCGTCGACTAGAGACTGCAAACAATAAACAAACGAAACACGTGATATCTTGTTGTATGCGTCTCATGGTTATCATGTGAGCGTCTAATGACGTCATTGCGTCTGTGTACTACTCCATGTCCAAATTGTATATCCTCGTCTCTTTACTCACGTTCTCCGTTTGTCTGGCGTCTCTTTGATGTCTGTTATATACTCTCTGGTGTACTCTGGGCCAGTATATCTGTATCTACATGAGCTCAACAACTTCACAGAATCTAGTTTGTAGTAACATACATGTAACGGGTTACACACGGCGTGTAGTAGCCTCTACTCTACTGTAATGTACTCACTCACTCCTTCTCTCCCTCTCTCTTTCTCTTAGTGCGGCAGTGCCAGTGGAATTTCAGTCCACTTGAGTAAGAATTTTCATGCCTCTAGGGGCCCGTGTTTTCCTTCTTTCAAGTGTCGGTTCTCTGATGTGTCTTGAGACTCTCGAGCGCTTAAATTTTCGCTCCTTTATTTCTTTATTTATCTTCCGGGCGTAATTATTAACCAGAGACTCGAGAGTTAAGAGCAGAGACCAGAGCTAAATACAAAAATAGAATAAAATAAAATCGCCGGTAAAGAGACGAGTAAATGAAAAAGTAGCGGTGGTGTCTTGGTGAATTTATAGGTGATGAAGCAACTGAAAACAAAGAAATCTTTCTCTATATATATATATATATATATATATATATATATAGAATAGGTGGGAAAAGATCTAAGAGGTTTTATAAGAATGAATATAACCCTTCTTGTGCTCTAACTCCTCGTGCGCAGAACAATTACATTTTAATTAATATTTCCTAAGAGCCTGAAAAGCCCTCCCGTCGAATTTATGATCGTTTTATCCATTATTAGGGGTGGCTAAGGAGGTCGGTGTGTACGCGACGGCAAAGAATAGACCGGGAGCTTGTGAATCTCCTGGAAAACCCATAACTTGGACTTTACGACTCCTCTCTACAATTCTTACTCCCACTCTATTCCTCAGCTCTCCGAGTTCCGTCCCTCGATTATTTTCTCTCAGAGATATTTTCTCAGATATAAAACAATATCTCAACCGAATTCCGTAATTATCTGTATTTGATTTAATGCCACTGTTTAATGCTCGCTCTAATCTCACCCTCGCAATTAAGGATCCTCTCGTGCCTATTTTTAAATTTTGAAATAAATCATTCTTGAAGAATTCAATTCTAAATAATCTTCATCTCAGTGTTGTCACCAGGCTCGGTGGAGAGTTCAAGGGTATCACGTTGTCGAGTTTTTAAGTGCAATACGAATAAGTAGAGATGACGATAAGGGTGAAGTTGTGGTAAGTTTTGTATAACGGCGGTTGGAACGCTAAGTCGT
The DNA here is from genome assembly GCF_026212275.2 of Microplitis demolitor. Classification (NCBI taxonomy): domain Eukaryota; kingdom Metazoa; phylum Arthropoda; class Insecta; order Hymenoptera; family Braconidae; genus Microplitis; species Microplitis demolitor. The sequence goes on from NC_068547.1 coordinate 23,461,945, forward strand.
GCAAGCCGTATGGGATTCGCCCGAGGGTATCGGTTGGTCAGGGATTCCTTAGCCTCATCGCTCTCGGGATGGTTTAAACTTGGCAATCCACGACGAGAATGTCTTTGAGTTCCTACAAGGCATCCACCGGAGAAGCCGTGTCCTTCCGAGTAAACTTCACTCGAGTAGCTTGTACGTAAGCAACTTATACCGACAGCATCCCACGTAGACGAAACAAAGTTCAGGGTGGGTAAGAAGCCGTCTAGATTCTGAAAGACCCAATGGGGTGACTGGTGCCCAGAGGATGATGTGACTTTCCTCTTAGGGTGACAAAAATTATAGTTCGTTGGTCCAAGTATGCCGAGGTTGCCCTCAGTATGTTAAGTATCACCAAGTCTTGGAAATTTATACATCGTGGTCTTAGACAATAGCAAACATACGTCCAGCTGATATTGATATTTTGTCATCACCATGTCTATAAGTCAACTTCATACATCTAACACTCGCATTCGTGAACTCAGAGTCATATTGATGACTCGTGTCCAAGGGTGAGACTGTTGACAAACGTCTCACGAAGTCATCTGACTAGTCTAGTGAAATGATGACACCCAATGACGTTGAGTTTTTTGTCCGTTTGATAAATGGACCGGGTACGGTATTTTGTAGAATCTGTTCTAGGGCTCGGACTGCTCTGTTCCAAATAAGATTTCCGGAAAACAGCATCGGGGAGGGCAGAGATTCGGACACTGATTGATAAGCCAGATAATTGTTTTGATAGAAAATAAAATGAGCAGAGTTGTTTCGTATATTTTATTAGTTAATTTAAATAAAAGATAGTAGTTTGTACTCTGGTGTGTAAAGTGCCGGTCAAAGATGATGGGGAGTTGGGAGGAGAGGGAAGGGAAAGTAAAGTAAAGGAAAGGAAGGAAGTGGTGTAAAAAAATTTTAAAAACATGACGGAAGGAAAAGGCGAATGGTAGGTAGGTGCGATCGAACGACGAATCTGGAATGAATTTATTCATGGCCGCGATGCACGATGGGTGGCGTAGGTGTGGATATGGATGTGGAAGTGAAAGAGCCAGAGACGCGGGGGGTTTAAATGCAAAATTGGCAATACATACGAAATCTCCGGGGTTTCAAGTAAAAAGGGGTGAATATATTACCGCTTCGGGAATTAACCCCTTTGAACTTGCTCTGCAATGGAATAATTGGAGGATGCAGTGCAATAATTTTTTTATTTAAACTTTTTTCTTCGGATAAGAGACCGTATTTGTATCGGATATTTTTGCTGATTCGAGGACTTGAGGGATTAATTGTACTCGAACTCGAGTGAACTGCATTCGAGTGTAAATTTGCGTGCATGGATTATTTATACCCAGCTGATATTCCATTAGAATAATTATATATGTAATTTTTACAAAGTGCAATTGTCAAGTGCAAATGTATGCATAAACATGCAGACATCTTGAGGCCGAGGTTTAATTTATTCTGCGCATGGGATCGAGTTTTCATTCGTGAGTTGATTTCATTATTTTTATTGCGCGAAAGTCTGGAGATGAGATGCATATATGAATGTATGAATGCATGACGTTACTGAAAAATTTATTGTTGTAATTGAATAAGTGGGAGCGCAAGCATGGAATTAAAAAAGTAAATATATAGTAAAGCTTAACGCTACTCAAATTAAGGCAATCGAGTATCGACAGATTTACGTTACTGGATCATGTATCTCACTTTGTAAATCTGCATATCACCAGGCGTTTCCAGTTTAGTAATTAACAAAGTAATTGTAAATGTATGGGATAAAAAATGGTTTGATGAAAAAATAAAAAAAGAAAGATTTGGCTAAAGAGAAACATAAGAGAAGTTTGTTCATCATTAATCATTGCGGCTCTTGAAACATGGATACACAGGTATCAGATTGCCGAGCCCCAGTTATTTGCGAAAGGGTTGAAGCACCCTACGCTACTGATCAATTTCCGAGTGATTTTTCTTGCCCACGGTCATTCAGATGACCAGTAAATTTTTAAATATTACTGAAAATTTAAAAAAAAAATTTTGGCGACTGTTAAAAGTTTCTCGTTTTATTTGAAAAATAAAAGCTTTAGATATTCAAAGTCAAAACAATTGACTTTTCCTGACCCTCCTCTTCTGACTTTTTTTTCTGTGAGAAAAATTAATAACGATTAAATTTATTTGTCCATAAAAATAAAAATACTTTGAACGCAGCGTAGAAAAGGAATTAGCTATGGTTAAGAGCTGAATAATATAAAAGCCTTTTCTCACCACGAGATTCAAAGAATTCGGGCGTAAGTGAGAGCATCGATCACTCGGTGAAACGGTGTCTTTATTCTTTATCGACATACGGCGCGCGCCGAGTTTTTTATATTTTTATTTTTTTATACACGTATATATATTTTTTGTGACTCCCAGAGTTCCTCCGGACGTCAACGGAGCGTGATTGATTTTTCTGCCCACCCCGTTTCATCATATTACACATGTTACTCAAGTCTACGTGATGCTCCAAGTTCACATTCGCCTACTTCACCATTAAATGTCCCAGCCAATGGCCAAAATCGTCCTGAAAAATTTTCAAACAACCAAAACCAAAAAACCAGTTGATTGCCTAAAAATTTCTATTCACACCTCAGCAGAATCGCCCTCTGTTTATTTTAATATTATTTTCCCTCGGCAAATCCATTTGATTGATACTCTCTCGAAATTTCTCTATGCATCGGACAGGTCAGGGTAAATTTGATTTATTATGACGTTTCGGGCAGCAGTAAGCGCATTTCGTAATTAACCATCAACTTAAATCCACCCATTTTAGTTTCAACAATAACGCAGTAGTTAGTTTTAGTGCATGAAATTTAGGATGCCCGGAGCTGAGTAATTTTTGGCAATTACCAAAAAACATCTAATACACCTCGCGGCGAATGATTTCTCATTACAAGTTATAAATCTCGCGATCCATTGAGAAAAGAGCAGACTCATCTGGACGTTAAATGCCTTAGGATACGTCGGGAGCGTAGTAGTCAGACTAGTATACACATTCTGATAATAATAATGTATATATAAATAAATAAATATATTATAGATATTTCTTGGTCTCCGATCGAGCCTCCGAGTCCTCAAGAGGTTTATTGCATTACCTCCCGACCGAGAGACAGTAATTATTCTATCGATCCCGACGATTATACTCCCAGAAAAATTATTGATCAAAGGGTGCCCGATATTATTATTATTATTTTTATTATTAGTCGACCCCCTCGATGGGCAAAGGATTGTGTCGTTAAATCACAAGAGCTCGTTATTTTCCAATTATAATGAACAAGGTAATTTTAAGTTAAATATAAAACTCTTGTTCTTTCAGAAATATATATTACATATATATTTTTTTATTGTCATCTACACTATACTTTAACTGTCATAATGACAAATATATTCACTATAATAATTTTATGTGAGCCAACAAAATAAGTTAATTGCACTTAATAAATTATTTATTTATAATCCTACAATTTTTTTTTTTTTTAGTACGGCTGTAAAAGTATTCGTTTAAAAAATTATTATCTTTATGTTTCAACTGTAAGTATATATGTGTTATTTAGTTTTTTCATTAAAAATAATAATCGTAATTATCGCCTGAGCGTAATTTAATTTTTGTATATTTTTAACCAGAGGAAGAGAGAAAGGCTGGAAGGGAGAAAAAAGAGAGTGGGTCCTTAACTTACACAAAGCGGCTTGAGAGACGAACGAATGACGGTTTGTAAAAAGAATCCTTTGGGTGCATCAAACTGCCTATAATTACAAAGTTCCATAGAAAATTGGGAGCATTAGAATTTTTAAATGGACAGAGTATTGTTTCGTTGCGGGTGATGTAGAATGAGACCGTCGTATATTAAGTATCGGAGTCTGTAACAAATAAATGAGAGAAAGTGAGCAGGTTACAGATAAACCCGAGGAGGAAACACCGAATTGGTTATTCGAGTTGAGAGCCCAGAGTCCTGAGAGCAAGACCAGTTTGATTTATGGCTTTTCGCTTTGGGAGTAAAAAATACGAAATAGTTTTCGGGATGATGATCACACGGAGATAATGGCTCCGATTAAGAATTCGTTCATCGAGAATAGGACCAGCCAGCCAACGCATAATATTTCAACAAACAAAATAAAATAACCGTTTAAAAAATATATCCCATAAACCTTTTTTTTATTTTTATTTTAAATAATCCACGGTTTATTTTTTATATCGAATCAAACTGGCTCGAGATTAAACAGCAGACCCGTTAAGAAACGAGTCCAAGTAACTATCGGTCATTGTCGACATCGGTGTTATCAATAGAAACGTTTAAATTTACTTAATAGTCGGCTATTAACATCCTGACGCCATTTTATCGGTATCTGCATCCAGCCATTTTGAATTTATTTTCTCATCCCCGTTCTCGTGCTTCAGGTTTTTCATTTCTCCGACTGTTTATTTTTTTTTTTTAATTTACTGCCTCTGAATAATTATCCGTTATTTTTTTCTAACAGCCTGCCTCTCCATGTATAATAGTCTTTAAGAACATTATTCTGCCCTTTTCCGCGCGGCTTACATATCTATATATATATATATATATATGTGTGTATATAAAACGACTGGACTCTGAGGCGTCTCGGAATATTTTAAACGTTACTACTCTCCTTCTCTTTCCTCGCGAACGTATAATTTTGTTGCGTTTAAAACTGTAACCTAACACCATTACTACATTGTACATACACATATATATAAATGTATGTGAAAACAACTTATAAGTCAAATATATTGATCCAACATGCCAGACTGTAAAATTAGACTTGAGGAATTTGACGATGACGTTCTCGTACCAAACACTTATTCAACCCATTCAAACTTCCGGTATTATTTTTCATATTTTACAAAAAATAACTTTATATTTATTACTATGAAATAAAATAAAGTCGTCTAACTGTCGTGACAAAAAATATTTAAGGATAAATGTTTGTAGAAATAAATTTTAACTGCCGTTTTTTTTTTGTGGAGTCCATTAAAATTTTTTGTTACCTTTGAACAAATGAATGTATGTCGGAAGGATATTGTGGAATAAACTAGCGTGGAATGCGGTGTGTAAATAAATTTTTACAAGTGGAAAGGTAGTTTTGGGTCAGACAAGTAAACAGTGTAAATAAATGGTTAGAAAATGGGCGAGGACAAGGATAGATGAAGGAGAAGGGTTGATCAAGGGTTTGCCAGTGGAGTGTATGGAATGAAATGAGCATAGAGATAGATAGGTTAGGGGTGGAAAGTGGGTGGCAAGTAGAAAGGGACCGAGAAGACGGCAGAGAAGAGAAGAGAAATCACGGTGCAGAGTGAGTGCATGGAGGAAGCAATAACCCGGTTATAACTTGAGAGATTAGGTCCGGATTCGATTACCAGCAAGGTATCAAACCGTTAAACAGTCTCCGTGCTAATCAAAATCAAAGCTCATTACTGACGAAATATAAATTTGTATCTCTTTCCCTCACACTCTGCACACTTGAGAGTAAGTCTATTCAATTTACTTTAATTATAATCCCTAGGATTCCTCCCCCTCTAATTAAATCACCGAAATTTTTTCAATTAAAGTTTTTTTTAAATTCGAGTCATGGGAGTCTGAAAATTAATAAACGAATTTTTGTTTTTTTAGACTGAATTCGCGGGAAAAGAATGAGATTTAAAGATGAGTAAACATTGCAGAATCAAGTGGAGCAGTTGAGCGTGTCAACAACATCATCGGTTTCTCTAAACAACCCTAGCTCGCGTAATGAAGCAATTTACGCGGGCCCGAGGTCAGTGCGACATACGTGTCAGTGTGGAGATGTGAGTGTCTATCCAGATGTGGGAGTGTCTGTTGCGTCGCCTATAGCTCCACATATGCTCTATTAACACGGCTCGCCGGATATTCGCGCACTTTAAACCTAATCCGATGATTTATAGATCAATGACTTAAATACTTATCCGTCTCTGCTTTGATTGATTTTCAAATAATCCAGAAAAAAAAAATATTGAATTCATTTAAAAGTAGTACAGTAATTTTTAAAAATCTAAATAGCTATAGACTAGCGTAGCAAGACAATCAGTAGTCGTGGCATGTCAGTAGCTAATGCAGTTAAGGGGAGAAACCGGATCCGGTGGTTTGCCAATTAGGAAGAAGTGGGTGGCTCACTTGTGGTTGGTTGAATATATAAACGTCTGTATTTATCATCTCTCTTCCTCACCCACTCACTCTCTCTCTCTCTCTCACTCTCTCACTCGTTTATTTAGTTACTATCTTGTCGAGGTTTAATAAACAGTAAGACGATTCGCGTGTTACGTTTCCGCGGTCGAACGTGAATTGTTTGCAAGTTGTCGAGTAGTAAACTCGCTAGTATTTCTACAGCTAGATCGTGCTTGTATTAGAAAAAATTAATCCTCTTCGTGTATTTAAGACATTAAACTTCATATATATATATTTATAATAAGATTATTTATATTCAGTACACAGAAAAAAATAATGGCGCAAGAAACCATTTTTTTTTTTTTGTATATAGTAAAAAATTTTCGGAGTGAACGCAGATCAAATCTGGAGTGAAATTTACCACGAAAAGGAGTTTATTTTAATATCGAAATTTTAAATTGTAATTAATGCGAATTGAAATAAATTCTAAGCCACGCATCTGAAAAAAATCTCATATTGATTTTTTAAAAACTCCTAAGCCTCGAGTGAATTTGGACCGAAATAAAATTTTTAGTCACTCCAAATAGACTCCCGATTTTTGACAGTAGCCAACGGCGATTTGATTTCCAATTATACAATAAAAATTAAATTACTTTTTATGTATAAATATGTTATTAAAAAGTATATATATCTGATTTCAATTACTGAGTTTTTATGTAAACTGTCTCGTAAACTAGATAACAATCAGAATTGAGTCGTCTTCAAACTAGACGTCCATTAACTGCCGAGATTAAAGTCTCAGATATTATTTTTCTCGTGTAATTAATTTACACAAAAGTAACTCGAGGGTAAAAATAATCTTGATAACTGGGTATACTATATATTAAAATTCAAATAAATGACTACTATTGATATTCATTAGACTAAAATATTCTCGTAATAACTTTTTATTTAACAAAAGCTTCTTTAATAACTTTTCCTCCGAGCTCTCAATCAAATTAAAGATTCAAAGAGTTCGTTTGCATTAAACTCGCATCAGTGTTTGATTTATTAAACGTATCGTAAAATATATTACAAAAATCTATACTAGAATTATTATATTATTTTTCATGCCAGTAATGATACCCGTAATTAAAATAAGGCATTAAAAAAAAAAAAAAAAATAACGGAAACTGGCAAGCCGGAAGGTGTCTAGCTAAAAGTAAAATAACTTTCTCCCCTAAGGAAACCGTCACTTGTTCGCATGAATTAACCCACCCAAGTTAAATAAAAAATAATTTATACATATATATGAGGACTAGTAACGACAAACAATCACGCGAATATTTTCATCAATAAACTTTTGTCTAAGTTTTAATAAGAATCTCTTAGACCAGAGGAAAACCACAGAATTAATCTAACCTGTAGTGATACTTTTGTTTTCCTACGACTAAAACAACTCGAGAGCAGATCCAGCAGCACTCGCGTGCTCGCCGCATAACGTAAACAATAGATTATGCTGAAACTAACGTTATAGGTTATAGCGATGGGTAAATGAGTATAGAGGTCTCTCCTCTATACCATGGCATGGTAGCTGGTAGTAGCTGTAGCTGGGAACTACTCACACCCTCGGTGATATTCGTCCAGCTCGCACATAACAACAAATATATATATATGATATAACAAGAGCCAGCGGATGGAAAGGGTGTGTTACAATGTTGGGCAAACACGCCGGTCTCACTCATCCCGTAGGACCCGCTCGAGCGATCGAGTCCAATGAGATTCTATTGTCTCGAGTAATTAATATTGATTACAATAGGTTATACCTGGTTTGCGTCACCACTCCTATAACGGCGCTTATGTGTGGCTTAAACCGAGCTTCATTCGACGCTGGCTCACGACCACCGATTGTATTAGGATTTCCCAGGTGCTATCTAACTCTCTCTCCCTTTTATGTGATATGCTAGACTAGTCGTAGCTTCGGACCTCGATCCACCCGCTGCTGTTGCTTCTACTGCTCCTGATGATGCTGCTGCTGATGTTGTTGTCGTTGATATTCGTCTCTAGTTCATTCCATCCCATCCACATCCTCATACTCCGTGTCATGATTATCGCGTTAACGCCCTGGCTGCTGGATAACAAACACCCAGTCTATGCCTTTTCGCGGATGGGGCGACTAAATAATATTCGAATCTGTCTAGTCATCCTGAAATGACATTACGCCTAGTTCGTCATTTAATAATTTATTTTACAACTCGGTTACTTGGAGGTAAAACGAACGGTAGAAAAAGAGAGTTATTTAGAGAAGGAAAAAAATAAATTTGTAAAGATGGTGGTTTATAATCATTGAATCGCACATCACGAATTGAGATCGACGGATCCGCCTGGCCTGCCGGCTTTTTCTTGTCTGTGTTTTTGCATAATGTTTTTTTCGGTTCTGCCAGCATTGCTGGAGATGAGGAGGAGGCAGACGAAGACCAAGAGTAAGCCGATACCGAGTTAATTCGAGCGAATCGACCGGTATACTATTGGGTTACGCCTGAGGATACAATACACTCTCTTGAGATGAGTGTGTGCTGTCTCCGTTTATATTTGTCCGCATCCAATCCTTCCCTTTATATCCTTTCTTACTTATTTTATATTATATTTTCTTTTCTTTTCTTTCATTTTATTTATTTATTATTATTATTATTTTTTTTTTTTTTTTTTTTTTTTTTGTATCAGCGTTTTATTTTTTGGTCGCGCTGGTTTTGTTGGCTGTAAGGGTGGTTTGCGTCGTCAACCTCAACCTCCAGTTTACCTGATACATGTAGATGCCGACTTACACCCGAGCAGAAGTACTTCTCTTGTTACTTAAACAGCACGCGTACGTATTTAACGATTTAATCGCTCTGGATGTTGTGGATTGTATTATATTTTGTGAGATGACGGGCAGCGAAGGAGCAGGTGTGAGGTGACACCTCAAACAGATCAGATATTTCGAGGAATAAATAAATTAAAAATAAAAATAAAAACACGTGGATATTTTTTGGCTGAGTAGACAGTTGATAATTTATTTTAAAAGACTTAATTATTTGAATCACGGAAATTTAACAAGAGTGGAACTAATGGATGCATTCCACCCGCAGGTCTGCTGACCTCACTCCGGATCCCGAAACGATTATCCGATTTTTAAGACACAGGATCGGAAATCACTCTCATACGTCACAGAACTCTTGCCGTGGATGGCCCAGGGCCTACTTTTTTCATCATTTAGCTGGATTTTATTTATAACCAGGTTAGAATAAAATTGCCAAATAATTGCAATAAAATAATTCCCCAGCCGTCAGACCAACTTTTATTTTCAAAATCGAGATAACCTTTTATTTAGATCGCTCTGCATAATTTTATAATATTATAGATTCACATTTATAAGCTTTATAAATTCAATATGTTATACGATCCTACCAGGATGAAATCCCGGTTTATTTTAGCGAAAATAAAAAAATATCTCAGGGCCACCTACGTGACGCCCGCATGACATAGATACAATTCAAGGCTTTCATCATTTTAAACTCTCTCATTTTATACATTTACCCAATAGATTGTCCATCCAATTGCTTTTTAAATTTTTAAATTTCATTTTTTATTTATCTCTATTCAATTTTTCAAACAAAATTTATTTTTCGCGCAAAAAAATTTTTTTTGTCGCTGAAAGTAAAAAAGTTCGCAGCGCACCTGCGCGCCCGCATGCGATATTCGAATCCCGATCCTTTAATAATAAAAAAAAAATGTATTGTTTCTACGGGGTTGAGAGGGACAGAAGAAGCTGTTGAAAGATCTTTGTACTGTTGTATTGTTTTGTTATATTTACGATAACAATAATAATGGCATTAAGTGTGTTTAACACGCGATTAATTAATTCGCACTTGGAGTCGTCAGGCGCTGGGGCAATAAGCCTGCTCGCAAGATAAGCCCTCGTCACATCGAGTTTTTTCGCTTGGCGCAGATAATTTAAAGTTACTTTGCTTAACTTATATTATACTTCTACAGAAGACTTGATCCTTATTCGCATGAGGAAGGCGGCAACACAGTCATAACTCGCTCAGCTCGCGAGATATCACACACGCGCCCACCCTCAATATCACACCGCATATATCTATATATCTATATGTATATTAACTATTTTTTCTTCACTCGGATGTTATTTTTCTCTTTTATATTTGCGTGGATATTTTTTAAAAGACTAACTTCAACCCTTCGATAATCGGGATTCGAGACGCGAAATCGATCACTTCCACCTCGACAAGTCATTCATCGTCGACTCAAAGTTCCGGCGAATCGTGAAATAGATTCTAGCCAATTTTTATCCGCTCAAGTTTTTCCATTCATGTTAAAAAATTTATTATTTTCTTAATTAGTTTTTAAAAATAAGACAACATTATCTTGCAAATAATGATAATGATTCGAAGGAAAAAAACCAGAGAAAATATTAAAATAATTTTTATAATAATGAGTAATGACATCAAGGTATAAATAATGAACAATAGCGTACAACTATTTAGCCTGCGGCACCACAAGACAGGAAACAAAAGGCTGAAACTCCCGCTGGGTTTCATTCTTTTATTCTCGATTCTTGCTGAGCTATTATCTCGACTCATCACTGCGTACGCATTTGCGGCTTTCTTCATCACAATCTCATCGACTTTCTTCGTCAATCATACTCGACAGTTTTCACACCGAACTTAACCATTGAGACCGCAGACTATTTATGTTTTTTTTTTTTTTATAAATAAATTTTTTTAATTAAAAATAAAATAACAGAGCCTGTAATAGCAAAGTTGACATATTGAAATATTTGAACCGTCCATGTCCCATAGTAGATTAAACTCGTAGCCGCGATAGGCTATCGCGAAGTTATCTCGAGTCATGCCCTCCCCATTTCCTTCATCATTTATTATTTTTCTTCATCAGCGGTAATCGCGAATCGCAAGTATTTACTCACGTGATAATTGCCGGCTGCGTATCTCGAGCCTCGTGATTGAGGAAGCAGGTGACCTCTGATCCCTGAGGGTTATGACGTGATCGCTGGCCCTTGGCTATTTAGATACCATTTGTCATTAAACATGTAGCATATAATTCTTACCAACAAACACCAGCTTGATATACATATACATTTTTTTTTTAATTAAACAAAAAAATATTTATATGCTGGGCAATCTGAGCATGACTGGGCTGGAGTATAAAAAATAAAACAAACAAGAGATCAATTAAAAAAAATTGTTTTTTTTTTTTTTTGTGGGCTTGAGTAAAATGAATATCAGAATACGCTGAGGATGATGAAGATATTTATATATGAGTTGCAGTCATCTCTAATTTTCTCATTGGATTCACATGAGTAGAGACGAGGAGGAGCTTCCTCTTGACCTGGAAAAATTTATCGGTGATCCTTTTGTCGGACGCGAATTAAAAAATAAAAATTGTGGTTTGGAAAAAAAATTATCGATGAACTTTGGAGGAAATTTAGTTGAAGGTGAGGAGCTGAGTAGGATGTCAGTAGGTGACAACTGACAGTGCTGGAGTGTTGGAATAAATGTAAATACAAGAAGCTAAAGTATAAGTAGAATAGAAGATGGTGGGTACAAGGGTTGCTCTTTTCTGCCAGTTCTTTAATGGCTTCCCCGCCTTAAGGTCTTAGGAAGGATGTAAAAGGCTCTTAATGACATCTCGCTCGGTCTAATTTAATTTTTGTGAAAACTGAAGAAACAAGTGAATTAAGTCTCTTGATGCTAATGACATATCGGATTCCTCTTATTCTTTTCGCTCTGAATTTTTTTATCAATTCATTTTTTATACTTTTTAAAAAAATTATTTTATTTTTTGAGGACAAAATTTACCCGAAAAAAAAAAAATTATATTTATAAAATAAATTAGGATCACTTTAAAAAAAAAAATAAAATTCTCAGACGGTCCATCTTGACCACCCCCTTATTATTTATAAAACTCCTTGACCACCCCGAATATTTATTATCCTTTAAATAAATACAGCGGGTACATGCGATGAAAAATATCGTAATAATAATAATTAAAAAATATTATTACAGAGCTAAAGAGTGTAATTTTCATAAGTCATGATAGGTCAGGGAAAAATGAAAATGTCCAAGGATGAGAGTAACAGCAGAGGCAGAGCATTACGTATACAGTATACAAAAGTCATTGGTTGATATATATAGCGCATGTGTAGTCCACCGACAAAGAATTTAAGCTCGAGCGTCCTCTCATTATTTTTTCTCTCATTTAAATATCTTCATTAATATCCCTCGTCGACTTGGGCAGGCAGCGATGTATACATGCATCTTCTTCAATCCTCGCTCAAACCTCCTACTCGTCCCTCACTCATTCACTTTCTCGCTTACTCATATGTACATATATATACATACCCTCGACGTCGATTTAATTGATCTCGTGAGTAAATTACTCATGAGAGTCAGCGTGTGAAAGACGCGGCGTGTAATGCATCACGTAGATAAAAATCCTTTCAAGTGCACGTACATTTTTGTGAGATTGTCGATTGACGATGTGCCAACTATACTTCTTTATTATTATTTTATTTTATTTATTTTCAATTACTCGTTATTTATTGTGCCTTTTCCGTCATCCATCCACTCTTCCATATATGTACATATTTGTATATTTATATATCTTAATATCTGCATAATAAAATCGATCCGACTTGAAAAAAATTTTATTAAGCTCTCAAATATATCATTACTGCCTGTAATTACAAAACTTAATTATTTCTCAGTAATTATAATTATTAGTGTCTAATGGGTAGATTGCGCGTCTGCAAGAAATATAAAAAAAAAAAAACAAATAAATAAAGAGATCTTGTGTAATTAATTTTATTTTTAAATCATGAAATAATTTTTGGCAAAGTATGAGCAGGTAGCGAGAGAACAATCTGGAGGCTGAGGAAGATGAAACAAGAATAAAATGAAATAAAATAAGACTCGGGAATTAAAGAAAAAGGTGGGGGGAGGTGGCCGTGGTAATAATCGCCCAGGACCATTAAACTGAACCGGGAATAATACTATATCGAGCTTATGTAGGGGGATGAGTAGGCGGCGAGCTGAGGAGCGTCAGGGGGAGAGAGAAAAAGGTGAGGGAGGGAGAGGGTGAGTGAAAAAAATAACGGGGGATGGTATGTAAGGAGCATGGCGCTGGATAAAAGAAGAGGACGAGTAGATGACGGTCGATCGGAAATCGTTGGAATGGTGGAACGGGGGATGCCGAGCCGAACCATCTCGTTGCTTTGGCTCTGGCTCTGGCTCTGGCTCTCCGGTATATAGAGTTTGGGTATACAGGGCTCTACTATATACTACACTCTCGCAGGGTTCTCAGAACTAAGTAGATTCGAATTTCGATACGGATGATCGGGCTGAATACAAATTACTCATATATGCCCCAAACTAACTCCTCACTCCATCCTGGCGGGTAATCACACGGTGGCCCGTCTCGTCCTGCCTGCTGCTGATGCTGTTCTCCGTCTCCTGGCAAACCGAAAATGCGTGCTGGACCTAACAGAATATAATGTATTTATACATATATATATATTGTATTTACTTTTTTTTTTCGACTCTCATATTTTTATATATCGAATATAAAACAACCGGCGATCGCCATTCCGGTCGCTTCTTTCTTCTTTTGCTGCCAGAGATCCTTAAAACTTATTTATTATTATTATGTTTTACATTTTTTTTTTTTTTATTATCATTTATTTATACTGGCCCTCTTTGGCTCGTACACTTACACTCGACATTATACAAATTCCATTGGTTAAATGACGTTATAAAATTTCTAAGCCAAAATTATCGTAATAATAATTTTATTGCAATCATGACTAACGACGGAGATGAATATTATTCAATAACTACCTTTGATAAAATAAAAAATAAAAAATGAAATTCCTGTAGACGAAGGCGTTCCAACTGTACGGCAAATCCAATCATAATCATAATCATAATCATTGGAACCAGCTCTCGATGGGATTGGTCCGCGGGCCAAAAGAATAATCGTTAGTTCTCAAAGTGCATCTATTTAGTGATTTAAACCAACTCGCGGATCATGACTCAATGGAAGCTGGTAACTGAGTCAAAATTTTAAAAAAATATCGCCGCGCATATTAATGCATACATTGTAGTAATTTATTATTAAATAATTCCAAATATAAATACAAAAGTTGCCGAATAAAACCAGAAGGCTCGCGAAATAAGTCGACGGGTGTTTTGTGGTCAGGAAGCTCCGCCCAACAAGACCTCAGACCTCAGAGACTCCTCCCTGCCCTTCGCGAATTCACTCTTTTACTCTTTAAAACAACTTTTGCCCAGCATTTTTCCCCCTCACCGAGACTCGACAATATATATATATAAATATACCGAGACTCGTATCAACAAAAACACATTCGAGGTGCAATCACATGCTCCGATCCTTATACCAACACACGTATGTTTATATTTTTATTGGATGTATGCATGCGTTAAGTTTGGACAAACTTCCGAAGAGAACCTCAGACGTTACTACATTGGTTGTTGCATACGCAGTTCCACCATGTTCGCGTGCTACTGCATTATACTGTGCAAAAATATATGTATACTTGTATATGTATATGAAGAAAAAGAACCGCCCGGATGATCCGGTTGTTTGAAATTCTCAATCAATGTAAGCCAAGATAATTATATTCCATGAATATATTGTTTTTTTATTATTTTAAATGGAATATTTTTTATAAAAATTGCGGTTGATTACAGGAAATTTAATCGCTTCAATTAGTAGATTAATTTAAAACATTTAATTACTTGGGTGATGATAATTATGTGATTAATATATTTATGCTATTGCGCATCACTTTTATCGATTGAGGTTAAATTTTTATTGGAAAACGGGGACGAATTATTGGGAAAGAAAAAGAGGGATTTAACGGCTCAGGCGAGGACATCTTTAGGAGCTTCTGCGATTCGAGAGGACATTTATGTAAAACAGAGGGAGTGCGGGTGGGAGGATCGGCTGATATCGAGAGGAGAAGAGAGTTTTGGCGAGGAAGATGGAAAAAATATGAATTGAGAGGATCTCGGCTGGGCTTAACTTGAATTCACGATGGCATCGCGAGTTTCTGGGCGCAAGGCGCTAGGGCAGAGTCTCCGATAAGGTCCGTAAAAAATAATGACCGGAAAATTAATCGAATTCGACGTCAGGCCGTCGCTTCGCGTTTACCCGACTCGTCAATTCGGACTCGTATGTTTTTTTCATTGTTCGATATCTCGATAAGAGAATTTATTATTTCGCTTAGAAAAAAATTATTTTTTTTTTTCAACTTTAAAATTCCGAAATTTTGATTTAAATTATTTCGGGTTTCAATTAAGTATTTATAGTTAGACTGGTAAAATTTTGTGCTTGATATTAAAAGTCAATTAAAATTTTTTCTACTGTAATTTTTTGTTGTCTATAAGTAAAATTATATTTAGCGGGAATCGGATTAGCGCTAAAGGTTTTAAAGTTTCTTCAGTTAAGTTTAAAGAGCGTAATGTTATTTTTTGGTGGTATTAACAGTAATGGACTGAGAAAAGAGATTAATTAAAGTTTAAGAAAGGCAGAATATTATTTGAATGTAGTGAATGAGCGAGTTTGCCGAAAAGAGATGAGATGGCTCCAACTGATGGAAGTAAAGGGTTGCCCGCGATCCAGCAAGACCGAATCACTTAAATGATTAAGAAGAAGGGTTGTTTGTTTAGCAGCTCCGAGTTTCGGGTTAATTCTTCTCCGTTACTCACTCCCTCGAGTTCTTTATTATCTT
This sequence comes from Microplitis demolitor, assembly GCF_026212275.2. NCBI lineage: Eukaryota > Metazoa > Arthropoda > Insecta > Hymenoptera > Braconidae > Microplitis > Microplitis demolitor. The sequence continues at coordinate 23,477,926 of NC_068547.1, forward strand.
TTCCATTCTTTAAACTCTTAAATAATCCGTTTTGTCAACATCTTAATACGCTTAGCTCATTAACCTCCGATACTAGCATTAGATTTATCGTAAAAAATATTAGCAGGAGAATAAAATAGATATAGAATATAAAAAGCCAGTTGGCGAGGTGTTGAGAGATGAACCAGGATTTAACCCGAGGGTTTAGAGTTTTATTTAAAAGCATCAAGCTCTGTGATCGTGAATTCTCCCTGTGCTAAGCGAGTTCTCACTTGGGGCACAATATCCACAATATTTTCAGTTTGTTATACCAACTACTCGCCAGCCAACACACGACGTCGACTTGCCCGAGCAAACATCCCAAGAGATAACGTGCTAAGTATTATAGAATATAATAAGAGAAGAGCTCACCTCTACTCCAACTTGGCTTGACTCTACTCTCGTACTCTCGTACTCTGGAGCCTGGGCTCTGTACAACCGCTTATTAGGACTCGACTTTACTCAACTCCGTTTAATATCGCCAACTCTTTCGTAATATTATTATAACACGAATAAACTCTAGCTCAATAAAAAAATATATGTAAGCTATAGTACATATTATATATTATATATTATACATTGTATATTTATATAAATATTTTTCACACGTTTCATATTACACTCACCCATGCTCTCTACTCGTGTTCGGCTTTCTCGCGGATTTACCCCCGGGCTATATTTTATTATTATTTTTATTTTAATTCAATGAGACTGAGCTATAATTTTATCGCTTTTTATTTTAGGATTTTAATCGGAAATTAGGCTGACATGTGTATAATTAGTGTGTGAATTATGTTCAGCATGTAACGAATGTTCTTCGGTTAGAATTTCAAATTATTCGAACTGAGCTTAAATTTTCGGCTCAAATTTCAATTAAAAAATTATCATTTTACCTCTGATTAATTTTTTTAAAATTATTTATCAATAAGTAGGACTTTTCAAAAAATTCTAAAACCAAAATTTTAAAATCGAGTATCAATATTCATAAAAAATATATGAGACGTGAAAGTTATTAAATTAAAAGCAGTCTTATTGTCAAGATGACAGATAAACCCGAGTCCGAGTCGCGGGAGGTCTGAGTTTTTTGTTCTGATCGACATTGCGAGTGCAGCATACGGAAATTAGTTTTGCCGGGTAAATCTGGTACTTGCTCTTACTCTTACTAGAGTTTGTTTCTTAGAGTACGAGGCTAGGCCACCTCTTTGAGGAAACATTTATGGGATAGGCCTGCTCGTCTTGTTATTTTTCTACTCGCGGAGATGCACGCTCGTATCGTTACAGTTTATTATAATATAATTATGTATCCTGGTAAGGTAAGGAAACATCGATGGTTCCAGTGGATAGAAAACGAGCAAAACGTTGAGACTGAGACTGAGACCGAGGACGCGAGACTCCGGACTCTGAGTTCCAGCTTCGCTAAAAGAACCAAGATAAATTTTTTTGTTTCTTGAACAAATACAGAGTCACGAAGTTGCCGTTATGAGTTTTAAGTCAACCTACGATCAGACTCTCGATTCCCTCCGACCCGTACATTCGTTTTTTTCCGAGACTCTTATCAAATTCCTATAGATTTAAATAGCCGACATACTTGTTCGTGACATTTATTTTTTTCCATCCGTTCAAATAATTACAAATTATATATTTTTATTCGCATAATTATATAGCCAACAAATATTAATTTTTATTACCAATTAAAATATTTATCAGCTAATTATCTCTTGGGAAAAAATCTATTTATGGAGTCTGGGTATGAATATTCAGTAAAAAAAAAAAAAATGTCAAGACAAACAACATATTTATGAATAAAAAAAACAAAAAATGAATGTTGGCGACAATTTTTTTGTTGATTAAAAATCGATTGGAATTGAAAATAATATAAAAATTAAAGCAGCCGGAGTAAGGCTTCGTATTAGTCTTCAATACATTGGAAGGTATGATGTCTGGTTATAATAATTCGTCGATATCAGGTGCCTTTAATCACCTTAAATCCACAGTTCTCTGGCACTGGCCTACAGTTTGCTTACCTTCAGGGTTATCTTAATCTTTCGACAGCTGCCCAGCGTCTTCGACGATCATTTTTCGTTTACATATTAAATATATATATATATATACATATTTATCCCTTTCTGTTCTGTCTGATCGATTCTTATATGTATTTATATATTAATTCAATAGCACATCTGGATGTGGATGCACTTGGATTCCCAAAATTACAACTTTTAGAGGCCAGTTATTTTTTTATTTTTTTGAAATTGGATTTAAATAAAATCCGTAATCCCGTTTTTTTTCTGTGCACATATATACCATATGTGTAAGATTTTTAGTTTCAGATGCAGAGGAAATGATAGAGAGTTGACTTGTTAACTCCTCCTTTAATTGCCCACGGGTTTTGGTCAAACGCGATACCGTTTCCGCCTTCTCTTCGCGCCACGAGGAAAAATGGATAAGAGTTGTGTTGTATATAAATATATACAATGTATATTTAATATTGTACATAGTGGAGTATAATAGAGCACTAGTAGAGAGTCGAGAGAGCACTGTTGTTTCATTTCTTATCGGCATAAAACGGTTTAATGGTTAGTTTATGCAAATTAAGAGAAATGTGTTACCTTACACTTGCTAACATTTTTTTAATCGTCATTAAAAAGTACTTGGGTTGTTTTCATATATTTTTTTTTTATATATTAAGAACAAGCTACAGTTTACAAAAATTCATTTATGAGAGGGTTGGGCAAATTGGGATTTTTGAAGCTATGCCACAGTATAAAAAAAAAATGAAGTGAAAAATATTTTTTTTTGTTTGATGTTTCAAGTATTGATGAAATCTCTGGATTGAGACGTCACAATATTGTAAGTAAAAAAAAATTATGAACGCTCGAATTCCCGCGGATGGGGAAAATTATTGGAGGGGACTAAACGGACCCAAGGGACGAATACTTTTGGGGCTATACCTTAATAGATCGTTGGCTGCACAGATCCTTGGATTCACGAATCCATCGACTAGTATATTTATATATAAATTCACCCTATTACGTAACCCACCCTCATATAAATAAAAATTGAAATTTTTTATTTAAAAAAACCCGCCACTGACTTTTGATTGATAACTTATTTAAACATTAGCCCGATAAATTCAAAGCTCAATAGTTGTTTTATAAATTGCATATATATGTATATTTATGACATTAAACAATAACGAGAGAGTTGTAAAATGGCCAGACATTTATATTTAATATCGAGTGATGCCGCGACGTTGTGAAATTCCCTTTGTGACTGTGGGAGGACAATTTCACGGCATTTACCCGCGACAGGACCCAGTCCAGCTGAACGAGCAGAGCAAGGCGAGAGGGAGCCCCAGTTGTTGAGTGTTCGTACCGAGTACGAGGCGAGGGCCAGAGTCCACTGCGTTCTGGTCTCCATCACCCTTTAACTATCACTCCAACTCCATTCGCTTTTTTCCCTCTCCACCCTCTCACCCTCCAGCTTTTCCATTCCCTCTTCACTTTAACGCGCGTCAACTCTTTTTATTGTTACTTAAACTTGTGTACATTTTTTTTTTATCGGAAACAAAAGCGTTATTGCGGAAATAAAATAACGTACTAAAAGGAAATGAAAATAAATAAAAACACAAACATAAAACGTTTTAATTAAATTGCTGTCAATTACCAACAACTAGTTGTATAAATATTTAATTCCCGGTGATTTTTAAAACTTTTTAAAATTACTTGAGAGTACAAGGTCATACATTACAAAACAATGCGTTCACCTCGGCCTTATCTCGGCTATATTATTTCTCGCCCGAGTTCACGACAAGAGAAAAAAAATAAACCGCCGACACCGAGAAAAAAAAAGAAGAAAAGAAATATAAAGATTGCAGTAATATAAGAAGGTAATTTGTGTAATTGAATTAATTGCACATGCAAATGGGCTGAGTATCGCGTTTTAAACCGCGTACACATCAAAGAGTCAGTGCGGGATAAAATATAAATATATGAGAGCAGACTCTTTGATGAAGGCCAATTCTATTGTCTGCTCTGCTCTGGACGATTCTATTCTACTCTGGATGATCCACTTGGTAATTGATAGATACCATCGACATCCCTCCCCACGGTCGCGGATTTTTCAGGGCATGCTCTCTATTATATATCCCACATTGCGCCGGCAAAGTATTGGCTCATCGGCAAAAGAATCTCTCGGCAGACTTGGATCGCCAACAGAAATATATAGGAGGGCTCTAAGAATGACAGGTTACGGGTTAAGATACCGGGTTCGCATGACCCTACTTCCCGGGCCGTGTTATTAGTTAATTCTTACAATCACTGGTCGTCCCTGTGGTTATTCCATTACGGTCTTTCTCCCTCGCTCTCACTCTGCCGACTATTACTTGCCATACACTCGCGTCGTGTCCCTCCAGCGACACGTTTTTTTTATTTTTTTCCGGCTCCTTCTTTGTTTTTTTACCTCAGGTTAACGTACTGCCTTATGCTGGGTTTCTTTTATCGACAAGTTCATTAAATCCAGCTTTTAATTTTTTAAATTGTCATTTTTGTGGTACTGCTCTCTGTGTAATTAATTCCTTAAATTTAAATAATTAAATAAATAATTATCGTTTTTATTTTTACAGTGACGTCTACTTCAACGGCTGGGCAAATGATTTTAGTCGATGCAATTATTTGGCTTTAATATTTTTTATTTTTCTTTAAGAGCCGGCGCCTTGGGATCTTGATAACATTTAAAGATCGGTAATGCGGCTTTTAACCCGGCGGCGCCACTCGCGATTATTTTATTTTAAATATTATTATTTTTAAAATCTCTAATGGATTGTGTTGTAGCGAGAGTTACATGCAAGAATGCAACCCGAACAGCGGCAGTAAGTAGCCAGGGCTGTTGTGTTACACCTCGAGCTCATAACGATCATCATCGACGGATGTGGTCGATGCTGTTTAATCGTATTCTCTGGAAAAATTTTCTTTCGTGAGAACTCTCTGTCGGTTGTGTATTTTCATCAGCGCCCTCGCAACTCTTTCATTTTTTTATCACGTATCTTATTATTATTATTATTATTATAAACTTTTTTATTTTTTACTAATGTCGAGCCATAACACATGAGAGCTCATACTGTGAAATTACTATATTTTTTCCTTTTTTTGTAATGGAGAGTGAAAAAATAAAATAGAAGTAATGGAGGGTAATTTGTCGGGTTATTGTCAATAAAAACCGATTGATTGTGGAGTTTGCTATATAAATTTTTTATCTAAAGCTTTTTTTGTGTATTTATATTCATAAATTGGATGAAATATTTTATAAAGACTTTAAGAGAGTGAGAGTGACGTCGAATGATATTTTACTAAATTGACTTTACGCTCGGGTGCATCCAGAATAAAATTTTCCTCAGGCTAAATGCGCATTGGATTATGTTGCGATTCGATTACCTTTGCCATTTCAACTTTTCTCAAGGGTCACGACCATTTCAATAAATACATACAAGTATTTAAATATATTTATTACATTTAAATTCAAATGGAATTCAAATTTTCTTTTAAATCAAAATTTTATCCCCATAAAAAATTTTTCCCACTTCTCAAATTTTATGGTGTGCCATTTTACCATAACATCAAAATAATTTTTACAATTCATAAATTAGTTCAAAAGAAGCAAATTTCAAATTTTATTTTTTTTTTTTTTTAGATGTTCATTAAAAAAAAAAATTAATTTTGATTTTTATCAAAATTGGATATTATTTTTTAATAAGTACTTGTATTGATATCTCATTAAATGAAGGTCGCCTTACAATCTGCACTGTCATTTAAAAACCTCTGCAATTTATTGATTAACCAGCTTACAACACGTATCATTACACAAAAAAAAAACCGCTTACACAAAGATAAGTTTTGACAAAAATATAATAAGGCTCCGGTAATAAAGCAATCACGCGGTAAGCAGACTTGATATCTCACCTAAAAAGTGTCCATTGCGACACTTTGGTTATTCGTATTATCGTTTTCGAAGGAGATGCACCGCCCTCTTGCAGATAATCTTTTCCCTCACATACATAAGACACTGGGTTTCATGATCCTTTTAATGGGTTCCAGCCCGATGCTGCAGCATCAACATCAGTACCAGCACCAGTACCGCCCTCAGTCCTTTCAATTCCACTGGCTGCTGAAGTTAACTCACAAGATCTACTTCCACACATTTATATATTCATATTTATATTTATATTCATATTCATATTCATATAATACATACAAGTAGGCAATAATAACACAAGAATAAAGTAACTCTGGATCTTCGTCAACGTTTCCAAGACGAGTCGCATACCGTTTAAATTGCAGTAGGCACGCCTGAGGCCAGAGATTTTTGATATTCTTACATGATAAGGTCTCCTTCTGATACGGCTAACGCATTCAATTATTCTACAGCTCACCACATCAACTTATGCATGTTAACTAATGTAATACTATATATATAAATATATAATTATATTCAAGATATTCAGTTACACATGACACTAAACTGACCACACTCTTAAAAATATGTCATTTGACATTTTTTTTTAGAAATTTTCAATTAATATTGATTTTGATAAATGCTTATTTAATCAATAAATAAAATATCACAATAAATAATTTTTTATCAATTTAATTTTAAAAAAATTTAAAAAAACAAATTTCGATTTTTAGAAATTTTTTTTTTAACAAGTGAAAATTTTTTCGTTTACTTTGGATATTATTAAAAAAAAAAAGATTTGAGTCCTCAAAAAATGAGTTCTTCCTTGTGTCCCGTTTTGCCCCTTCCTCCCCTGTATAAAAAAAAAGGAGAAAAAATCTGAATAATTTCTTTTTAATTTTCTTCGTGAAAAAATAGTGTTATATATTTATAAAATTTTTTCTTTTTACAATTATGTGAGAATTATTATATATTATTTAAGAGTAATGTCATAATAGTAAGATAAGTGGTGGCATCCCAAGACGCGTGACGAAAAGTTAGTATTATGAAGTATTAGTTATGTGCGAGTTGTTTTAACGAAATTACACAGAGCCAGTATCTCCGTGAAATTATAATTGTTTCATCATAATATGAATTTTAAAAATTATCCAAACAACTATTATTATACAAATACTCTTTGTATACAAATAATAATACCAACAACAATAATAATAATAATACTTTTATTTGCATAAATATGAAAAGAAAATGAGCTCAATTTTTTTCCACTTTTTTTTATATTCAAATGTAAAGCGTGAGATTGAAGAGAGCATTGATTTTCGTTTAACCGACTTGTGTGTTGGTATATCTTTTCCGGCCCTAGCTTCGCATCGAGACTAACACAAGGGATGTTTCGTTATTTAAGCAGATTAGCGATAGGGCAGGCCGGAGGGAACGTCTTATGTGTTTCCGATGCGTGGCACACAACTATGAAAATTAATCCTCCTTAAAATTCTCTCCAACTTGGAACTTGCTTCTCCTTCTCCTTCTTCTCCTTCTCTTTTCTCATCTTCATCTTCTTGGTCTATACCCTACTGTACGCAGAACAAGAGCACAGAGTTGATAGAATAGATTCTATATTGTGAGCTGTTGTGGATCTGGGGCTGAGTAAAAATTTTTTTTGACCATCAATTGATTTTACTTTGATTGATCTCCGAAGAAAGTTGTTGCAGGGTCGACCCCTCAGAGGGCCACTTTTGTGTTACAGAGTATGCCAGTATAACTTTAAAATTAAACAGAGTTACAAGGGGATGAATTCTTGGATTTCAGAGCCTCGGGCGAAATAAAAATCATCCCAATAAAAACAAAATGAAATTAAGATAATTATTCTTATTTGTTAATTTTTATTTTAGGTGTAGTAAAAAAATGGAAAATAAAAAAAAGTTTTAAAGGTTTCGGTGAATCGTTTCCGAGAGACGGGTTAAAAATTCTAATCCAAATTCATGAACTCAAAACGTTTAGCATCGATTAGAGACAACAACTCGACTCGCAATCAAAGGACCCAAACCTTCACAGCCCTCTCACGCGTCTTTATTCTTTATGGCCCGATTGTAAGACAGCTGTAAATCAAAGTACCGAATTTCGTCTGTCTACTGACAGTCTAGACCGCTCTTACTATTTTCAGTGTTTTGATCCTGCGGTCTGGACTTTTTAGTAGTCCTCAGACCTAGTTGCCTCTAATTATTATCGTGGAAGACCAACTGCCTCTGGCGGCCTATTTTTTAGTTTAAATAATAAGGATTTTTTATAGAAATTTTTATTTTACCCTGATTATTTTTTTTTTTTTTAATAACCTAATGGCTTTTTAAATTTTTTTTATCAATGTTCAATTAAATTTAATTAATTAAATTCTTTTATAAAAATTTACTCAGCAATTTTCAATAAAAATAATTTGCCATTCAATTATAGTCAATAATAAAAATTATATTTACCAAAAAAAAAAAATGAAATTTTGAGGTAAAATAACTCGAGCAAAATATAGAGGTGAGTGGACCGTAAAGGGACACCAGGAATGAATAAGAGTGTCGGATTCCGTATAAGCATGAAACCGGTAATCAAAGTGTCCAGACAAACGAGATGAATCGCCATATGCGAGACGCGTCTCGTCACAACATCGTGTGTCGCCTCTCGAGCATATCCGCGGAGATACGTAATGCCTTTATGCAGAATCGTAAGACAAATTCCAGCTCGTCCTTTCGATGGAAATCGTCTCGGCCTCCGGCAGTCCTCGCAGTCTATCTGTCCTCCTCAATAATTTCCTCTCTCGCTCTCATTATTATTTTTATTTATTTATATATATATATATATTCCTACTATACTTCTGATCGCTATTGCTCCTGGGCACGTCCTGCATTTAAATCGTATCATCCAGAATTAGCCCCGATCCGTCTCTCCTGTCTTATATATGTATATCTTAAATCTCTCTGAAGAAATTACTCTCACGCGTCGCGTGGATTTTTATTCGCCCTCGCGTGTCTTTTTGATTGACGTAACACTTTTTATCGAATCCTTAAAAACAAAACTCTATAAATAGCCAAAGAGTTTTACTCCACTAGACCGTTGCTGTCCCTACCCAGCAAATCATTTAAAAAAATCTGGAAACCACCTGACCCCATGGGCCAGCTCCAAAATTCCCTACTAATTTCGACCTCGAGATGGACATCGACATGGATCTGTGGAGAGTCTAAGCCTAAAAAATAATTCAAGATAACAATCAGTAGTCAAAATAAAAAAAATCTGATAACTGCCAGCCCCAAAACTTGTCTCTTCAAGCTCAAGAGCTCAACAAAGTACCAAAATAAAATAATTCTTGTAATTACTGCCCATAAATGAATTTAAATGACTGAAACTTGCTAGTGAGCGTAATGTAAAATCTGTCCCGCCATAGCGAACCCTGTCAGTCGGTATCTGAACAGTCAGTGGCAGCAGCTGATAATATTCAGCTCTCAAGTATTTAAAATTTATTTGCATCAATTAACTGTTCAGTTGACGTCGGGTAATTGCATTCCGAGTCGCTGTGAAGGATCGCAGCATAAATGGAGCGCCGATGACCTTTTTCTCAGCTCAGACTCAGAAAACTCTCTAATTATATTATTGTGCTATAAAAATAAATATGGATTGAATAAAAGTTATTGTCTTGAGTGCGTACGTGGCGCTGACTTTAATGATAATAATAACAACACTGATGATAATGGTAATTGATTTGAGCGAAGGGGGTCGAGGTTACCCGTGTATTTAAATACAGAGAAAGAAAAGAGTATGAAAAATAATTCAAGGTTCTCAAGAAGGCACTTCAGGCGCTAATGGCTCACCTAATTACGTTACCGACGAGTGCACATCGCGTCTTCTTCTCTCCGCTCCCACCCAAGAGGAAACAAGAGTGCCGTGGAATCCTGCGTACATTATATTCCATATTCCATATTCCATCATCATATCACATATATGTGACTATGCTTCAAATAGTATTTTCAATGTATATTAAATAATGATGATAATAAGAGCTGTCGGATGGCTAGACTACCACTACAAACGCTCGTACTACTTCTTACTCGAGAAGAGAAAATTTTAAGTCTCTCTCATCGCTCAGCTCATGAGAGATTTAAAAACTCACGGCTCATAAAATTACACTATTGCGACTCTAATTAAAATTAGAATTGCATATACTTAGTTTATAATGTGCTTGTTAATATGCATCTCGTTGTAGACTAACGTCGGCTGTATATAAATATAAATATATGCATAATGTCTGTTAACTCTTTAAGAACTCAACCATTTCATCAGAATTATTAATGTTACTTTTATTATTATTATTATTATTATTATTATTATTTATCGTTATAATTTAATAATTTATTTAACTTTAAAAATTTAATTATTCAAAATTTCTTGTTAGTCGTCGCTATTTATATTTTTTTAATTATTATTTGCAAACGGGTTATTAATTTTTTTTTTCTTAATGAGGAAATTATTTAAATTTATTTGGGATTTTTTTTTGAATTATTTGTAGTGTGGATTTTTTTTTTTTCAGGCTGCCCATTTTACCCAGCTGAGGTCTACTTGGTAATTAATTGAGAAAAATCATGATTCTGGTTTTAAAAAAAAAATGTTTATTATTTGAAGAGTAAATTAGACGTAATCTGTGATTTTTATTTTTTATTCAGATAAGGGCTGCCAGGAGAGTCGTAGCGAGAAAAAAAGTAATGAGAATGGAAGTGAAAGGACGATAAAAGATGAAAGGACATTCGAGAACCCTCGTAAGAGTATAAAACAAAATGAAATAAAATAAAAGGAGGAGAAATAATGTTAAAAAAAGTAAAAGCATGAAATTAGTTGTACTCGCGAGGTATTAGATGGCAGGAGCCCCGCCGGCACCCTAAACTTTATTCGATAATTATGTAAATTCGGGAATGATTGTCGGGCAATATGTCCTAAGAATAAAAGTCGAGCAATTCGGTTATCTTTATGATTTGAGGGCCGAGTTGAATATTTTTTTCGCGGCAGAAAGATGTTGGGGTTGCCGCAAGTGAGGCCGCAAAGTCAAGCCCTTAATTTGCATCCCGTTCGTTTTTTCTCTCGATCTTCACGCAGATATATAACTCGCTGACAGGGCGACGCGTTTTGCATTTTTACGCCGCTCAAGAGCCTGGTGGTTAGGCCGCCGTGACGGGGGTGGAAATTATTCTTTAAGTCATCGTCAACGCTCGTATATACTCTACTAGACATTTTATACATTTTTTAAATAATAATTCACATTTTTTTATTACTCCGAAATATTCTGTCCCATGAAAACTATTTAATTAAAACGATAATTTATAATTAATCTTAAGAGTTTCTTTTGTGCGCCCATAAAAATATTTAGGGCAAAAAAGACAAGAAGTCAGCTTCAACTATTTTTGACTCCAAAAAACTACAGGAGTTTGATTTTTTTTTCACTGTTATGTGGGTTTAAAAATTTTTTTCCTCTGTAATTTCTAGTATGTTACATTTTAAAAGCTTCAAAAATAATCCTAGATGACAATTAGTAGTCAGAATGAAAAAAAATTACCGATTGACCCATAGAGGAAATGGACATCGATATGAATCTATGGAGGATCTAGGGTTGAAAATTTTTTTTTGTCCAGTAATTTCTTTTCAATAAATTATATACTTTTCAAAATTGAAAAATTTGTCATCAAAGTCTCAAGCTGACAAATGAAATTGAGTAAGCCATGTAAAACAAAATTATGCAAAATTTGAATTCTTTAATGATTTTTGTGGTTTTCAAATCTAAAGAAAATTTTATCAAAATTTCAGATTAACAACACAGTAAATTTTTCAATTTTTCCAGCCTCCGAACTTCAAAAATTGGAACCGAATCAAATGAGTAATTGAAAAAAAACTATTATTTCAAAATTAAAATTTTTGAACAAATTACACGCTTGGAAACCGAAAAAAAATTCCACATGAGGATAATTATTTAAAAAAATTGATTAATGCAAAATATATGACGCAGAGAATTCAATTAATAAATTTAAAAATAATGTAACAGAATTATAGTTATTTATTAAAATGTATTCAAAGTTAAAAAAGGGTGGAGCTTGTTATGCCGACCAATGAAATATCGTCGCGTGCCTTATGTCGTTACCAAGCCAGCTCAGTAAATTGATAAGAATGCATTACATCGACACATGACTAACTGCAGCAAACCCGAGTAAAAAAAGTACTTACCCCTCATCACACACATAAATATAAACATATATATCCATACTTAAACTTACTCCTCAAGACAAAGGAAGCACTTTTTAACACTACTATTCTTTATATCATGTAATTAGTGTAATTATATATAATAATAATAAAAATAATAATAATTATAAATTTCCCCTCAAAGCCAAAAAAATAAATTACATATAATTACCCCCGTAATTACTTATAATATATTTTTTTATTGAATTAAATAATACGCTTGTGGAAAGGATTAATAATAAGCAGATTAATAAAACACTTTTTTTTTTTTTTACAATAACAACTATTTATTCATACGTAGTAATGCTGAATTACATGAATACACTTCTAGCCTCGATATTAGATTGTTTATATGTCCAATTGGTGAGTCATTATCAAGTTCAAAATAAAAATTACAAAAAAAAATTAATTGTCATAATAATAATATTTATTTATTAGTTTTATAATATATATATTTATATTCATATATTATTACACAACTTAGTAGCTGACTCATAAATATCAAGAAAAGTTCTAATGCGCTCATTAATTTAAAAATTTCCACTGACAATTTTAATTTATATTTATATTTATGATTTTATTATTTCTTTTATTTGTTACAAAATATTTAAATAAATTACTTAAAATAAATGTGGAAATAATTGGTCGATAAAAATTTATTATATCAGTGGTTAGATTATCGGCACTACAATCAATTATTTTTATTTATTTATTTATTTATTTATTTATTATTTCATTTAATAAACTTAGTCTCTACCTAGACGCTACGATTACGTCAACTTTACAACACAAGGATCTTAAAGGTAAAAGACTGTACAACCTTAAATTAATTCACGTTCGAAGGGAAAGACTTTTTATATTTTTTTCTTTAGATTTTCTATCAGCCAATTTATTTTTATTTAGAATATTCAACTTTTAGTTTATTATTTAAATTTAACGTGAGATTGCACTGCACCCACTGAAACAAAAGTATTTCACTTCTCGTGATTTGTTAAACGTAATATTAAATACACGTACAATGTATAGTTAAAGTCAATTGTTCGGTAATAGCTAAATGTTTATTTATATAAATAGAAGTTGTTAGAGTCAGGAGGCTACAGTTTATCATTTTTATTTCGTCTACGTATGATACAGTGGGCTTAAGAATTCATTTATTTTTACTTTTATTTATTTATAATTTAGTAATTAAACGTCCCACATATTTATATATTCGTCAATACGAGACTTCATTTATTTACCAGCAAGTCTACGAGATTTATCAATCACTTTTTTTTTATTCATATCGAAATTCTATGGCTGTATGAAAAAATGTATATCCGGAAATATATGTCGGTAAAACAGTATTTATACAATACTGAAGATATATATCGGATACATATTTTTTCTAGCGGGCCGGACCATGTCCGCCATTTGCAGAAATTTAAATGAACATAAATTTTATTTAAATCCACATTTACTTCGAACCGGAAGTTCAGTATTGAAATTAACTCTATGGGGTGAATTTTATTCCAGGGGAATTAAATAAATACAGAGGTACAGCCATAGTAAAATTTACGATTATATCACAAATTACTGTAACTATTGTAATTTTTACTGCAGCCATAGTAATTTTCCCAAGAGCTTACTTCGACTTCCGTCAGATGGCCAACATTGACCGGCTTTACTGCAACACCTTAACATTTCAAACAAGAATAATTTCCCCGTGTATGAAAGACAATGAATAATAGTTATTAAAATAAATGAAAGCTCTCGTACTGACCGATGGAAATAATGACGTGCGGCAAGAGATCGCCAGCAGTTTTTTAATTTTAATTCGTATGAGACTAAATCTCTTGCGTTATAAAAACCTCAATAATTTCGCCAGAGGTTTTTTTATCGCACGTATTTCTATTCGACAACTCGATCACTTGTTTCTCCATAAATAATATAAACAATAATAGATCAATTAATTAATTAATTAATTAATTAAAAAATACGATCAGAGGAGTAACGAGGGTCGACTAGCATTCGTCGATTACGGACTTAAAATTATCTACTTGCTCTCGCTCATCGATATTGATATTTATTAATAATAATAATAATCATTCTTAAATTTATCTATGATTCATAATTCACACACACAAACACTCACAAGCAGTCTTTATAAATTATTATTTATTTAAATCATATCGTGTCATTATTCTGTTTGCTCTCTCTCGATTTTTTCACTCCGATGCCGTAAATTTTTTCAAATTTATTAATAATATTTTTTTTATTACTAATTTATTTAAATCATCGAACGATACGACGTGATTTAACAATCATGTATTATATGAAATACAATCGCGTCGCTGATATGTAATTAATATACGCTCGCATGACAGTTCATTTATACAGTACACAGTTTTAAATATTTTCTTACAATTAATTTATCATTAGACTTGTTTATTGTTGTTACAACAATAAATACAATAATAACTACTAGCAATTACTTTATATATAATTTACACTTTTTTATTTTTTTAATTTAAATACGCGAGTATTTAAATTTTTAAATCCTTCCCTGGTCTCTGGTCTCTAGTCTCTGGTATTATTATTATTATTATTTTAAACTCGGGTGAGTACTTACTCGCAGACATTTTTAAAATATCATGAGTAGATATTTGATTTTTTTAAGAGACGCATTCTAGACTTTACCCGGGAGCGAAGTCGAAATTTCGATTTTTCAATCTGTTGGTTAATTTTTATGATCTTGGATTTTTTTCTTCTAGGTCGCACTTGTAAAGAGAACAGAATTCTTGTAGTAACCCGTTCGAGATTCTGTGGATCAGAAAAAAAATGTGAAATTAAAAAAATGCAGTTGGGGCAAAATGGGCCGGCAAAAAATAAAAATAAATAATTTAGGAAGAATTTGTTGGTAATTTAAGCGTAAAAAATTAAAGCTGGGCCATTTTGGTGGCTCTGGGTCGTTTATTATTTTTATGATTCTTGTAATACTTTGAGAGAATTGTTTTTGATAAAAAATAATAATTTATATGCATGCGTAATTTAAGTGAGTGATGAAGATGGCAAATGTCGAGGGAGCGAATGAGGGAGGGCATTAAAAAAAATACCGAGGCTTTAAGATGAATAAGGACCAGCTGGTTGAATTTTGTTTCGTTTAGCACAAGGCGCCGCTCACTAATTATCCTTCGAGACTGCGTAAGACAGGACGAAGCGCTAAATTAAGACCAAGTATATTGGAGTTTTGCTGGCCGCTGGGATAAGGATTGTCTTGTGTGCAGTATCATCCGTGCCGGACAAAGTAAAGGTGAAAAGATAGAGGGCCAATGTGTGGAGGATAACCTGCTAGATATATATAATACATATACATATATATAACGAGTTGTGAGGAAGCTTTGGAGGTGTGCTGCAGAGCAAGACAGGGTGGATCTGCCGGTAAATCGGGACCAGTCAAGTCATCGGGGCCTCGTTCACGGTTTTAGCTTTGAGATCAGCCGACAATCATACTTTTTATTTTAACTCTGTCGTTTATGATTTTAAATACATTTATATAGTCTATATATTTAACTTTATTTTTTAAAAAAATAACTCCTGGTAATTCAGCAGTTGGGTATTTTTTAATTGATGGGGAAAAATAATTATTTTAAAAGTAAATAGTCTGGTGAATAATATTTAAAATGCGGTATAACTTTTTGCGGCTAAATTGATATTTTGTTTTAAAACAAACCCGATGAGTATGAATGTTAAATAAAATAAAAAGACGAATGTAAATTAAACAAAAAATCGGTAAACTGTAAGCCACAAAATTCTTTATTACGGGATGCTAAGCATCTTGTGGATAAGAAAAAGTGGAGATGCCAGTAAAGGAGAGAAGGGAGAGAATGAGATTATTTACGATCACGTCGTCATGGCTCTGCCAGTCAAGGCGCCAACGTCAGGGGATTTTTTAGGAGAGGGTATAGATCACTCGCATTTTTCAGCGTTACGTTTGTTTTTGCAGATACAGACTCTTAATTTTAAGATTCACATAAACCATCTTTCAAACATACCATTAAATTCATTGCAAATACATAAAGTTTAACTAATTATCATTTTTCAAAATCAACTTTTCTGGACCGTAAATAGAAAGGAAATTTTCTAATTCGACTTTGAAATTTTTTTTAAAGCGAAATTTTGAATTTTCAGTTTTGGCGGCTTAAATGAATGGTAAATAAAATAAATAACAATAATAATAATAATATTTGAAACTTACCTTGAAGGGGAGATTTTACTTGATCCCTCTCAGCAGCCTGATGTTGGCGGGACTTTCTTTCCTGCTCAAGTTCCTGGGCGAGTGATTCTGCGACAGAAAAATGATAAAAAAATTTAGTATTGTCTCAAAGAAGTCACTTGTGCTGGAAATTGACATGAAAAAAATTAATAAAGTAAAAGAACAAGTGTAAGGATAAAAAAAATAAAAAAAACAATGAAAGGGAAGGTGACTGTTAATTTTCACATGGTCAAACCTTTCACCCTTTCATCCTTTTTACCAAAGGCTTGTATGTCTACTTGTTTTTTTTTTTTCTTTTGCGTTCTCTGTTAGAGAGAGTAATTGCAGTAGCGAGTCGTCACTGAAGGGACGGCGGATCAATGAGTATCCATGGAGTCTTTTTCTTCTGTTCAACTGAGTACTGGTATTTCCCACCTGAGAAAGCCGAGTTGGTTTTGCGGCGGAGCGGGTCATTGGGGCGTGAAAGCGCAAGGAGGATAAAACGCCCGAGTAATTAGTGGAAAAGCGGTCCCGACATACCCCGCGACCCGCTCCCGCGTTCGCGTCGTTCTTCGTTCTTCGTGCGGTCGTCGGCGTAAACGGGGATTTGTGTGATGAAATGAAACTAAGGGAATAGTTGAACGGCAGAATGAGAGAGAGAATAACGACAAGTACGACGACAAGCGTCGCAGACGAGAGCTCGGAATATAACGGGCGTAGGCAGGCGTGAACGGACTCTACGGGGAGAAGCCACGGGTTTGCTCACTGAATTCCACAAGGATTAGGGTGAAAACTGGAAAATGTCTCTTTAATGATATTACGTCGAATTAACCATGCCACGGAGGCGTCAACTTTTCTTCTCTTGGGTCATATATTCCCCATTAAATCTCTACGTTATTTACATTACTTTTTATTTTTATTATTATTATTATTATTTTCATTTATTTTTTACCCTTTTTGTACTTGATTTTTATTCATTACATATTTCGCAAATACTTGATTCTTTAAATAACTCTTTCCCGATATCGGTAACCAATAAACGTTTTTTTCTGTTGTTGCGTTATCTAATTTGATATCGAATATTTTTTATATTAACTCAATTTTTTTTCAAGTATTCAGTAGTTATAACTTTTAGCTGCATCTAAATTATTAATTTATTTTAATTATGAAGAATATAAATTCCAAATAACTTATCAAAGGTCAAATTTTTTTATATGTCAAATTATTTTTTAATAAAAATTTTTAACTAAATTAAAATTTCAGGTGCAAAAAAAAAAATTTTATCTCAACCGATTAATTTGTAAAAAATTTTTTTAGCATACAGAGATGAAAGAAAGTGATGATATAAAATTTGATAAGATGTTGTAAGAGATTAGAATTGACACGTTGAATCAGATCAGTAGGCGTGAAACGGCTCGTAGTTTTGGGGTGTCGAGCAATGGTAAAATCCAATTGTAAGGCCATTAAATCCTGGTTAACTGGCAGCTCGTCTTGTCGATGTATATGGAACGGTTAAGCGAGAGAGACGGGACCGAGATTCTATTATGCTTTGAGCAACAATAGCTGAGGGCTGTATGTTCCGCCAGAGTAAAGCTACGGTACAGAAAGGGAAGTGCGAATTGTGATGAGACAAAGACTAAGACAGTACACACATTTGGATTTAGCCAACGTAAACGCTTGTTTGCCTTTTCACTCACCCAAATTACCTACTCATAAGCCTCCTAAACGCTATTCTCACATCGGGCGAGTCCTTCCTTTGTGATACCAAATGACAATTTAACTGCTCGAGCCGACGCCCCGAGCGGAACAAAGACAAAAAAACAAAACGATCGTGCAATCAAAGCGATTACGACAGATAGTCAGGAACCGAAAATAAAGTTTTGACTTTTTTACCTTCAGTTGGCTCTTGAACCGCCGAAATTGCGTGTTCACTGTACGCAATTTAAACAAAACTCCTTTTTGCCCGGTTTTATTTCTCAAGGGTCACAAAAGGACTAGACTAGTCAGCGTTGAGGAAATCCACTCGGATAAAAACTCAAAGCGTACAATATTTTTTGCAGTAAATAGATTAATAAAGAAAGAGGTTTGCTACTTGTCTTACACCCTGACAAATTGACCGGACAATGGAAACAATTTACGACCGGTTCGAGCGAATCTCAGTAGTCTCAAGGAATTTATACATCATTTCGATTTACTTTTTATTCGACTTTAGTTTATTCATTTTATCTTTTCAGGGTGGAGTCCAATCGATGACTGGCACTTATACACATAATTAACTCCAGTAGAATCCAGTCAAAGTTAAAAAAAAAAAAATTAATTTTAAATTATATTTTAAATGACATAAATATTAAATGATTTATTATGTATTTGAATAAAATTTCCAGATGAATTAATGGAGACAAAAGCAATTAAGACGAGTCACTATTGGTTTTAATTTTCGCTCGACTGGGTTATGCAGAGGTCTTGTGTAAAAAAAAAAGGGGTTCGAAGACGAGGATGAGACCAGAGATATTGCCCCAGACGGGGGGATAAATTTCGTGTAGTGTGCGTTTTTAATTCTCTGATCTTTATGTAAAGCACGGCAAAGCATAAAGTGACTCTCTAAACAAAATATATATATATATATATATATATATATATATATATATATATCTTTGCACACGCTTGACGCTTACTCAAGAGCGTCAAGCCAACCGTGAAATTGTATGAATCGAAATAGGCGCACAAGTGGAGAGACACAAAAAGCTAAAGAATAAGTTTAAGAACAAGAAGAGGAATAATAATAATAATAATAACAATATAAAAAAGATGAATCCGTGCATGGTATTGCGATGTACAAAACATTACTGCTAACTGGAGGTTGCTCTTTCCAATCCGTTCCTGACAGTTCACTCTTTATAATTTCAAATTTCCTTAGGCGGCAGTCCCGTCTCGACTCTCGAGTTTCGATCTCGCCTCTTTTTCCCTCACTAGCTACACGTTTATTTTTCACATCCACGGAATTGCCATTCCTGTTTTTTACGCGCGAATTTTTTTTTTTTTGAAAATTATCTGCTCCGGTCTTGCAGCCATCGGACATTTAATAAAGAATGTTTATATTTATATTTATATATTTTTGTATATAAAAAAAGTAATAATAAATTTTTTATTCAGAGATAATTTTTTAGTTTCAGGGGAGTAAACAGAAATGAAGCCTCAATAATATCCAACCCCTAAAATTTTTATTTAACATCTCGGATCCCTATCCCACCCTCGTTACATCTCAGACTCAATTTCGTCCGAATCCTCGGTAGCTTCACGTCCGGGTAACATTTGTTTTTATATGATAATCCTCAAGCCATGTCGACAGTATTATTATTACGTTGCGTGGGGATCGGAAAAGCGCTGGTGGCTGTAGGTGCCGGTACCGAGTACCTAGGTGCTTCTAAATCCGCTTTTTATTTTTTCTTACTCCCTCGCAGACTCATGTCTTTTCGCGCTCTCCTCCCCTTCCCCTCGTCAAGGCATGTGTGTTGTAAAAAAAAAAAAGGAGAAGAATACAAGGGATTGACGAATAAGATGACACCTCATAATCACCAGGACCCTCGTTTTGTCTACACTGTAATTTTTTTTCCCCATATCTATCTGAATTATTTAAATTGAATTTTATTTTAAAAATAATTTCTTACCCACTTGGGGGTTAAAATTTAAATGATAAGAATTTAAAATTTAAAATAAAGGAATGGGTGGTAAGATGCAGTTTTATTTTTGTTTTGACACCTTCTCAAGCGTACCAGCAATCATTTCAATTCCAAAGAAATTTTCAAAGGCTCCGCCCATTAAATATTAAGCCCGCCCGGCGATTTAGAGTGATTGCGGTCACGAGTTGCCGGCCAGGAGAATATATATAAATGATAGTATAAAGTCTGCGTGCATGCTGAATTGCTGAACCATGTGTATGTGTGTGCGTGTGTGTGTTGACGCGAGTACCTACATAATATTCCCGAGTACAGGTGATATGTGTGGGTGAGTGGGTGAGTGGATGAGAGTACGTTGAGTGCGCGTGATCCGTAAAACAGAGGCGTAGAGCAACACGACGGATAGGAGAAATAAAAGTTACAAGAGTGTGAGTAAAGGGGACAGAGAACGAGTGAAGGAAAGACGGTTACGGTCGCTATGAAATTATTGCATATAGTCTGAATATTAAAGCGCTTTAGAGTGGTTCATGTCGTAGCCGTAGTCGTAGTTGTAGTCTTCTCCTGGTAGGGGGTTGACGGTAAATGTCGCGGAATCACTAGAGAGAGCCAGCTGCGGAGACACTCGGGCTTAGTTTGTGTCGGTGGGAAATAGACTGGGAGGGAAGTATAGACTGCCGAGAAGACAGGTAACGGCAACAGCCGCGGAGGCCGCCGGGGAAATAATACTTGCTAGAGATGTGCATAAACTCTGCATTACATGCCACGGTTCTCATCTCAACATAAATATATCCCCGACTACTGAATAAATTCGGGGACGTAAAACAAGATAATATTAGCTGGCAATCTTGTTCGTCCTCAACACACACACCCACATCCACACATTTATTAGCAGTAACTTTGTCCGGAACTACCACATCCACGTGGTCAATTTTTACAAAGTTAATTTTGTTGAATGACAGACTGGAGGCAACAGCAGACTGGGGAAATAAGACGAGAGCCACTGCTCGTATAGAATGCATGACTTTAAGACAGCAACCCTCTGGGGCACCTACTCTGAGGTCTCGGTAAGTGTAAGTACCTACCTCAGACGACAACTACCTCACCTCTTTGTTTTGTCTCTGTCCTCACCGTCTAAATCTCAGTTGTTTATTGCAAATGGATTCCGCATGATGACGCTGTTGATGTTGCTGTAGTATAATGCCCCGGTGGTACTGTATCAGTAGACAACACCACCAACCAAAAACCAGTCTACTCTACCCTATTCAAATACGTATTTCCTCGTCAAGTTACGTGCTGAACACACGTATCCTGAGATCGGTCCCTGTCTCGGCCTCGCTGCAGTTCCGTATGCCCGTATAGTGCCAGAGATGAGTAAAGTAGTGGCGGTGATGGGCTACATACTGCTGGGGATGTTATTGCCACGAGCGTGATTGCTCTCGCTCCGAGTCTTTCGAATAATTTATTTTCGCGGATATAACAACTACTCCCGGTGGAGTGAGAGTTTATGTAGATATAGGTATCCCATGATACAGAGATGTGTAGGAGAGAATATTCGGGACGAGATTTTCTTTATAATTGAAGAGGATCAGTCGGTTCGCGTGGAAGCTCAGAAAAATTGAGTGGAGTCTGATACGCAGATGCGATTAGCACGTGTGAGTTTGTTTCAAAAGGGGTCAAAAGAAGAATACCAGACGATTCTTTCGATTCGGGCTCTGTTTCTCTTTCTGTTTATTCTTTTCTTTATTTTTTTTTTTTTTTTATTCTCTTTCCTCATTCCCTTCTAAATGACTTTTTTATGCCTTTTTAGTTATAGGCTTATTGTGCTGGTATGTATATAATCTAAAAGTAGAGGGTCTTGGCATAAATGGGTGTCACTGTAGATTAGCCGGTGGATCATTACTTTGGATGATGATAGACTTTGAGAGTTAAACACAATGATCAGGGATTAATTTCCCAGTTACATTTATCCATGAACCGCAATTCTATAAACATGTATTTACTGTAGTGTAATATCTACCAGGATGGCAATCAATCATGTCTAATTGTGATCTCTCGGGACCAGGTTAGAATGCCTGGGAGCTATGAGCTATCAAGGCAACCCAACCCGTCACAGCCCTCCGAGAAACGGATAGAGACAGTAATATAGATTTAATAGTAAGCGAAAGACTGCTTCAGAAATGAAGACAGAAAGAGAAACAGAGAGAGATAGAGATGGAGATGAAGAGGTTGAGTGAGCCTAGATTACGGAACAAGTGATTCAGGGAAAGAAAGGATTTAAGAAGGTGCAAAAGACTTACCTTGGTAATTTTGCCAAAAGGCGGAAGCTTGACCACCGATGAGGTCTAATCCGTAGCCCCAGCCGGGTTTTATTGCATCGGGCGTCGTGGGTTGCTGAGGCGGGCGCGGCACCTGGGACTCTCGATATTGGGACTGTGGCTGTTGCTGCTGCTGCGGCTGCTGATGCGACTGTTGGGATGACTGGGATTGCGAGGACTGCTGCTGCTGCTGTTGCTGCGATGACGAAGACTGGGACTGCGAGTGAGCTGGCATCTCGTCACATGGTTCAGTTTTCGTGCGAGTTTCCGCCGTTACGTTTTCTGAAAGACAACGAATTATTTAAAATAAACTGAAGGCACCTGATTTTATATGACTATCGTAAGCCCACCCAGGGTGTTGGCAACTAAAACGCGGGACGTCTTGTTTGATTTGAAATTAATATCACGACTTGCTGATCCTGACAGGACTAATCAACAGCAGTAAAAGCGTAGCTGGGAAAATCGCTCGCGAAAGCTAGTGTAAGACAAGCAAGGAAGGAAATACCATCCAACCAACTGTTATATATGTATACGTAGATATGTATAACGAAATAAGAGATTTAACTTAAAGGGTTTGGTGTTTGAGTTTTGGTAGTGACAGGGCTGAGTGAGTTTAAAGTTTAAAGAGAAAAGGAATAAATGAGCAACACGAGGGCGATGATAGCAATAACGGAAACGTAAAACTGAGGTGTGTATTAATATAGATTGTTGAGTTAGGATTTGATTGTATTCAAGGGTTGAATTGAGATTACACTATCACGCCGTACTGCTTCGGATAAGTAAGGAATCATATTCTGGCGGGTGTCAGACTGTTTGCTTTGCCTCGGCGAATTAATTAATTTATTCCAAGATCGAGCCAACTTGCCTCGGGCATCTTGCGTCCCGAATACCGCTAACCCGCCCGATACACCACCGACAGAAACTCCTGTCGTTGTAATCAACCCACTGACGTAAGAAAGTATCCTTATTCTCAGAAGGACACGGTCTTTGTTTGCCAGATCGCTATTCTGATTAAACATTTCAAATTTCATATCTAACATTTTATTATTATTATTATTATTATTATTATTATTTACCAGCTATCGCTCTGACTTGCTCCGGCGTGGCCCCCGTAGCCTTGAGTGCTTCTTCCAACTGCGTGCGTCTCTTTACCTCCAGGTCTAGCTGCTCTTGGAGCCGTTTCCGCGCCCGTCGCTCCTTCTTCAATCGTTTTTGATACAATACTGGAACAAATAAATTAAACATTAATTATTATTATTATTTAAAATAATAATTCAGCTTGATAATTTTAGTAAAAATAATTTAAAGCAACGTCTTGTTATGGAAACTTCAATCAAGTGGATGAGATTAAATCCATGTCCGATGGACAGAACAATAACCGAGAGCACACATAAACCGACAGATGATCAATGCATTGTCCGTCGTTTCGGTTCAGTCTTGTATATAACCAGTACCAAGACCAGTACAAGCACAGGAACAAGAACAAGAACAAGAAGCAGTACCTCAACTACTCACAAGAGTCACAAGATACTGCTCGTCAATAGCACATATATAACCCGAGTAGTTCACGCATGTGCTCATGTTACTTGACCGCACAAGAAGACAATCGAAAGAGACTGTAGCCCAGAAGGATCCAGTTGCCCGATGATATGCATCCTTCATACGCGATCGATCTGATCAGAGTCCGGCGGCTTCTTTCAACTCTCCCTTAGCCTTAATTATTTTCCATCACTCTGATCCACCGTGGCCAGCCTTTGTCCTTATAATCTCTCTGGGTCTGGGTCTTTTACTTCTTTTTGCCCTGACAAATGATCAACTTGATTGAATTCAAAAAAAAACTCGACACAAATTCGAAATAAATAATAAAAATAAACAAACAACAACAAGGCAATGGATTTTTTTTA
The DNA here is from genome assembly GCF_026212275.2 of Microplitis demolitor. Lineage (NCBI taxonomy): Eukaryota > Metazoa > Arthropoda > Insecta > Hymenoptera > Braconidae > Microplitis > Microplitis demolitor. The sequence continues at coordinate 23,502,284 of NC_068547.1, forward strand.
TCAGAGTTGGCTCTTTTATCATCAGGTTGTAGAAGGACATGGACTATTTTTACTGAGGATAAATTTCTTAGGCTTGGTCTTGAAGGAGATCATGCAGGGAAGCGACGGTAGCCAGCGTTCACGTCCGAGCCTGCTCGATCTGACAGGAGAAGCTGATTTAAGCGTAGGTGCAACGTCCCTCTGGGCGTCTGAAGTATCTGGTACACTGATGTGTGCACATTCAGCTAAAAAAGGAAGCTATGCTGAAGATTAATACCGCGTCAAGCTCTCGACTGCCGGGGGGACTGGATCTAGATCTGGATCGCAAAGGAGTTGTAAGCATGAGCAGATAAGCGTCTAGGTGTAGAGTGGAATTGTCCAGAATGCTGATGCTAAGTTGGGAGCCACTGTCACGTGATTGATTCTTGGCAGACAAGGCGCAGACAACCCCTTCTCTCTTTCTGGAGTTTGCCACCATGGCCGTCCCACTCTCGATCTCACTCTACTGGGTTTCTTGGCTGTTTCCATCAGTAATGCCGGCAATCTGCTTCTCTTCTCTTCTCTTCTCTTTTCTTATTTTCTCTCCTCTTCTTTCTTCTTTTACTCGTTCAATCATTTCTTTTGTCTGGCTCTCTTTTTCTTTCTCTCTTTCTATCCCCTTGTTGCTTTAATCTTCATCTTTTTCCATCGGAGTTTATTATTTTTCCTGCTTTTTCTTGCCGCTATTCCATAGGTAACTACTCAGAACTCTGCCAGCGAGTCCTCGTGGGACTGTGTTGTGCACGTGAGGAGACCTGGGAGTATGTGCGGACGGAGAGAGAAAGAGTAACTGAGGTGGGTCGGTATATGCAGGGGGTACGCAGGGGGACCGCGAGCACAGCACAGCATTATGATGCAAAGATGGCGAGGCGGCGGCACCCTAGAATTAGCCCGAGCACTCGCCATTGGCCGGCTGGCAAAACCACTCCTTCGGTAACAACCGACTGCTGCATACATTGCATACTAAGGATATACGTACAACACGCGAAAGACCAAGACCCAACAAAAGAGAGAGAGAGAGAGAGAGATAGAGAGTCAAAAAGCCAAGTCCGAGCCTCGGAGCGAAAGAGACCGATTTAAATTATTTTATTAAGCGAGAAAAGGACAGTCGCTTTAAAGAATAACTCGAGAAGAATTGGCTGGGGACTCACACCCACTTTGCCTCATATCTAATCAAAATAATTCAACTATTACACATCAATTTTATTTTTTTAATCATAATCATTCAGTTAAATAAAATTATTATTGAGCTTTCATAATTTTGTGTATTCGATCCTTCCACAAACAATTTAAATAACAATCGGCGCCAAACCTCGCATTCATCGGAACATGTCCTAATATGGAATTTATCCACTCGACTTATTTTACGTATTCCGTCCTGTTTGTTATTATTTTTTGCACGCAGATAAATATCAAGTGCGTTTGTGTGTCACTGGAGTAATAAATTACCAGACCACCGTGTTCAGTTGGCCAGTAACAGACCGTGAATAAGTCCACCCCCGCGTGAAAACAATTAAGTCACAAGTTATTACTTGAATTGATTGCTGATTGATGTTAGTGAGTTGTAAGAAAGAATTAGTGGTCAGTTGCGAAAGGAAACTTCCACCAGGACTACAGATGTTACGAAAAATAAAAGAGTGAGTCAAGGAGGGCGGCTGCGGGGGTGGTCCATTAGATAATGCAGTCAACGCAGAAAAGGTCTCTCTCATCGGACACGTCAAAATACATCAGCTACCGCTGTGCGCTCGGTCAGAAAGCTTTAGCTCTCTTATACGCTCACCAGCGGACTCCCCACGTCGTCCAGCCACCGTCATCATAGCTGTCCTTGCTCTCCTTACTTCTCGGATCGTAGAGGGTTTGATCGTCATTTTCACCGATTATCACACTTCAGTGCTCGCTATTTAGTAATCCGACTCAATACAAATAAACTTGTCAACAAATCTCAATCATTTCATTTTTTTTTCTCCCCATTCAATTTCATCGTTTTCGTAAACTTTTATAGACATGAAGCGCCCGCGTTTATTTAAAATGCAAATCCAACTGCGATTGGTTGTAGAAAATCCTCGTCCTGTCGGCAAGTCTCGGTCTTGCCCTCAGTCTGCCCGAAACAATCACAGTCCGTTCCCTAGCCCGGTTGCTGGGGAGCAATGAAGACAGCGCTACTGAATCCAATCATGCCTTGAACTAATATTACATCCATATAGACGTAGCATGTCTTATATACAAAGTCCGTAGTGGCGTATTTGGCACAAGAAGCTACACCATAACCACTAATACTAGTGTATAAGTACAAGTACTAGTACTAGTAGCTTCTCCACCCGCAGACGATATCCACCCTCTTGCTTGATAGTTCCTATACACCAGCGAAACAGCAATATGATTTACATTTTGCGGTTATATTGACCATTTCCGGCACCTGCAGCAACCTTACGTCTGGCTACTTTCTTTGCTAAATGACCAGGTTCTTCCGGAAAATGAATTAATAATACTTTGCTGATCTTATCCAGTCTCTCCTTGGTTTCCAGAAATTTTGCAAAGTCTCTCTACTCCAGATTACTTAGCAAAATTACCCTAAAGTCTACTATCATAAATAAAACCTTGTAATTTTTATCCTTTGTTCCGTCTTCAAGGAAATTAGAACCGGTGATTAGAATTCATAACCTACAGAACGTGGGATTTAGGTGGTGCAATCTGGTGGTAGTGAATCAAGGTAATAAAGGGCTGTGATTGCTAGATTGTGGAGATGAGATACTTGGACACCCACTTCAAAAATGTTTCTCTCTCGGCAGCATCTGATCTCGAAGACTGTCGTGCTTGCTCGTAGTCATTGCGGTCTTGGTTTTGGTTTCATCTTGGTCTCGGTCTCGGTCTCGGTCTTTGTCATTTGGTGGGACGTAAACGGACAGCATCTGTGCCTCGATGTACACATCCAGGGTCTTCCTCCCTCGGATATATCCATACAAAGCTGTCTGTTGAATAATATTACACTTAACCCGTACCACTCGGATGATTATAGTTGGAGAGCCCGACGTCGATAGCAGTTAGAGCGTGCATCCTGTGTGAATGCTAATTCGCGTGGCAAGCAACAGCGCCAGCACCCGAACCAGTCATAGGTTCCTTGTCTGCTGAGTGAGTATTTGTGTCGAGGCGAGATAATTTTGGTTATCATCACAAACAAACAATAACAATAACAATAACACTAACAATAACTCTGCTGATGCGTTAAAGTTTAAACAAAAATATGTGTACGTGTAGCCTAGATTTAAGGATTGAGGACAAATATAACCCAGCAAAGTTTGTTTCGACGGAATATCAATTTCGTACGGACAACTTTGCACCCTTAAAGTGTCGGGGCAAACAGCCCTCAATATATTTCCGCTTTGGGTGCCGCTTCTCCTCGCTCACAGGGCATATGGAAATGGAGATGATGGGATTCAGTCTGTGAGTGGAAACATCCTCGAGAGGGTCAGCCGTATCGTCATCCGCTTTATGCCAAACTGGCTTTACATTTCACTGAGTATTTGCCATTTCAGTGACACACATACATGTAGATATGATATATATATATTTTTTATTGTGTTATGAAGCCTCCCTGATATCGGATGTAAGCTGAAAAGCTTTCGAGTGCTCTCCAGACCCGTAAGATTACATTTCGTTGTCTTACACATGCGTGTGGTCCATCCGCAAAAATACTTGTTACGTTTTATTTTATCTAAAAACATTTTTTATTTTTACTCACTTTTGTTTCCATCGAGCGAAGGAGTTTTTATCTGCAGCATTATACTCGTAAAATTATATGAAAATATTTACTGGTCCTTGCACGTCATTCGAGACAACGGCTCTAGTTACCTGTGTCCGGTTATCTCAAGTGTATCCCGAAACGTAATAGCTGGTAATCCGGGTTAAGTTTCGTACACAGAATTTTCGTCTACGGGAACTTTCTTGCTCTTTAATTTTTGATTGTCCGTTTGTCCCATGCCAACAAATACTAATCGTACGTTTAACAGTTGTAATAAAAAGTGGGGGAGTTTTATCTAAATTTTTTTTTTCCTTTATCAGCACAAAGCAGCGGCAGTTCGGCAGGACTCCCTTCTAGCCCAGCACCGTACAGAGCAGAACACTGGAGTATATAAATATATATAGAGCAGTGAACGCGTGTTTTATTGGCCGAAAACCAATAGATATCGGGATTATATGCTTCGTCATAGATTGATGAAATGTTTCGGGTGGCAGGGAACGCAGTAGGCAGTAGGATTGCGTACAACAGACTACACACCAAAGGGGAACAATGTTTTTTCATTCAACTGGGATACGTGTACTGTATGGATATGGATATTCATACCAACTCTCGACCCCAATGAGAATTCCAAGTCAAAAATTTTCATCGTGTTTTTAAATCTGTGAGAAATCAATTGACGTAATCGACAAATATTTCTATCATAATGAAATATTTTTTCAGCAATACCTTTTTTTATTTTTATTATTTTTTTTTTTTTTTTTACCCATGTTGGAATTTGTTTGGTCCTTTTTTTCCAGTGATCGATAGGAAAAAATAAGAAAAATAAATAAACCGATGAATAATATCGATATCCCAATTTAATATTTTTTTTTGACTCATTCTCGTTATTTTTTGGCGAGCCATTAAAAAAAATAACCCGGCATTAGCAGCCGTCCCTATTTTATTTTATCGAGTTTTGGGCTACGATTACTTCTACAAGTATTATACATATATATATATATATATATATATTTATATGTGTAAGATAACCATCGACATAAACCCATGTTTTTTAAGACTACGCATCATCACTTTGTATCGTCTGTCTAGAATCACTATTATATATTATCATCGTCACACATTACCCCCAACAAAATATTAATATGCCCGAGCAATTTATTTTATTCACCCGGTACTTTTTTCCTTTACCTAAAGCTACATTCCCAATCCACTGGCATTTAATCCGATCCTCCCTTTAATTCTCTCCTTCTTCGTCTTCTCTGGCGATCACAGAGCTGAGGATAAACAATTTCTCTGTGTTACAGCCCAATAAACGTTATTTTCCTGTCACAGACATCAGCGACACCAGGGAATCGCAGTTACAATTTCCTCTGAAATGTCCTGTTCATTTTTTTTGTCGCTCATGTGGTTGTTGTTTTTGAAAAAAAAAAAAAAAAAAAAAAAAAACTTAACCGAGACATTAAATAAGTGAATAAATGGCGACATAATGTATTTATTCTGTTAAAAGGCGATAGATTTTGTTGAGATACTCGAAAACTACCCCCTAGTGTTTTTTCTGATGGACTACTCGGGAGATTTAATGGTGATAAGGTGTATGCATGTATCCACGATATTTCATTTTTTTATTTTTCCTTTTTTATATACGTAAATAAAAAAATGTGTAAGTCGTTGACAGAAAAGTGCTGGAAATAAAATAAGGGACAAGATGTGGGGTGTTTATCACGTTTGCGTTTATGTGTCAGGGTCCATGGGAAAGAAAACGTCGTTATTCTCGAGGGATGTCATATGATATTTAATGGTGATTTTTTTCTTCACAGTAATTTATTTTTATAATAATATTTTATGGATTTTTACTGTTAAATACTTGTGTCGAAAAAGTGCGTCTCTGTTTTTATTTGAAATTCTCGGTAGAGAAGAAAAGTCCAATTTGCATAAATAGTCGCGAGGAATTTATTATTTTTTTCTTAATCTTTATCGAATAGTTGTGTCGCATTTGGTAAGCAGGAAGTGTAGATACGTAAGGAAATTGAAATTGTGGGATACGAAATTGACCGAGGAAGTCTTTAAAAATAAAAATAAAAAAATTTAAGCAAAGTGAGAGTGGAATACTGAAGAGTATTCTATAAGTATATGATGTGTACTGTAGAAATATTATCCGGAGGAAATGTAAAGAACGTAGATGAGGAGTTTAAAGCAAAGCACAAGTAGAATATGAGCCAGGGTTACTGCAGTGTACGAATTAAATTCTTAAAGTTCCCTTCTCATGTATGGTGGAAAGTCGCATTCCGCGGGTCCCCGAGGCCACTGGTTTGCCGTTTCCCGTCCTCTGTACCTCCACCACCTCCTCGGGGAGCCAATATTAATTCCCATAAATTTCCTTTCAACAACTATATGGATGCCTGCTACTATACTCTTAAAAACCACCCCCGGCATGACCCCAAGTATATTCTCCGGAGCAACTGTTTGCCTTTTAATCCTAGAATATGCTAAGAACTTTATTATTTTTTTTGCTTTCTTTTCTCGTTATTATTCTCGAGCTTCCACAGATCAAGTGGCTGAAGAAAAACTGCGGTATGAATTTCTCGGGAAATATTTGTCCGAGAAACCCTATCAAGAATTGCACATTTTTTACTGGCAAGTGAAAGACATTAAAGATATGTGTGTGCAGTCGGTGAAACATGACAGAAATTTAAAACGCAGAAAGAGAGTGAGTGGAAGCCTCGGCAAAGAAAATACTAAATGCTGAGTTGTAAAAAGAGAAATGATGTTTAATCGTCAGGTGGACATAGAAAATGATGGGGAAGCAAAAAAAAGTAAGCTCTGGAGACGGAGACTGGATAAAGAAATAGAAAAGGGAAAAAACGTATTTCCTAACCCTGAGTCTTGTTTATACAAAGTAATAGCTCGTGTGTCGCATTGTGGTTACGAGTCAGTTACTTTGGCATTCCCTTTCGTCACCGAGGTTTGCGCCGCACTTTATCACGCCCCAAGATTGCTGCATTAAAGATCCAGCAAAGAGAATTTCAACTGCACCACTCAGCGCATACTACACCACCCCAACACTCTCTCTCTCTCTCTCTTTTTCTTAAGCTCTTTTGCACTTTCATTTATTCCGAGTTCAAACGGTTTTACTTCATTCACATATGAAAGGATCGCAATTAACCTTGCGTCGACTCTCGAGAATTGTACCGGGACTCAAGTTTCCAGATCTACTGATTCAAACGACACCGCCGCAAGTTATCTCTTTGATTTGTGTGTTCTTTTCAATCCCACATATGCATACTCTTACGCTTTATTTGACACAAAATATTTATTACAATAAAGTTTGGCATTTTTTATTTAACGCTGACAGATGGAAGACGGAGTTTGAGACCCCAAGATATCATCTTACCGCAATAACCTCGTACATATTTTTGTATAGGTAATATATATATATTTCGAGAGAGATATTTTGTGGCGAAATAGTAAGCGCAGATGGTTAAAGGAGTGCAGAAACAAGAGAAGCCCTTCTAATCGCCCGAGTCGAGATATTTTTGCGGACGTGCAGAATGATTATTCTCAAGGTACAGACGCAATATTAAATATATAACATGATATAACAATAACATCAAGGATCCAGTGATGAATAAGTCCGGTGAGCAGTCGTTAAACCAACTGAGAAAGGTTTCTTATAATATGTAGCAGGTTATGGCTTCTCGGTGACTGTCACACAGTAATTCTTCTCCCAGATGTTTTTATTTGTTTTATATATATTTTTTTTGTGATACTCTCTACTCCAGTGGGACTAGACTGTGAAGTTGTTTCATCACATGAGCTCTAGTTTTATTTAAAAAAGCTTTTTCGGTGTAGAGCGAAGCTGTAGAACAGACGAGTGAGTGGTATTTTTTGGGGAATGTTTTGTTCGTAGAGACAGGCCGATATTTTGGGTTGATCGAGTCCGTGTAGCGTGTAGCTTCCACTGCAGTGACTGAGTCTCGATAGCCAATAATTGTGAAGCGAAAGGCGATTTTGGTACATGGTTCCTCTCTTGTGTTTGCATACATACACATCCGCTCTGGTGTTTTAAGGACGGCGACGACGAGGGAAACCAGACAACAGAGATATAGATTGAGAGCAAACGGGAGGTAAATTTGTGTACAAGGGGTTGAGAAAATACACGACAAGCTATCATCGCAGCTGGTACTACTACTGCTGCGATATCTACGTCAAGCAGAACGACCGTTGTGTAATTGTGTCAAAGCAAGTTTCCAAATTTCAATCACCATCGGCGTATTCGCGCTTGCTAGGCTCTTACTCCAGGCATCAGCACACTCCCGTTAAACCCCTGTAAACCACCACCAGCTTCCTCGTTGTCTCTATTCCACCCTTTTCTCAACTCTGACAACTCTCGCTCTCCTCTCTGTTGTCTACTGATCGCCGCGAAATCATTCACCCATTATACATTTGCTCTTAAAGGCACCATGGGTTTCACCCTCTATCACAATCACTTCCGACTCTTTGAATACTTATCTCACTCCCACTCATTACCTCTTTCGTATCTTGCTTGTATTCTCTCATCGTTATTAATATTTGCTGACAATTACCGTGGCTTCCCTTCCTATCCGTAGTTACCCCTTTAATTCTACTGTCTCAAGACCAAGACACGTTTCAAAGAGAATTTCATTCACAGACTTCTTAATACATAATAATAATAAAATAATAATTAAAAATATTTTCCTAGATGATTAATTGAATCATTCAGTTGATTGATTGATCCACTCTCAACTCCTGAGGTCAACACACCCTTAAAATTCCAATCAATTCCATTACCTCTTCCGGTTATGATAGAAAAACTTGGGCGTTTCCTTTTCGGTCGTCATCAATCTATAACTTTCTCAATACTCCGAATAATTATATTTTTTAACCCGCACTCTAGCCTCCAAGTCATAAAGTACTTCCGGGTGTAGAAGCTAGGAGGTATTTCTTCTCATGTTATCTTGTGTTGAAAAGTTCTATCTGCAGCCAGGACGAGCATGAGTCGACTGTACGAGACGTCAGACAGAGACTTTAATTACAGGGTATTTCACTAGCTGCACTTGTACTGTACGTTAACAGGCACCTCGGTTGGCCTACAGTCAATACGCTGAGGGAAATCTTCCATGTGTCGTTGTCATCGCTATCGGTATAGAGACCAAGAGAGCCTGTGTACTGTAGTGTTTTACTCAGCCTTGGGCGTGTTCGATAATAGAGTAAACGGACACTGCGTTTAAGCGCATCCATTGCATAGACAAACTCAGCAGAAAGATGGACGGTGCCCTCGATGACCCCAGGACGCCTTTTGCTCAAGATTTCCGCAGACGGCACCTCCAGGTGACTCCGACACTCGACGGTGTGTGTTCCGAGTTCGTCGACCCGTTAGATCTTACAGAGACTACTCAAATATCCAAAGGATATTCATCACGAGGAAACGATTTCAAAGCTTCAGGCAACTCAACTGATGTTCCGATACTTTGCCGAGTATTTATTAAAAATTTTTTGCTTAAATATTATCACTTTAGAACTTACTTTAGAGGCAGTGTCGTAGTTTTGAGTACTGATTTTTTTACAATTGCTCTGTATAAGGCTAGATTGGGTTAAAGTGAGTGAAAATATTAAAGGAATTTAACTGCAAATTTTATAATTGGTCCCTGGAATAATTAATTGGCGGGCTTAGATAAAAATTTAAATTCAATTATGGAGGAATCATTGAAAAGAAGAGTGTTCAAAATAAACGAAAAAAATTTTTTTTCTATTGTAATATAGTGGAAGCTCGTAAGAAAAATATGATATTGAACAAGAGGTTAATTCATCTGTACGAAATATGTTTTAGTATACAGTGAATTAACATATGAGGTGAGGCTGATTTTACTTTATGAATTTTTCAGCGTAGCATAAAATAAAAAGTGAATTTTTAGTGTGTAATACAAAAATGACAGACTATAAGAGTTTTTTATTTGGCTGGTGAACTCTTTACGAGCATAAGTCAACGCTAAATAATTAAAAAAAAAAAAAAAAAAAGATAAAAAGAGGAGAGAAAAATAGGAACAAAGAGTTTGAAAGGATTTAAAAAATAAAAGTTTGTAAATATATTTGCGACCTTCACGCTCAACTTGCGAACAACAAGTTCAAGTAGCATGTGAGTGAAAGCCAAAACAACAAAATAAATAAAAAAGTTAAAATAAAAAGATTGGACGTGTTTAACAGCAGCTGCGGCGTGTCGGCAAGTGAGTCAAGCGCGAGCGAATTGAATTTCAGAATTTATTGTACCGAGCTTCCGTTTATACGCGGCCTCTTCTTTGGCCCCAAGCATAAGATAAAGGCTTTACGATGCAGTTGCATACAGACTTTCAGCACATTTATAAACGGGAAAATTAATTGGATATCCCATACCCCATACCAGCAATCGTTATAAGCAACAGCTACCGTATTCAATCACCCGGGCAACTTTGTGTTCCTGAAACCTCCGTAAATTCCTTTTAATACTTTTCGACAATTATCGCGCTCCTGTTTATAAAACCCAGCTCAGTTAATCCGAATCCCGTGTACTAGATTGCACATGATATCCTAAAATAATGATTATAATGAGGACGGTAATGAAAGAAAAGGATTGAACAAAGTCAAAATCCCATTGTATGCCAAGACCACAACGGTGCAATGCGGCAGTTGCATCAACTGGAGATAATTAGATTTTGAGTGCACTCTGAGCGGGATGCAGCAGTCGGTAACTGAGTTATCAGTGGACAGGCTGCGTACAATGGCTATCAGAACGGCATCAAACATAACGCATCAATTAACGTGAACAATAACCGAGCTGCGGGAGAACGCGAGAGCCACCAAACAGCGTAAGGGTGATCGAAACTCGGGGGTGTAAGAGAGATAAAGGGTAGGAGATATAGTAAAAGGTTTCTACTAGATTCTATTAATTTAATAATCGGAATACGTGTGTTGTAAATCGATTCTAACATCCCTCATGCATCCCTGCCTCTTTTCAAATTACATTTACTTTGACACTTTGCCGATCATCATGATAGCAGCCATCATCATCATTATCACTATGATGATGATGATGATGATGATGATGATGATGTTCAAGGCATAAAGCAAAGGATTAACGAAATTAATTGAGTCTTTTGAGGAATGCCGTAGACCATCAATATCATAATAACAATCATAGTGATAATTGTCATCGCGTGTGGATGATAATCGTCGACAACGTCCCAGAACTAACACACATATTATATTCCCTCCCACACATCATATATTGTCGTTCACGATTTAATCGTATTAACGATGATGCTGGAGGTAATACGGACGAGAAACGCGCTGCAGAGTTGTAATGGAAGGCGTCGAACGACGATGAAACATTAATCTCGCGAGCGATTGGTGTGGCAATATTGCTGATGCTGATGCCGATGCTGGCGTTGGTGTTGGTTGTGATCCCGACGATATTCGGGGCACGAGCATATTATATAAGCTTCTGGTGGTGTCATTAGTTTCCTGCAGCCTCAACATTCTCTCTCTATCTCTCGTCTAACTCTATCTTCATTCCGGGGTTTCCACTCTGTTATATGTTTATATGTTGTTGTTGTTGTTGCTGTTGCTGTTATGTGCGAGAAGCGTTAGTGCAGGAGAGCTAACACGCTGGAATAGGAGGAATAGAAGCGTGGACATCAAGTCCAGCGAGATAGCGATATGCGTGTGCATACAGGCGTCTCGAGCACCTCCGCCTTCGCCAGCGGAGGCATCATAATCACCACTGCCATGCGACAGTAGCTCGTCCATTGGAGCTCGTGGGTATGTGTATCCGTCAACATAAACGGTGTATCGATATGCAAAGACCGTGATAATCGATCGACGCATTCCTTGAGACGGAACGACCACGCACGCTTTTAATTCACGCCACAGGGGTCACGTTATAATGCAAAGCTTTTATATCTACATATATATGTATCCGTACATGCCGGCTTCAATAACAAAAACTCTTGTACTTTTTTTATTTTGCGTAATTGGAACCTCTTACGCTGCAAATCGCTTTTGTCAAGGAATTCGTCACGCGGTTCGTCTGGGTTTGAAAATACGGCGAATCATTTTCTATATATATATATATATATGTGGAACAAGTTTTATGGAGAGGATGATAATTTCAAGGAGCAATAGTAGTACGTAGTAGTCATGCATAAATGATGTTGGTGTTGGTATAGGATGGGGTGGAGAAGAAGACACAGAAGGATACTGCAAAGCAGTTCGTTTGCCGTCCATCGGATGTCTGAGTGGAAACGATAATGGCTGCTATTAACGAGCCGCGGCGGGTGCCAAGGCACCTGGGCCCAAAATATCACCGCAATTAATGCAATTACAGTTTACAAGTACTCAAGTTGTAGTTGTAGTTGTAGTTGTGAGTTTCTCAAGTGATACTACCACTACATTAATAATTCAGACCTGCAAGCCATTACTTTGTTACTCATTTGTGGCTGAAAAAATTTTACACTCAAAATAATTTAATTTTTTCTCTCAAAGAAATGAATTTTCGGGATCAAATGAACGTAAGGGTTGTCGGGGTTCTGAAATGTCTCCTCCCATTACCGAGTGATGCTCGGGTGTGTCTGGCAGGAGCACGCTCTCGGCGGTTGCGGTCGGCGTAATTACGGAAAGACCCTTGGATCGCATCGCGCGAAACCGCGAACGTCTTAGCTCTCGGCGTCTTAAGCTCTCGTCATCTCATACTACAGACTAAGATATACATATATATATATAGATATACTTACTCAACGATTTTCTCATCTAACTCCCTCTAAGGGTTCACTTGTTCCCAGTACCCCGGCCATCAGTTACTCAAACTCCTAGGAATTGCCCGAATACCGTAATTGCCCGGATCAAGAGATTTCGTCCGAAACTCGTATAACAACTCACGTATAGCATCTTTACTCGAATTCTAGCGCAACAAACTCAAAGTTTCCTCTGATTAAATCCATTATCAAATAATTATAATTAAAGAAAATGGAACCCGCTATTTACAAACATCCCACCGAAATGATAAGCAAATTCTGTTAATTTACCGAAATGAGTCTGTACTCCAAACAAATGATAATTCGATGAAATATCTGGTGATTTCGGGATTAACAGATGACTCAGTCATATTAACGACAGACAACTACAGGCTTAAACGTCCATATAAGCACGGGGATCAAGTAATTACTATCGCGCCATCATCGTCATCATCCAGGAGGCTTCAACTGCACGCATTTTCCCATGTGGTTGTGTTGACACGAGGCATATTGCTTCTCCTCCACTTCACTCTACTCTGTTCTACTCTATCTCTACAATATACTCTGCTCTCCATAGAATATCCATCGGAGTTTATTAGATTGCAACAATCATTCTGATGATTACAGCCGAAAACATCATAATCGTTAACGTGGATGTATACGACATCAATGATAGTCATGACTATGGACCATTGCCGTTTATATTGCTGGTGATCAAATCGCGACGCAATTTCTATCACACCAGGGTGCTGCGAATATGTTCCCTTGATATTCGCTGCTCGATGGCATTTATCATTTAACAATTTCAAGAGTTTATCGACCAAAAATACTTATATATATGTTGACAATTATTGAATGCCACAATAAAGAAGTAAAAATAGCTGAGTAGAATGAAGGGTATTATTGGTATTAATAAATAAAAGTGATGGATAATGTGATAGAGTAATAATGATAAATATGCTTACGGCATAATTCTGAGGAATAAGAAGAGTTGAGATGGGGTGAGATGGGGTGAGAGTCTAAAAGCTACTAGGGAGGATCAGGGGTATGAGGGTAAGCCCGTTTACTGCCAATAAGGGAGGCATGCATAATAGAAACCGTCGGGACAGTGGAAACAGAAACACCAGGCGAAGTACCATTCAACCCGAAGCAACATCCAAACAGTACAACTATAGTTTCGTATACGAAAGAGAAGACCGACAGTGAGACTTTAAGGGGATGCTACTTTACGAGGACTTGCAGCAGCATTAAGAGCCTCTTGAAATCCTGCTACCCTTATACTACTCTCTCTTGCTCTCCTGTATCCGCATTCCTTTCATAAAGTACGTCAGCAAAAATACATTATGCATAATTCATTATTAGTTGTTTAATTATTCACGGGAAAATATCTTTCATTTATATTTTTATTGGCTTTTTTTTATCTTCATGAAACGGCAAGTAAATTCCTTGTAATGTAGGATGCGTTTGTATCAACTTGTATGCTCCAGGCGAATTCTTGTCTCCGTATCGTATTGACTCGTACATGAAAGCTTTTAGTGCCGGGTATAAACGGTCGCAATTCCCTAAATTTCATCAAAATTCCGTGGATCCCAAAATATAGCAACGAGTCTTGTGACAAAGGTGCCAATGAAATATATGCAAATGTTTTCATTCAGAGAGGGGATGTGTTGTTAAAGTGGGAGGCAATGTAAATAAATGTTAATATCCATGCATGCTGTATTCCCAGTTAGAGTCTGTGCCTGTTGGCGAGCTGGTATTTCTTACATGCTTTGTTTATTATAGTTATCCCGACGTTCATTATTATGAAATACGATTCGACGGGCATTCGAGAAGACCTTCTTTGCCCTCGTCTCCACCTCCACCTCAGCCTTTGCCTCTGCCTCTACTTCTACCTCTTCAAGTCCAGGTTTAAAGTTGGCTCTGCACATACGTCGACATCCCACTTTATTTATATCCTCTAAATGGATTTTATTCAAACAATTACTCAATTAAATGCTTATTCAAAAAGCTGTAAATTATTTTATCGTAATTTTTTCATCAACTCTACAAAAAATAAAAAAACTGTAAAAATTTAAATAGCTGATTTAATAAATACTGTAGACTGTAATTTTATTTATAAAACTTTCTTTAACTCGCTTGACTTGTTCGTGAATATTTTTACTTATACCCAACAGGCTGTATTATTTCATTATATTAAAGAGAACGAGAGAAGTAGGAGAGAAAAGATATTGTAGCCAAGCTACCCGTCCAGGGAATATGTATCTATCCGTCTAACCGAGTAATTTAGCCCGTGGCGCAAGAAATACGCCAGGACTTTTTGTATGAATTCATTAGCAATAAGCTCCTATACTATTTACCTAAAAACATTCGGGTTTTTAAAAAAACAACTACTTGGAATAATTATCTGAAGAAAATTATAAATCCGAGCGAAGGGATAGAGGGGAAACTGGGCAGGGTGGGCCAGATTCAAAATTTGGTAAAAAAAATGGACCGTTGTGCCCCGATCTCTGTTATATATGTAATTTAATAATGTGAGACTGATGATAAAAAATAAAATATATGAACAGAGTAATATATTAATATTGTCTGAACGCATTTTTTCTTGAGCCGATTATCTGTTAATACTTGCGAGAGAAAGAGATAACATGCGAGGCGTGTGCAATCTAGTGTATTACCGATGTGCGTCTATTTTTACGTAAGGGGTTGGTGTATCCACGGACGCGTTGCCAACCGTAATACAGCCACCGAGACAACGACAGCGCTGAAAGAGTGTGGAAGAGAGAAGAAATACATGTTGTAAGCGTGTGTGCGAGTGTGCGAATGAGAGCGAGAGTACTGGCGTATACAATGCATAAACGCTCGCCCGAGGGCGCATCAGCGCATTAACAATTATATTACGGAAGCTCACTGTTATGCGCCAACGAATTCATATACGCGTGCGAAGCTGCCAGAGAGATACCAGAGACGAGAGTCGATGAGAAAACGAGTCTACTCTTACAGCCAGCGCGCCCTCGGGGGCCAAAGGGCGAGCTCAAGGGTTCTAACCTCACTTAGAATTGCTCAAAAAATATCTACAACAATCTCTACATGTTCGCAATATTTTTGCTACACGATGTCATTCTTAGTTTTTATTTCAAGTGATCAAAGAGTCGACGATAGCCACCGTCAGGACGGAATAGTTGTTACAGGAGTTGAACCAGGACTTAATTAAACAGCTAGCTTAGTTCACAAAGTGACCGCGTGGGTAGAGTTGCGTGTGTTGCTAGAGAGAAAGCTCGAGACGCTGGGACGTGTAAGGGGTGGTCAGGTTGTGTGATACTGGACAGAAACACCAAATTTTGATATCACTAATGAACAATTAGTTATAAAATTCATGGGTTATGAAAAAACGGTAATTAACATTCAATTTCTGAGGGAGGTTTTAATATAAATGAACTTTTTTATGTTTCCTGGATGTTTACCCCTGGAAAGGAGCTAATTTAGCGGTTACTTTTTTCTCTTGGCAAGCTTTGAAGGCAAGTGCCGCGGTCGGTGGCGACCCCGGGTCATGTTTAAGTGTCGAGGGTGTCATGGAGGACCGCGGAGAGCTACTGCACTACACTGGTTGATGGTGTAACCCTTGGATGTGTATCAGTGGCGAAGAAAAGAGCCAAAGGGAAAACAAGAGACGTCCTTTTACCCCTGGTGGTGTCGTTATAAAACGACGTACAAGGAATCCCTTTGTCGAGCATACCCATTTGACGTAAACGCTGCTACATATACATCTACATCTATATCTACATATATATATATCGGTTGGTCTGTCTTTGCTTATTCAATACATCCTTGTATTCTGATTCACTGAATCTTTGTATACGTACAGATTCGGCTGCACTGGGCACAATAGACTGGACTAGAGTTGACCATGGGAATGAGTTTGAGTGTGAGCAAGAGTAAGGGTCGGTTGGTTTCGCTACTGGACTGCGAAAGCAAGTGACAACAGTGGACAAACATTAGGAAGCTTGCTTCGATCTCTTGGTTATGAGAATGTAAAAAGGGTATATTGGTGTTGGTATTGCTGTTGGCGAATAAGTGACTGAGTGAAAATGAAAGGGGCGAAGGGGTTGAGGGAGTAGAGTGGAATGAGAGTGGGTTTATGACGAGCAACCGTTTATACCCAGTGGACCCTCTTTGTGGCAGTTTAGCGTTTCATGTCCTATTCCGACTCATTGGAAATTAAGGAGTGTACCCGGAGAAAGCGTAAAGGGAAATGGGTTTGGGATAAAAAGAACCCAGTAATGTCTAGTGAGAATGAAATAAAAGGGATTCAAAGAGATGTGGATGTAAAAGATACCTTTTGTGTTTCTTCCATAAGACTTTTTTATATTTCCGTAATTAATAATTTAAAAAATAATTGTTGCTGTTGCTGCTGTTGTTGTTATTAAATGTACAGGGAATCTTTTAGCGCGACTTAAAATTTAGTTAGCGAGAAAACAAGAGAACAGAATGGGAATCAGAGGGTTGGAGTCCCCTGGGTCCCAATTACACTGACACCCGATCCTGGCATTACCGCCTGGCTAATTCGAGAGGGTGACTCCATGTCCGTGTATAAATCTCAGTCTGGTTGATTGTGCAGTTACTGTAGATACTGTAGATATTATAGATATATACATGGACATGTCTGTGCAGATACTGCGGACAGAGGCGAGGACAGTGGTTGCAGAGGATTAAAGGTGAATGACGTGGTGTCAAGTCGCGGTTTCAATGGAGATAATAAATACTGAAAGTTGAATGTACGATAATTTAAACTTCCTCGACTCAAACTCAAACTATTGCTGTGTTTATATTTTTTAACACTGGCTAGCTTACAGCTATACAGGGATCCAGTACATAATTTAAGTTTAAAGACTTGACTGGCAAGATAACTTTGAAGTTAAAGGACAAAGTGCATGGCAAAGGATTCCCTTGGAGCGTCTACAAAGTAACAAAATGGTTTAGCTGGTAATTACATCGAAGCCGCAGCTCCTTGTAAACTGTCGATGTTTGTGGAGTTACTGCAACCTGGTGCCTAGTTCAGATGCTTGTTTGCCTGGCTGCCATCCCGATGTGTGTGTTTATGCTTCTATGCCTGACGTTCATTTACCATCTGCCGTTTTACCTCGGGCTTCCGTGGTTTCGTGTACATCCACCGAGCTTTTTGTTGTCAACATCTTATCCAGATATTGCTCAGCTTCTTAATGTTAGCATGAGCTTTTCAACTCGAAGGTAGAAGAGGAGTCTTACAAACAAGTCAAGTTCGGCGATAAATATCCGGCTTATGATTTTGTCTGTAAGCTTTTCCTTATTTACTCTTTTTGTAATTTAATAGGAATTGCTGATGGTTTATTTCATTCTGTTGATGATTAAAATGCACTGGAAACAATCTAGTATCAAATCCCAAGACGTAAGACAATAAAATTAAAATAATGAATCCCACGGAGGGTCGGGCTTCGGAACCTTTAGCGAAATGTCAGAGAATCTGTTTGCAAAATTTTTCTGCCATTTCAATTGCTCATTCGATTTTATCAATCAAGATGTTAATCTTGATTTATTGATTTTCTATGACGTTTTTATTGAAATTGATGATCATAATTTCAATTACGAGCATTGAAAAGTTCAGGGTGGAGCTGAGAAACAACTCGGACAGCTGACGGTCTCTCACTAGACCATTTGTTGAATCAAGGGTTAAATTATTTTTAGAAACGTCACTTGGTAAATCATAAAATGTAAATGAATAGATTTTAATTATGGAAATTGATGATAAATATTAACAAGCATTTGGTTTTTTTAAAAACACAAACCCGTGAAAGTCTAACAGAGTTAGATATGGGGTCGAAGGGTCTCAGTAAGTTTCCGGAGGCTCGGTCATTTCACGTCTAGCTGTCATATTCATGTATTGACACTGAGTCGGTTGACTAATGGACTGGCTGTTGTCCCAAGCTCGTATTACTACTAGGGGCTAGGTTTTTTTTCGCCAAGTTCCTTCTTTGGCCGTACCACCAATCCAATGGATCTTATCAAATTTACTTTTTGCGAGGCCATAACTCATCACATCACAAAAAAAAAAAAGAAAAAAAAAAAAGAAAAAAAAACAGTATAAAGTCATATCGGGAAATTAGTAAATGTAGATGTCACGTTTGAAAAGTATCGATTCGTGTTCCATTTTATTTTCTAATCCATTTAAAATAGAAAAGTACAATATAATCTATATTAAATATCTAATAGAAGCCTAATGTCCATCAACGTCATTGCAATTCAATCCGTAACCTTCGGAGGTATTAAGATACAACAAAAAAAAAAAAAAATAGTGCAGTCATTGTCGAACCATCAGACACTTGTGTTTTTAAAAATATTTTTTTTCTATATCCACCCTCTGGCTTATTTTCACAACAAAACTTTCGGCTCATCGGCTCGATGAATTCATCAAGCCAATAATTCTTTTGTGGCGTTTTAATTCGCGCGACATTACGACACACAAAATCCCATCACCAAAAACCTTTACCCTGTTATATATATTTATCTCTTCTTTTTTTTTCATTATATTATTTTTTGCTATCGGAAAACACTTGGTGACGTTTGAAAAATGAGTATTTTGTGGCATAGAAATATATATAACGTTTAAAAAAAAATCTAAAAGTCTCGAGTCATCGATCTCGGATACTGTCGATCCGTTTGTCAACTGCGTTTGCGATATGAGGGAGAAAAAGACTATTCTATGGCTAGTATTACCTCCAACCAGTTATCCCTCACCCTCATATTTATCCTCATCCTCACCCTGATACTCATACTCGCTCTAAAAAGTACATATCCACCATCAGCAGACTATCACAGCAGCCCCTTTAGGCTCGTGTATCCAACGAGTTATCCGACACGTATTGTCACCAGCCATATTTTATTTACGACTTTGTATTGCGCCCACGCTGAATCTCTAATGCCGCTCCTACAGTCTAGATTCTGCGGACAAGCTATGACACTTGATATTCGAACCGACTATACAACGCGTGGGTTACACCATAAATCTTTTGTTTTGTTTTTCCTTTTACCAAGACAGCATCCTCAAGTCATTTAGGTTTTACGTTTTAGCTGATTGAAGACATCCGGAATGCGACTAAATTATTGGATGAGCGAGTTTCGGGTCCGGAACAAGTTTTGCTCTGAGAGAAGGGTCGAGCTTAAAGCCCTGGTCAAAGGAACCAGCCCATAACACACGAGACAACTATTCTATTACCAACTGACATCCGATACAAAGTTGGTTGAGCGATCACGGCCTTTGGCTCGTTCTGTTCCTTCCTTCCATTACTCTGAGGATCCTAAGTCGCAGAACTGAATAAGGGTGATGTGATGCTGCTACCAAGTACCAGACTACATACAGCCAGTAGTTATAGTCATAGTCCTGTAGCAATAGTTAGAGGCAAAGCTGCTGCTGCTGCTGCTGTTGTAGCATCTCTTAGACGATACGGTGCCGTGGAAAGAGAGAAAACATCAACACTGAATAATAGGATATGCGATAGAGTAGCAGTGTCTCATAGGATGCGGATGCCCAGAGACTTTATAGCTCAGTGTCTCTACGGCTTCTTGATTTATTACCGAGTTAACCCCCCGAGTACTATGAAACCCGTTCGAGACATTCGATACCCCACACGACTATACTCTTATCCGTCATCCTCGAGTCTCTTCCCAACCCAGTCGATTATTACCTCGCGAATCGAACTTACTGGTCCTCTTCTCTCCGAACGGTTCCATACGCCCTCTCATCATCAGATAACTTTGCGCGTAACGTCTCGAGGATCGATACTTTCAAAACAACTACATCTATATCTAGTATACTGTACTCTGTACTTACTTCTTGTCTTCTGTTCGTCCTGCAGTTGCCGGTCCAGACTGTCCTTGACTTCCCTTTCTCTCAGCACATCCATCTTGAGCTCAGCTGAAAAATAAAAAAGGAGAAACAGAAATTAGATCAAGTGACTTTTTAAATTAACAAATTGGTTAAATTAAATTACGAGAGAGGGAAAGAGAGCCTAGTTAAATTATTAATAAACGAGGGTTGCAAGTTAATTTTAAGTTCTGGAGGTCAATATAATTTGACAATAGGGCTGTAGCTGGATGATTGGGTGCGTGTCCAGCTGATCGAACTCGAAAATGTCGAGAATATCGCACGGTTAGCTGGCTTCGTGATTAAATTCAACGATACCCATAACGGAGCTCGCATAGTTACCTCTAATAGAATTATATTAAGACATGGAAATTATACTCGATCTCTTGTTCTTCTTCTAGTCCATGTTCTTGTCGGCTTTCTCTGCAAAGTATCTTAGTGTTCTAGGGAAGTTAGTTGGTACCTTGTAATACGACCAATTTCCATCTCTGTTTCTATCTCTATCTCCGTTTCTATCGTGATCGTTAGTTTGTTATACGTCGGTGCTGTACTTTACTCTGTTCTTGGGTCCCCCAGGGAGCCACCACGCTAAATTAGCCATTTCGAATCTCAGCGAGGGTCGTTAGAAACGACTACATCTACAACTACTTGCTACGAGAACGGTCGAAGGAACGCGAATAATATTTCCGTTGTTCTATTAACTTCAAACTGATTGACGTCAAGTGAAGAAAGCTCCTGTCTTGTAGATTTAAATTCAAATCAATTAGCAATTAACAGGGCTAATTAATTTCGACTGCTAATAATTATTTATTACAATAAATAATTCATTTGACAAAGTAATTAGTATCGAAACAGCTGAAATCACTTTGCCCTCGTAAAATTTTATAAAACGTTTCTGGGATCTAAATCAAGCTAATTCGGGTTTGCGGAAAGTTAAAAATGATAAAAAAATTTACAAGGGTATCATCGGTCTTTTTCTCTCGCCCTATTTTTCCGGTCTCTTGTGTTGGTACGTTTTATCGAGAATTCGCCCTTCCGAGTGCGTCCAACGATCCTCAAATTACGTCCGGGGGTAATGAGCCGTACAACTCGTAACGCACGACATTTTCGCAGCC
The DNA here is from genome assembly GCF_026212275.2 of Microplitis demolitor. Taxonomy (NCBI): domain Eukaryota; kingdom Metazoa; phylum Arthropoda; class Insecta; order Hymenoptera; family Braconidae; genus Microplitis; species Microplitis demolitor. The sequence goes on from NC_068547.1 coordinate 23,523,833, forward strand.
TATAAGCTTCCCAGTCTCTTTGCTCTATCGCTTATCGGTTTATCAATTTAACAATATACGTCATTTAAGTGCCTCCATTATCTAAATATCATTTTTATTATCATTAAAACAATAAAAATAATTTTTTAAACAGTATTACAAAATATTTCATAGCTTTTTGATGCATTTTACATTTTTTTCATTTGAATAAATGCTTAATAGATATTTTTGCTATCGAACATCGCTGATCCGCAGGATTAAATTTTAAAAAATTTTTAATAGAAAAAAAAAGAAGTATCGATATGTGAAAAATTTATAACGCTATTTGCAAAGTATAAATTTTGATCCCGCTAACTCCGGGGGGCGTTATGAGTATTAAATTTGAATACTAACCAGAATATATAAACTTTATCCATGGTCTCGTTATTGCCAATTTCAAACATGTTTCGTTCACTTTGTACGATCGTTTATATTATTATCCATTTCTCTTTACTCAAACTCATTCATCCACAACTACAATCCTTGTAAAAATATAATACATAAATTACAACTCATTAAATTTATCATCAAAAGTTTAAACTATCGATTAAAATTTGTATTTTTAAATTTTTAACGTCACGTAATTCAATTTAATTGTAAAAAAAAAAAAAAATAAAAATGAGCAGAGTATGCATCGAAGTTTGCGTGAAAAATAATTTAAAATAATGAAAGTGAGAAAAGAATATTGAAATAACGTCTTGAGCATTAAAATTTCAAGGATTAATATCTCGGCATCGCCTCGTTAGACTTAATGCCCTGGTCCACGGTGGCTCATGTTTAATTTTATTCTGTCGCGACGATGGTATGCACCGTTACGGCACCCTTGTGGCCCAACGTCTTCACTTTCATCTCTCATCTCTTATTTTTATTCTCATTTTCAGTCTCAATCTTGCTCTCATTCTCTGCAGAATGGTTATACTCCTTCTTAATGTTATCACCCCACATCTACTCAGTCATAACATCAAAGTCATAGACATTATTCTTATTTCAATTACGAGCTAGTGGTTACCGCGGTCTCGCGTCATAAACCCTGAATAACTTTAAGAACTCGAGTAACAAGAGAGTTACATTTAAGGAGGTTTATTTAAGCGACAACTGTCTGTGAGCAAGAGAAGCCAATTAATATCCAATGAGTCGTCGATTTTAATAATCCACCTCATCATTAATTACTCTTTTCCAACCCCCCACTTTTATCGTCATCGCTGCTTATAAATTGAGTCTACAGTTTCCACAATTCATAGAAACTGCTGAGCTTCCGAAGCTCTAATTAAATTTAAATGCTAATTCCTATATTTATTTCGGTGATGATTAATATTAATCAAGTAGATGATTGATTTGTGGTCTTATTCATCGATTTTGATATGGAAGACACAAATATAGACACAGTGATATTGACAGACAAGCTTGTGTGCATGACATACACTTATAACGTGTGTACAACCTGAGATATTCTCCGCACATATTACCCGAGGGGGTTTACTCCCAGAAACAACAACCGTGTCAATTGCTTCAGGCAACGATCCTCGTTTTCCCAGTAAATGTATATTCATTTTTTATTTATTTTTTTTAATCATAATAATAATAATAATATTTTTTTTATGCATTACCTAATTTAGAAATTTTGAAAAATATGATACTGTGAGGACATGTGAAAGTATCGAAATTTTTCCCGCGCATTGTAAAATATACTACTCGATAGCATGTAAATGAAGTGCAATTTTTACTGACAACCTAGTCAAAATTTAGATGTCCTTACAGTACCCTTATGGGTAATTTTTACTCAAAAATTATCTGTATATATGATATTTGTCAGTCTTTTGGAAGAACGCTAGCATATAGAAGTGAAGGAAAAAATTTTTTCCTCAACATCGAGCCGTGAATCGAAATTTTCTATCGATTTTTTATAGGGTTTTTTTAGACAATGATCCTGATAAAAATTTTGACCGTGGGATGTTTCGAGGCCTCGGGAGTAATAATTAAATACTCAAATCGAAATTACTCCCACTAATCGATTAGTTTTCAGACAAATCTACTCTTTATTTTTTTATTTTTCAAGGATCAGAAAATATTTAATTAAAAATATTATAAAAATATGAAATTGAGATTAAGAAGGAATATAGGCCTGAATATATCATAAATTTGTCAAAGTAATCTTGTATAATCCTAATGTCGTAGTATTTACCTAAGCAAAGGAGGTCTTTACTGTGTACTATATAAGGGGAAGGCGAGTTAGGATATTATTGTTTCTACCCTTTAATGCTATAGTTGAATAACGATTAAGTACTTGGAAGTTAGTAGCAGCCTTTGGGCGCAATTACCTCCCTGATATTTTATTGTCACTCACAAAAATAATCGCCGTCTCTATTGGCTTTAAGCTTTAATTTATTTTTGCTAGCAACTGGGTCATTTTTTTGCTGCATTCTAAGTGTTTTTAAAACGGCAAGATTAAAAATGTAGATAGCAGACTCGGGAGAGGTTGGGAGGAATCTGTCGGTTAGCTGATATCGACACTGACATTGATTACCTCTCGATAATTAACGATGCAACGGTGGTAATAATTTCTCAATGTACTGAACCCGCGGGCGGTATAAGGAGACTTAGTGCTGAGGACTTGTTTTAATATTGAGATTTCCTGAGAATATTTTAACCAAGTTTCCAAAGTATACATTATTATTATTATTATTATCATCAGTATGTTGAGGAGAGTTAGTCGCCGAGAATAGTATATTGTGTTGAGGGTCGCATTATAAGCACCAGTCAATAATTATTCGTCCGGGATTTACTCCCCGCGAGAATAAGGACTTGCGAGTTGTTGTAGCCAGGTTTCCCTCCTCTGGGATTTAAGACGGACTTAGGACTTGTTCCGGTCGCTGACCACTTTGCTTCCCATTAACCATTAACGGATTTCCACAAAATAGGATTAGATATTAGCATCCGCCCAAAGAGCTAAGTTTAAAGTGACTAAGTACAAGTATTTTCAATTCATCTTAGTTACTATTTACTCTTTCCTCATATTTGTTATCGTAATTAATCACAAAATATCATGGTAATATTGAGTTATTGAAACATAAATTTCGTTGATTTTAATGAAAATTTGCGTAAATTATTTTTACCCGAGTTACTGAATTTTTTTAAAAACATTTTTACTTGGAAAAAAAAAAAAAAAAACCCTATTCTCGAGTTATTAAATTATGTGTACTCACAATATAAAAATTTGAAATGTTATTGTACATAGAAGGCATAGAGGTAATCACAGTAGCTTTTAACTGATATAACGTAATAAAGAGTTTTGTGAACGTGTCTGCCATCTGCCCGAGTATTAAAACCTGCACGCGTACAAAACACATACCTATTGTCCGCGTGTTTGAATTATCTTTATAAAAAAATATAAAGTGCACTTTTACTATGCAGAGCCCACAGATAATATCATTAAAACAAACAATATGTATAAACATATACTCCGTAGCTTTAATTCAATTCAATTTCACTTAATTCAACTCAATACATTCAATGATGAAATGAAAATACAAAAGAAAAACAAAAGTTTTTAAAATTTATTTAACACATTTTATGTCAAGTATATATGTATATATATTTAACGGGGATTTAATGTGTTAGACTAATCTCGGAATTTTTGTTGGCAATAAAACGAGGATAAAAATAAAAGGTACGAAATAGCTTTTCGATATCGACAGAGGTCGCGGCACCTTGTGCATCAGCTTGCACAGGTTTCCTATATCCTACAGAATATACCTCAGCCTATCCAAGTAACCGAGTCAGAGAGAGAGAGAACGAGTGAGTGAGTGAGGAGAATAAAAGGGCCGAGAGTTTGTTGCGAGACGAAAGATACCACCGAGAGCCTTTTCACGTTTTGCGATAGCTCGCAGACAAAAAGAGCTTGAATGGGTACGGGTATCCATACACGAGTTATTGGCTGCTCAATAAAAGTCTCAGCCACCCTGAAGAACATATTTTTTTCGATCAGATCTCCTCTTAAATTATTTAATTAAATTTTTCATTTTTTAACTACGCTCTTTACAATATTACTTTAAAACTTTTTACACTACAGTACAAATAAAGTTTGATAGTGAAATTGATAACGAAAAGCAAACTTAATAATGACAGAACACGACTAAAAAGAGGAAATTCCGTGTGATATATTTAACTCTTTTAATTTGTTACCTTTTCTTTATAAACTTTTTTTATTTTTTTTTATTACGAGCTTAGCTGTTGGCACATAACGAGGTACTGCCACGACGTCAGATCGTTATCGTTATTACGAGTGCAGCTCGTATGCACGTCTGTCCGTCAAGTCTACTCGAGCCATGCGAGCTCTGAATTGTTTGCATACATACAGGAACCTAACTTGGGGTGCCATGGACTACATACATATGTATATACATATATATAGATCTACAAAATACTAGTAAGACGCAATTTATGTAGTACGAGCGTCGCGAGGAAGTATATCGCGTGCGCCGGAAATGGCACGCGTTGTAAAATCCTAGCGACTTATTCTCTCCAGTTCCGTTTTATTTATGTTTTTTTTTTTTTTTTTTTTTTTTAAATTGTTTTCTGTATCGTTATTTCATTATTTTATTTCTTACACTTTTTTGTAAAACACTCGAGTAATTTTATGATTTAACTGGATCCCTTCCACTTGTCACTCGCTCGTGGTCCGTAATTAACAATTATTTTAATTAGTTGGCATCATATCTTGATCTTTACACTCCGGCGAGTCGACTACTCTCGATATAATGCGAAAACAGAAGGATAAATGAAGAAATAAATAAAAGTTTAAAATTAAAGGATATATAAATGTATGAGAGGAATAGAAAAATAAGGCGAGAGCGCAAACGAACCGGGAGTTATAGACACGCAAATTGTTTTACAAGATAAGTAAAAACGGACGAGGAAATAAACAATCGTATTCCGGTGGATAATTGTTAATAAATTAAATATATGTTTTAAGTAATTGCGAGTTTAAATAATTTATACTCATTGAATCCTAATATATATATGTAGTTTCTTTATTTCCTCTCAGCTTTGATGCATTTGTATTATTTTCTTTTTATGTTTTTGTTCTTTTTACTCTCATCCTTACCCGGAGCTTCGCGGTCGTAAATAACTGTCCGGTATAATAAGACATCACCCAAGGATGCCGCGCACCTACACCCCAATACCATCTTTATGGACAAGATAGTCGGAAGTTGTTCTAATTTTTTTTATCTATACATTTCTTCTGTTTGAGAAAACTTATAATCAATTTTTAGTTATTTTGAATTCTAATTACCGCGTGGTTTTTATTTTCATTAATAAAAAAGTCGAGTAAAAGTGCCATGTATGGAGATTTTATTTTGGTTACTTTAAATAGTATATTTGCCCGCGGGTTTTAAAAAACCAGGAAAAAAAAAATTTACTAGATTACGACTTATTGTCATATTTTGAAATTTTGACTCTGCATAAAAACGAATGGAAAAAAAAATTATGCCTTACTTTAATGAAATTTTAGTTGATTAGAAAAAACGGGCCCAAATTTAGGTCCGGGAAAATTAAAATAAAATATATATATATTCACATGCGATTTGAAAAAAAAATTAACATATAATTCAACTGTTAGAGCGATACAAAATACCCGAAGCACAACGGGCCAATTAAATAAATTTTTTTCACGCACTAATTAACAGACGGTTTTGAATCAAAATATATTAACTTTTCGGTGAAAGAAAGTCTGCTTATATTTTTAAAAAATCAAAATTTCGATTTTTTCCAAAGACAATTTAGTGAATTACATTAATTATCAATAACCATAAACAAGATATCAAGCCTGCGCAGAAAAAGGATTTTTTGGTGTGAAAAATTTTCACTCACCCCAAGAAATCCTTTTTTTCTGTGTTCAGAGATTAAGGATTTTAAAAAATAATCTCAGATGCTTATCTAAAATACTTGTTTATCAGTTTGACAAATTTCTCACGGTCTATTTAATCTCGTAAATTACATCGTACACTACTTGTTATCAGACACCCGGTTTATTTGATTAGATTATAGGTTTTATGTTTATTGTGATTTTTACAAAGCGAAATAAATTTATCTCGTTAAATTAAAACGGACGTATGCAGAATCTCTTTCTTGAGAAAGTAAATTTTTCCAGATACTGAGCAATTGGTATGAATAATAATAATAATTAAGTAAATTAATAATTGAGTAGTTAAAATGTGTAAGATTTATAAAGAGAAAGTTATAAATTAAAATAATAATAAAAAAAATTTAATTAATTTATTATTATTAAGTGACTTAAATATAAATAGTATTTATGAGTGGGCACAATTACAGAGAACTGCCAGGCATAAATTTTAAAAAAATCCATCCAATCGTTTATTGCGGCTTTAATTAATTATCCGAGAAACACAAATATATACCAATGTATTTATATTTGTGTTTATATTTATGCGTTTAAGAGTAATATAAATTAAGTGCACATAAGATTTAAATGGGCAATAAAATTTAAAAAAATTAAAAACCCAATGACAAATAATTTTAGTCTACATGTAACACAATATTTGTTTGTTTGTATATATTTATATACAATGTAGTAAAGGAAAGTCGTTAATGACACACATGAAAGTTAAGTAGAAAATTAAATGGTTGTTTTTTATTGCCGGTAAATTATTATTTTTATTAGAGTCTCGCTGGCACATCGGCTCTCAGTTAAACTAAACATTATCATTTGCGAAGAGTAATTGGTGAAAGGCTTAATTTAAATATTTATATACATTTCCGTGGTAACAGCAACGGCTTATTGATATGATAAATAATAAACTGTGAGCTGGGCATTCAAAAGATCAGTTAATTAAATAAGAATTGATGTTTGAGTGAGTGAATTTAATTAAAAGGTCATTGGTCATTGACAGTGCAATTAATGGCTCTCATATAGATATATATGAAATAAGTAAAATTTTAAGGAGTCGGAGAGTTGTAAATGTAATGCAACAAATCTAAAAGTCATTATATTTCAGAGATATCCGAATGAGAACACGGAGTATCTGTTGGTGAAGCCCCGGGGGCTTCTTTTATTGTTAAATAAATAATCAAGCGGTTGTTGTCCGTGTTAGCCATAATTTATTATCCACCCTCGACCAAACGAGCCACTCTCGAGTCCTCTCTACACTAGTATATCCATACTCTTAAATTTTCTCATCCTCCCGCCTTCTTATTCTTCGCTTTCTTCTCATCGACTCTTTATTTTTACCTTTCTCACTGCATACGTATCTTAGTCTTTGTCTTTGGCTTTGTTTCTCTCTTTGTCTTCCTCCTGATCTTCCTCTGACGCAGCTTCCTGTCCCACTTCATCTAGTGCATCGGCCCTCGAGCGCACATTTGCTCGGTGCCTTATGCTAAGAGCCCGTTGGTTTCTTTAATTGACAATCCCGTATAGCTCTCGTGCAAGAGTTAGTCGTGCTCACATACAAGAGGTGGGAACCGACAACAGCAACAACGAGCCTCCTCCTCCTTCTCCTCCTCTCCTCCTTCTTCTGGCTCTCCGCTCGCTCGCTCGCCAACAAACATCGTATTGTTCTACGCTATTTTTATTTTTATATTTTTATTTCCCGGTCTCGAGCCACCGTGGAATCCACTGTGACACATACCTGCTCGATTTCACCACGTCCAGTTTAAATACTACTTATAACCCGCCAGAAAACTTAAACCAGGAATTAACGAGGATAACGAGCATCCTTTTCTCTCTACAATTATCCAGAGTTTAATTTTAAATCAGACCTTGTTCTTTGCAGTCTACGGATAGTTGTCCAAATATTTATCATATCTAAAAATATTTTTAAAAAATTCATGCACATGCGTAGTAAAAATAAATATTTAATTTTTAAAAAAGATTACCTGCTGACAATAAAAAGTGAAGAAGCCAGTTGCAGTAACTCTCAGTAGCTGAGACAATGTCGGACATGCAGCCGAATTGTCTGACAAAGCCGGACCCTAACCACTAACCCGCATTATTCTATCGACATATGAACGGACATTGCAACCAGCCCGTATTTTAGAACCTCATATACCGAATACAAAATATGCTTCCATCCATCCTCGGTCTCGGTCTCGGTCTCGGTCTCGGACTCGGACTCGATCTTGCTCTGGGTCTTAACTTACACAGCGTATGTTAAACACCCACTAATAAAATACGTCTCACACACAGACAGTGCGCACACATACTGACAATTTGTTGCGGCGATTCGAAAAGCTTCTGAGTTATAAACGTGTAACGGCGTGTTAAGCACGGGGGGCTCAAGTCTCGGGGGCTCTGGATCTAAAACATACATGCTCGGTCTTTCAGTTAAACTTTAAAATCCAGTTCCAGCCCGAGTCACAAGCCACCGTGAGTTGTATCTCATTCTATTTATGAGATTCATCGGCTTATTTTACTTTTTTATTCCTCAGTCTATTATTTTTACTTCGGCTCGTTTTCTTCCCTCTTCAATTTTTTTTTTTATTTTTGCTCTTCTTCTTCTTCTATTCCATTCTTTTAAGTTAGTCCAGCTCACAGGTAATTAAATATATCTGTGGCTGCGTTAAAGGCCGCCCGATGCTACCTTAACGATTGTCTCTGGGTCAGAGGTCGCGCACGCACACGACGTGGAAATATAGCGCCTAAGGGATTTAAAATCAGGGAACGAAAAAGACAAGAGAGATAATAATAAAAATAAAGCTCGTGTGTGTAACCTCTTAAGGAGTGTATCTTGGGCAAGTGAGCTCTCGCGATCTTACGACTCCCCGTCCACCCCCTCATCCACCGCACATGAGTTCTTCCAATGCCATGGGAACTATTATGCTTATTAAGGTGGAAAGTAATAAATTATAGCTGGCTAATAATGGGAACCGCGAGCGTAATCGATGTATGCAAAGGAAGTTGTTTGTCTGGTCCGAAACGGCCTCTCTCATGGACAAGTCGCTTTCAATATACACATGCACAAATATATATATATATGTGCATTAGCCTCACTCTCAGTGTAGAGATGTTTGGTGGTATATTGATCCTCATATGATGCACAAGTTCTTTTGTTACTCTCACACGTGCATTACTCGCGCTAATTATTATCAAGTTCAACCCACCGTACGTTGATGGAAGACTGATCATTAATATTTAAGCCGTCACTTTGTGCACAAGCTCTTACACACATGTGTCCTCGACCTCTAAATTACGCCCATAAACTTTATTATTTAGTTGATGACTTTTTCTTTCCTTTATTTTATTTTATTGAATAATTTTCCAGCAGAAATATGGATCCAAGATGATTGGATTTGCGGCGTATAGAGAGATATCGACGGCTGTCGGTTTTTATATGCGAGTGGGCAGAGAAGGGGCTCGAAGGATGCCAGGGGTTACCCATAAATCAATCACCAGTGCAGCGTTTGAGTGCGCGGGTTAATAAAAAAATGAAAGGACTTTGAGGATAAGAAGGAGAAAGATAAAGATACCTACCACCGGAGGCTCATCCGCTTATGAATACGCATATTATTTTTCTTCGAGACTTCTGTAGGTGGACGGCCGGATGTTTATATCAATATTTCTGTTTGCTTGTCCGACACGTTTATGCCCTCGTCCTTAGACACAATGAAGACTTTAGAGTTTAACTAAAATATAATTTATAATTTATAATTCATGAACAAATACCTAAATACGGTGTATTGTTTGCTGGATAAGATTAATTTATCTTATTAGCAAACGAGCAGTTCGTTATCATTGGGATCGCACGATCTCAAAACTCGGGAATAAAACGATGAGGATAGAATTTCTTATCGGTATCATTACACGGTGCTCGTGGCATTGTTGGAGATGCTTCTTACTCTCCCTCATTTTATATATTTATAAACAAATATATACATAAGCATGTATCCTGTTCCCATGTATTGAGCCGAGCGCTACCTGAGGTCCCGAGTAATCCAGAGGCAACGCAATGCAACAGCGAGCAGGAACAGTGTCGTCGATGCGATATAATACCAAAAATCCCCAGTGAACCAGTGGGTACTGCCGGAGTCCACTGAAGACTGTGTTGTTATTATCGTTGGATAACTGGGGAGCGGAGGAAAGCAAAAGAGAGTATCTTATTGGCTCCTCCTTTGAAAACACTCCAGCTCGGTTCTTATATTCATCTCCACCCTCTCGGCAGTTACTGCCGGCTACAATTTTAATTAACCCGGTACCGAGTAGCCGATCGCGATCGAATCGGGTGCACGATCTACAAGGAATCTACATAAGATCCTCCACTCGCGGCTACAACTCAATCCAACATATCTTCCTCTCTTTCTCTCCTTCTTTCACTTCTTTCTCTCCTGTAGCTTTTTCTTCTCCTCCTTCTTCTTCGTGTTCACTCTTTACTGGTCTTTCCGCGTCGACTCGTTCCCTCTTTGTTGGGAACCTCGTGGGTCTTCCTTAACTGGCGCTTCTGATTGCCTCCTCCGTCTTAATACACATTTAGCGTTGTTTAATATAACCCGAGGTAGGCCTCTGCGATCCGTGCAGGCCCTGGCTTATCTCTCGTAGGATCGGAGATAGTGTCTCCTCGGTGGCTCGACGGGATGCGGTCATATTGTCTCCCCGAGAGCTAACTCACCTTGGTCGTGCGGCTGCTGGCAGTCCCGGGAAGGCCCAAAGATTAAGAACCAGAAACAAGTAACAGAGGTTTACGGCCAGAGGGAATGAAAGAGGACAGAGGTGTTGTGTGACTCTTGGAGCCAACTTACTTTACCCTCATCCTCATCCTCATCCTCAGACTCAGATTCTGCTTGGTCGCAAGTTGTCTTATTTTTACCTCTTACTCGCTATTCGATAAAGTCCACCCGGCGCATCGACAGGGAGAAGAAATAATTAAGGGGTGAATGCTTAAGAGACAACCTCTTGGGTTACGTGCACCATAATATTATTTTTATTTTCTTATGTTTCCAGCGATTTAAGATTTTAATCGCGAAAAATCGGAGATTGTGTTATTTTATTTATTTTTATCGAGTTAATTTGACGTTTTTTGCTGGTAAGAATCTCGAGCTTATTTGATAAAATATAAAAATAAATAATCTTGAGGATTTAGTAAAATAAAATGTGTATAATCTTTTTATAATGGATGATGGATGCTGGATGTGGATTTAGTGTAGCTAAAACGTATTACGTAATACGATATCACGGGAGATATAAATGAAAAGAAAGGATGGAAAAAAATTAAATAATAATAATAATAAAGGCAAGAAGGAGAGAGAGGAGAGAACGGGCGATTGTGATTCCTCAGAAGCTCGTGATCTGGTACATCGAGGATCTTAAAGTAGACCGCAATATCGCGCGGGGGGTCCGCGACTGAGACGAATATTGTTGATAATATTCTTCGGCTGTCTCTGGAGCCGCTCGTATGTGGATATTGCATATCTCGTGTGTACTCATACTACATTATATGCAGATTGTTTAATATCGTGCATTGGGTTAGACGCACGGACTGTGTGCGGACTGTGGCATGTGCGTAGAAGGGCTGAGTACAAGTAACTCGATAGCTAACTATGTAAAACCATCTGGTGTAAAACGAGCTGGCTCGCTCGAGCATTAAATCGGGTCCTCAATTTTTTTCATTCACTTCTACTAATCTCTGTGTTTTTTATTTTTTTACTATCACTCACTGATAATACAGATTTTTCAGGTGTTGTCTTTCCGCACCCGAAATTTTAAAATTCTTTTTTTTTTTTTCTACTGACATTTTCGAAAAATTTATCTGGTGTATACAAAACAATATACTAAAATATAAAAATTTCTATTCTCTATTTAAAAAATACCCCCCTTAAAATTTGATGTTTCATGCGAAATAATTGGTAATTAAATTATCATAATTTATAAGTCACATACTCAAGCAATCGAAAATGTTAAGAATAACTATTTAAAAATTTTGAATCAAAAAAATATTTACTTAATTAATTTGTTTCATTTGCATTTGCTTTAGTATGCAAACCTATTTCTCAAAGTGTATTGTTTACAATTAATTTTATTATCAACTTTATATCATTAATCATATCAATAATCATAATTATTATCATTATATTTTTTTTTAAGATTAGAATAATTTTAATTAAATAATTACGATCAGATAATAAATAAGTATCTGATTGACTGCTTACATTATTAGTATATATAACATAATTTAGTACAATATAAAAAAAAAAAAATTCCTAACGAATCCGTACATGCGACATGTTGCTAATATTTAGTGACTATGGCAACATTTATAACATTGGCTACTTATATTAATATCATTATTATATATACATATATATTAGGGGTCTGCGAATGTGTAAACTCACAAATTATTGTTATCGAATAAAATCGAAATATTCGAACCAAATAATTTGAATTTTTCGAATGAGATAGTTCGATTCGATTTGTATACCCCTAATACATATATATACTTAAAAATAATAATTATAAAACATAAATTTCGTTATCGATCTTGAGGAGCAATGCATCAAGTCTAATATATATATAGAGATATAAATATATGCCGTGACCTTTCAATTAATTATTATTATTAAATATATATATATATATATAAAATATTTAGTTGACTGTAAATCATTAGTGTCGTAAATATATGACATTACATGCATTGTTCATTATCGCTCGATCAGAAGATAAAGTACAATGTAAAACAAAATCAACCGCCAAGATCGATATCGAGAGTAAATATATCGTTTACAACATTTTAAATCTTATCGTTAAAATCACTTAAATAACCGGAAGATTCTTATTATTATCAGTATTTTAATCCTTTAATATTTATATATATTTATTTATATACTTTAATAACATGCTCATTTAAATAAATTTAAAATGACACCAATTAACGCCAACTTCAAACGATATTATAAAATATCTCATTAACCATTCTCGAGATCAATAAAATTATCAAAAAGATAAAGAAAAAAGACCTTCTGCGACTGGCAGTAAATTGTCATCAATCAGTACCAACTCACAAATTTAATTGTTGCGATCGATAAATGCACAGAATTCTAAGACCATTTTAAGAGTGATTGTTAAATGCAAGATAAATATATATGTGTATATTTATATAGACTCATTGTCAGAGTAAAGACCGCGACTATGATACAAAATATAAAGATTCTAGAGTCTTGCGGAGGTCAAAGATCATCCGCAACACAATCTCTATTCACTGATGATTTACGGAATTGCGATACGATCGATCGACCTCTCGTTCACGTGGATAACGACACTTTTTCTTTTATAATTAAATAATTTGTCATTGTTATAAAGTTAATTTACCGTGAGCTAGCAAAATATAAATTATATGTCGGACTCGACAAACGAGAGATCGATCGGTTAAAACAACCAGTAGATGGTTGATATAATGCGAGTTTAATAGTAATTTAGTTGCTGTTGTAGCAATAATAATAAATTAGTGTCTCCTAATGTGATTTTGAGACAGTTGGTAGATAATGAAATTGTGGAGAGCGCCCTCAAGTGTCTTAAGAAAGCCCTGCCACTGACCTTTCTCGTAGTTTATTTGCCGTTCCTGCTGGCGTGCATTGTCCGCGGCGACCTTCAGCAAGCCCTGGATATTCCTCAGAAGAGTTTCCGTGCTGGAGACCGAGGGGTCTTGCGCCCCCTGCGACACTGCTACCGCTGCGGAGGCTATTTGGGAGTAGTTCAGTGCCTGCGGTGGACTTTCCGATCCCGGGGGTGGCAGCGGAAGATTTTCTGGGACGTCTGAGAGATCTGAAAATTATTTAAATTATTATTATTATTGTAGATATTTTTTTTTTTTTTTTTTTTTTTTTTTTTTTTTATGACGTATGAGCATAAATAAATTTTTAGGATTTATATCAACAGGTGAATTTCGTGTTAGGCTGACATTAAAAAAATATTTAAATGTGTGGGTATGTTAGACATATTCAGGAGGATTAATAAATTGGGCGGGTGTAAACGGCAACAAGGACGTTTTGAAAAAACAGAGGGACCAAAAGACTTATGCAAGGTGCGTGTCTTGGAGTCGTAACCCCAGGATTCGCTTGTAACCCTTCACTTGAGCCGAGTTCCCTGATTTAGCGTCAACGAAATCGGGTTTCCGAGGCTGCCAGCCGATCTTCAGGACATTTTCGAGAGAACGTATGGGTTGGGTGAGCAAAAAACAAGAGGATTAATAGAGGGATAAGGAGGAGAGAGCCGATAGGACGATTAGCAAGACCGTGCGGGTGGCAATCGAAGCGTCAAAATAAAAGACTCATGTCTTATGGTTATTGCCAAGTGAGTGCTGGTGGACAAGATGTCTGCGTGGGTTCTCAATGCTGCTCCTCTCATCTCCGAGCGTCACCGCACTAAGTGACCACTCGCGACTCCTTTCGCTGCCCACACCAGCTCCGAGCACATCCGAGATTCTGGTCTGCCGAGTAGAGAGTGAGAGAGCCCAGCAGAACAAAAGTTATTTAATCGACTGAGAAAGAAAACTACTCGGGCCTGTGTGTGCTTTATGGCCAATGATATGTGTATTTATTGTATCGTCTTTTAATTATCAGCGTGCGCACCTACAACGAAACGGCATTCTGTAACTTATTGCCGACGGGCTCTCTCGCGATCGGATTTAATGCTCGCGCCTTACCACCGATCCGCCGGCACCCTTTTGATACCCACCTCTCGCTCTCGCTCTTTATCTTTTACGGGAAACCATTACAATTATCGGACAAAAAAAAAAATAAACAAAATAAATCCACGCGCGTTTTCTTCAGTTCTTTATATTTAGTATTATAGTGTTGCATTGTTGGCGCTAAAAAAATATGTATATATATTTTTTAAAACTCTTTCTCATACTTACGGTGTTTCTCTTAAAATCAGCGACTGAGGAATCGGCAAATCAGAATTCGATTCCGAGAAAAATAAAGACGAGAGAAAGAGAATGGCGCGGAGGAGCCGATAGGGGAGGGAGGTAAGAAGAGAATCCACACGCGGTGGAGGAGACTAAGTCTCATTAAATCAGAACGGCATTCCACGGGTGTGTACACTCCCACGGACATTCGATGGGGTTCTACTTCGATCACCATAGGTAGGATGTACCGGTGCATACAACACGCTGCGAGACACGAGCTGATCGCCCCTCCTGGCTCCACTGCAACACGCATCAGACTCCACTACTGGACCAGCTCCTTATACACATCCACATACTTAACATATTATTTTATTTATCTATACATCTATATCTATATATGTTAATATTCCTCGAACTGATATGAAAAATAAATTTTTCGAATCAAAGTCGGGCGTTTGATTTTTAGTTGTCACGAACATCCGCGTTAATTGGGTCCGCAATACAGCCTACCAGATACCTTTTATTTTCTCGGCAGCGCCACCGAGCCACTAAAGTAAGAAAATAAGTATGCTCGTTTGGCAGCGATGATCGATGAGCGGCTTTGACCTGCCAGTCGTTTTACTCACGTACGACTTCCATTTTACACTGATGCTAATGTCGATGTAAGAGTATCGGTCTGCTGATGCTGATGTGGGTGATGCTGTGGTCACCGTCCAAATCGATATAATTATTTTTATGCTCATAAGTAGTCAGATAGCCCAAGTCAAGACTCGAGAAAAAATTTAAAAAGAGTGAGTGAGTGAGTGAGTGAGTGAGAGGCTCGGGCTCCAAAGCAAAGCTGATGATGATGGTTGAAACGAGATCGATGTGTTGAACACTTCTCAAGCAAATGTACCTCATATGTGTTGTGTGACGGACGTTTTCTACCATCGATAAAAGATTGCCACTTCTCTTTTGCTAATTGCCCTTCTTCTTCTTCGTTACAATCTCACTCTCGCTCGCTTTCTTTCTTTCTTTATTTTAAATCCTCAACCGCATTATAACACTACCCGTCGTTCATCACTGTCCAGAATCCTCGATAATTAATCAACGACGCCTTTTAAATTATTTTTTTACCCCCGACGCTAATCAAAACCTGGGTATTTTTTTTTTTTTGGACTAAGAGCTGATAGGAAGCATTGTTCGATGATTGGTGATAGATACTGACCTTCGTCTTTCTCGTTGTCGTCTTCCAGGTCGTCGGACAAATTGTCGTCCTCGTCTTCGTCGTCGTGCGAGCGGTGTGACGCAGCCCCTTCGCTTCCCGAGGGCTCGCCGATGCTGCCGCTTCCCGCGGTTTTCGACAAATTCAACACCGGGCTGTGGCCATTCGACGACCCTGGAATTATAAATTATTAATTTTATTTTTGAAACAAGTATCAAGTTGGTTTAAGTAATGCGAGTGTTTATTTAGTAGATGGATCCAATCTAAATATAAATATACATGTGTGTATGTGTGTTTAATACAAATGAAAGGTCCACGTCAATTTGATGGATTTTATTTACACGCAACATTCTCCCTATTTTAACAAGTACAAGTCTCGCTGGAATATCTTATATTCCTCTCTCATTCCACCCTTATATAGATATATATACATATTCTGTACCTCTCAATCCCTAATTTCCCAGCGTATTTGGTATCCAAGAGGATTTTAATCCTGACGTGGATGGATCTGTTTGGCCAGCAAGCTGACGAAAGACCGCATAGGTGACGTATGAGTCTGTGCCCACAATCTTTTAGAATTCGTACGGGAATGAAAAGGAGGACAAATAAAAATAAATTACCATAAAATGAATTTATTGGAATAAATAAAACTAAAAAAGTCACACGAGAGTCAATCGGAGAAAAATAAACCAACGAAACAAAACTCGACATCAATGTCTGTAGCAATAAAACTTAACAAAAAAATATATCGCGTAGAAAATGAGAGACATCGAACCGAGATAAAGGGTTCGGCCAAACGGATTAAAATATTACGAGGAATCAGAGAGAAAGGCTCTTTTGCCATGAGGCGAGCCACGGTCCCGAAACCTGATACATCTAAAACTCGCTCCCTTCTTCCTCTTTTATTATTATTCCTTTCTTACTCTCGTGTTGATTTATTTGTAATTTATATCATCTTGATGTCCAGAATACGCACAGCCAAATAGTCTGCGTACTAAAAATTCGTTTCAACGAACGGAAGAACAAAAGCCGCCCGGAAGAACTTGAGCTAGTCGATGGAATAGAAGGAAAGAAGAAGAAGACCCGAGTAGGACAAGACGAGAAATATGTCAAGAGGATTTTTATGCATCACCAGGCTTTTATTCTGAGCACTCGGCTCTACTATCTTAATTCTTCTGACACACTACTTCCCTCGTTGATCCCGAGTCCATCAAATATCTATCTCTATAACCGATTATTGCTGATTTATTGTCAATTAAATGTCAAAAAAAAAAAAAACATTATTTATATGTCTGCTCATATACTTGTATTGTGTACAGAGAAATGTATACAGCAAAAGGTTACGTACCATTGTGCGAGCTGAGATCTCTGGGCTTGTGATCCAACGCCAGCGCTCGGTCAGCTTCTCCTCGCTCTTCTCTCAGCCTGTAACACACAAATACACGACAATTTAATATACATATATATGATTGAGTATGTAACGAAGCTTTGGATTGCCGAGTTAATAAATTGCTGATTCGAATGATCGGGCGTGTAAGTTGTTCCCAACTTCTCGTCAATTTTATTTATTTATTATTGTTATTGTTGTTGTTATTATAATTATCATTATCATCATCATTGGTTTTATTTTACTGAAAGTTATAATTAAGTAATTATTTTACGTGGTGCGTGGGCTGATAAGTGAGGGTTTTCATGTTGAATCATCTCACGTACACCATTTTGCCTTTATTTTATCGTTTTCACTCTGTACGGACCTTTTTCTACATGTATTTACATAATAATAATAATAATAATAATAATAATAATAATAATATGGACGAGAGGCTGAGTTTTAAAGTTTGAAAAAGTTTATCAAATATTAAGTTTAAATATATAAGGATGAAATGTTTATAAATTTAATTAATAATGGACATGAAAAGTGAATCTGTATTTATAATTTTGTTGATAACTTTTTGAGGAATATTGCAAGTTTATAAGTCTCGTTATAACTCGAGGGACAAACTAGCTGGATAAAACTTTTAATCTTGTAATTTTTATTTTTATTTTCTGGAGTGACATTTTTTAAAAATTTTTTTTTATAAAAAAAACATGAGGGGGTTGTTTAGAAAAGTGCCAGATAAAATGGTTAAGATTTCTTGGCAAGTTTTGTGTATATTAATCCAGTGGTTGTAAATGACAGTGACCCTCGGGTTGAAGCTGAAAAAACAGCCCCTGGGTCATAACAATAAAAACCCTTTTTATATTTTATTTTAACTCGAATTCATCTTCGGCCATAATAATTGTAGCTTAGCAATAAAACTTTTTTTATTGCGAGCTTGTAAAAATGTTATTTAATATTAACAGCAAAAAATTTCGGGTTAATTTTTATAAAATTTTCCGTAGAAAGTGAGGAAAAGAAATAAAAAAAAATAAATAATAATATTTTGAGGATTGGTCTGAGGGTTTTTTCGCCTGGAATCGAACCGCGGACCATTAAGTAAGAAGTTAATATCATTAAATATAATATTGGGCGCATCTGGGAGCCGCAGAGCACTTACCCAAGCCAAGAGTAACACCACCGCAGCCCCCTCATTTTACAGAGCATCGCGAGAACTCCCGGCTCTTATTATACATAATACTTTTCCAACGCCCTTTCTATATTCCTCCCAGCAGCCCACCCACCCATCTGGCTACCCGGCATTCTGCCGAGCCCCGTTAGCTCTTGGGTTACACAGAACAACCTCGCCGTCGTAGCTCCTGCTCCCCGCGCCTTAATTTTTTAATGAGAAAATGCTTTCAAAGAGAAACACCCAAAGAGATACTGTGTCTACCAGCAATAAGTCACAAGCTGATGGCCTCGCGGTCGTTCAAACCGCAAAATAACCTGAGGAAAATTCACAAAAACCATTTTTACTACTTTCCCATTATTTACTTTTTACTTTTCCGCCTTTTCCTCTCATATTTAATTTTTATTTCCGCGCCATTTCACTCACAGCCGCCTCCTTCTTACATTTTTTTATCACCTTATCAAAATATATAATTTATCAAATATCAGACATTACCACCAATCAGTTGTATACTTCTCAATCCATCTTGTAAAATATATGAAAAATTATAAAGTCTACTCTTCGTGATATCAACAACTTTGTGTTAATATGCTACGGCTTTCATTATTATATCTTCCCAGTCTCTTCATTCATATATATGTATATATATATAGATAATAGATACATATATGTATAAAGAGTAATTAGTAACGCTCATTTTCATATAAAATCTACTGCGAAAAGGCTGCACTGTTATAATATAAAATATTATTTCGTAATTAATTTTCTGTTTTAATTATAAAATTTTTTTTTTCATTACTAAAAAATTTAATTAAATAATTTAAGCTGCAAATTGTTGAGTAAAAATTGAGAACTTTGTTATGAAGCCACGCAACAAGTTACGTTGGTATTAAATATCAAATATGATGTGTAAATATTTATAAACGTACAATATGCGGTCTTTGTTGGGGACACAATGTGTCATGTATTTGATTTAAATTTGTCTGTCGCGAGGACAAAAATATAAAATCAAACGCACCCTCGTGGCACAGCGAGTCGCGATAATGATGACAACAATTGTAATTTCAGAGAACAAAGGACCGCGGTTATGAATACGAGAGTTATGCCTTTAGATCGCTAGGACACTGTTCCAGGCATTTCCAATAAGCGTACAGTTAAATTATATATATAAATATATAGAGTGGTTTTTTAGAAAATGAAATTAAAGTATTGATTTTTGAAAAAATAACGGAATAAAAATTATCAACATTAATTAATAGAGTTTAAAAATTAGACGCGTCGACTGAAACAATATCCTTCTCATTAGGAGCCCAAGAGCAGTCTCCAGTATCATTAATATCGCTGGTAGCTCGAAGAAACCTACAAGAGGGAATAATAAACAGCCATGATGTAGTCTGAAGGAATGAGGAAAAGGGTGAGTTGTTTTATCTTTATCTCAGTTTTCATCTCGCTCTGTTATACAGCAGAGACCAGTAACATGATCCAAAGTGACGAAAATTTTAGAACTAAGTGTCATTCGAGGCAGAGAAGAGTCTCAAGAACCAGCGTCCTTCAAGACTCTTTACATTATTATTGATAATTGTTTAAGAAGACAGGAAGATTGAATATCAAATTACCCAGTGTCTTTGACAACTTGTTTCTTGTCATCAACTAAACTACTGCGTGATCACTGAAATATTGTCAAACACGCTTACAACATTTATCAAATTGGTCAGCAGCCGAATAAAAATATAAGTAATAACAAAAAAAAAATATGAGAGAAGGAAGCAAATGCTCCGAGGGGTTCGAAGATTCAATCAGCAAATGCCGGGCATTCCATAGACGTCAATAAAGCCAGAAAAGTAAGACATTTATCCGTAAATTAAATCCATTATTTGTTTTTTTTTTTTTTTTTTTTATCGAAAATAATAGATTGTAAAATTTATCTAAGCGGGAAGAAAGTTAATATTTTTATAAAAAATAGGGTACGAAGGATTTGTGTAGGATAGCTAACAGATTTCGACATGGACCTCCTGCGGATAAAAGCGGACTATTTGAATTCCTTGTTTCATCAACTCCCCTCGGTGCAGCCTTGACTAATAGATCTCAGCAGCAGTCATGACACAATCATACGCAGACTACCGTTGCTAACTTGATATCAATCCGCGTAGCCAGGATCCGGTGCCGGAGAAAGTCTGATGCTGTAGAGAGTGTGGATGTCTGTGAGTGTGCTGAAAGTGCTGGTTCTCGCGCCTCCCTGGGGGTAACAAGTCGCTGATAAATGATCCAGCGCCCGGTGTACCGACGATTGAGATTAATTTCGCGGATGTTACATTCGATACTCGGCACGATATTTTAGCCGGGTTTACTCGTCAATAACTACCGGGACGACTGGGAATGAGGGTGTTTGTAAATAAATAAAAAAACATAATAGCGATCCAAGAAGCTGCGCAGAGTCTATGGTATAAAAGTCGACAGTCATCCAAGAGGGTGATGACATTGAGAAGAAGGAAGAAAAAATAGCTAACGGTGGTAACGTGAGCCTTCAATTATGCCGAATAACGTTCAATTATTTGGAATGCAGTGGAGATAGCAAATGAGGGAAGAGAGTCTTTAGACGAGTCACGACTTGTGATGCCGGATGAAATAATTAGGACTCCCCTGGTTTGGCCTCTTTACATATTTTATTTTTTCTCCATCTCTTCATCTCCTTTCCGGGATCTGCTGGCTGATGCTGGGTATTTATGAAATAATCGATCAGACTACACAGCTCCCTTTACTTGGGTACGATGCAGCTAATTATGCAGCATCCAACCCCAGCGATGGAACCCCCGCGGACAGGAAATGAGACTCCCCGAGTTCCGTTGGCTCTACTGTTGGTATTGCTGATGCTGATGCTGATATTGGTGCCGGTAGTTCTATATCTTTAAGGTGTATTTAACACACAAACGACTCGCCGAGATACCGAGTCAAATGTAGTACAGTCAGCGGTGGATTAAGTTGAGTTTGAGCCCAAGACGTTAAACCCAAAGTTTATGTTTCTTAGAGCGACAGCGGTTTAATTAGACTACCAAGACGATGACAACGAAACTACAACGGCCGGCATTTTCACCCGCCTGGATACTGACTTGATTGAGCTAAATTGTTTTCTCGAGGCAATATAACCTCCAGCGATAACGGGAATCAAAATCAAGACACTGCATGATTACCTGGAAGACAATAGCAATGAGCCGCTCGAACAATAGATTTGAATAGCTAACTAACGGAGGAGAAGCTCTTCCACCAACGGTAGAAGCAGTTTAGAACCTACTAAATGACGCTTTTTGATACTCATTTAAGCTTATTTCTTGTTTCTTCTCTTATTTACTTATACATGTTTCTACTCCCTTTGAATTTTCGGCTGCTCCTCGATTTGAATTTTGCACGTTCCTGAAATGAGAACGACGACGCTCAAGAAAGGGTTTGAATTATGAATCAGCTGTGGATATGCTGTGCGATGATGTTTTGTTGCTTCTGCCCGGGATTTGATGGAGAAAGGGCTAGATGGTGGAGTGGAAGGAGGGATGGCAGCAGATACGATCACGACTTGATAATAGATGCTACGAATAGAGTGAAAAAATCTATTTCAATTTTAAGCATTCGGTGATCGGAATCTAGTCTAGAAGCACTCGTACATAAATTTAAAAATTATTAGATACTTTTCTATTTATGGTTATTTTTTTCTTTCAAATAGGCTGGGATGTGTCGCATGTGGGTTCGGCATTGGCATATGCCTGGAAACGCGTTACGAGAAGATAACGCGACCCCTTTCTATTTCTTCGACCCCAATGGATTTTGTCTGGTTGGGTCGAGCTGCCAGCGGTTGTTGATGTGCACAGTGGCTAAATGTAAAATCAACACTACGGAATATGGATATCTGTTGTGATGGCGGTGGGGAAATAGTCTGCAGTTTAAATTTTCTACAATACCAGGGGAACGAAAAAAAGTGTATTTGAGTATAAATCAGAATCAAGAGAAAATAAAAATCACTTTCCAGCATTGTGGTGAGTATGTGGATGATTCGATTAAGGACTATCGATGGTCGTTATGGAACCCGAGGGACCGAGACATGAGAGCCCGAAAATGTTAAGAGTTTGACAAGGAGAGATAGAGAGAGAAAGGGAGTGGCTTATCGCGGTTCATGGGGATGGTGAGTTGATCTTTTCCATCGAATGTCATCCAACGACGAGGACAACGACGAGGTTTTTACTTTCCCCGAATCCCATTCTGTGAAAGTCACTTTTTACGGTTCTGCTTCTTTACTATTTTTCTTGATGCTAAAAGCGAAGTGATGCTACACAAAAGCTCCTCAGATAAGGACGTCACATATGACAATATATATTTTATCAGATTTTATATGTTTTTTTTTTGTACTATTATTATTTCCATGATATTTGATACTTGTGACTAAAATAATTATCGTTATTGTTCAGAAATATGACATATGTTTGTTTATGTTTATTACTTTAAACTACAGAGGCTGTAGTGTACACTCGAGTTATGTATGCATGCATGCATGTTATGAATAATTCTATCCCGATTTACCCCTTTGGGTGCCCCCATAGCCTTGAGGGATGCTTCGAGTCTTAGAGAGTAAGAAAGAGATCGAATGCGGGGTTGGTTTGACTCGTGAGCTTGGGGTTGCGGAACATCGACGATAAGTCTCTCGAGTTCGATCGTTCACTCTCTTTCCCTCGACAATTGTTGCCCCCGAATGCTTAGCCGCCAGGCAAAACGCAAATAAACTCTCAACCCTCCCCCTCCATCAACATCGAGAGCCCCACAGCACGATGGTATTGCTGCTACCAAGTGCAGATTGAAGAAAAATAGACTCCCAACTTTTTGCAACCGATCTAGCTTTCCCTGTAATTTTCTTATTTTATCAACAGCTCTTCAATTTTAAAATACAACACTTGTCATTGAGTTGTCGAAATATTGTTATTTCGAATTTAAAACCCTGCCACCGCTCTCTTGAACAAACTTACATCCATATACGTATAATACTTTGCTACATGCACGATTTCATGCTCCCCTTTTTCTACTTAACTTTTGTGCCGACACTTTTCTCGACTCTCTGTTATCAGGTTTGCGCAAGAATAGGATTCGAAGACGCTTCCGTAAACCATAACCGTACCGGTAACTGCCACCCTCTGACTGATTCAACTTATTCTCTTCCTCGACACCTTGCGTGTCAACCCTCTCTGGTGTGGAAGCATGCCGAGAAAATGTCTCGATTTTTTCTTCAACAAAATACTCGGAATTATTTTTGATATTTTCACTTTACGTAAAATTGAATACTCGAAAAACTGAATGGCTTTTTGTAGCCATGGGATTCGCTTGGCATTCAGGGAACGCAACCCCTTCGAAAAGTCGAGATATCACGAGAGATGACAGTATCGCACGTTTCACGGCACTTAAAAATACGGATGGTGAATTAATGAAATAAAATACTCGCATTGTATGAGTGCTTTTAACGTTTTCCTGTATGTGGAGTTATATATATCCACCCTCTATCACACTATATACAGATATATATCTCTCTTGATTTTTATGATTTTCCGCCCTCACGTCTCACCT
Source organism: Microplitis demolitor (assembly GCF_026212275.2). Lineage (NCBI taxonomy): Eukaryota > Metazoa > Arthropoda > Insecta > Hymenoptera > Braconidae > Microplitis > Microplitis demolitor. The sequence goes on from NC_068547.1 coordinate 23,548,048, forward strand.
TGCGGCTCGACATCGTTCTCATCAAGCTACGGTTAATTTCTGAACAACCCTTTCCGGATAGCTCGGGGTAACGAAGAATGCTGAACGAGAGAACGAGAAAGAGGTCGAAAGAGCATTCTGATGTGCCATGGGGAAGTATATTAAGCGACACTTGGAATTACAAATAACAAATTGCAATTTGATTCCCCGTACGCGCGAGGACTCTTCTCATCCCCCACAGGGTTCGGTGAGCCAAGGGCGCAATTTATCATTAGGGACGACTATTTGGTGACATTTCGCTCTGTGGTATTCATATTCTTCTCACACTTTCGCTCCACCATAATTTTATATCCAGACCAAAAAATAATTTCCACATACAGAAGACCCAATAAAAAATAATTTAACCAAAGGGTCACTCTCAGATTATGCGTGTCCACTATGTTGAATTTCATTTAGACCTAGTGAAGGAATTCGAACAGAAAAACGATAGCAAGCAAAGGATATCACGTTGGTACGTGACACGGCACCCAGTCCAGCAGAATCTCCTGGGCTGCGTGGATCCCAAATAAACATCTGTGGAATGAGTGTACGTTTATAAACCTGCTGGGGGTTTAGTTAGATTTTGTTTAGCCAAGAGAGAGGGGGAATGAGGGTAGGAAAGGCGCATCCCCTGAGCAGTATCGATCGGTGACTTTAAAATTCAAAGAGACCGACAATGGCTCTGTGTTCCTTTCTATTCTCTCGCTCTCTTTACTGTAACTCCCACAACCCACACCCCAGACCCCGACTACAGTACACTAGTACGAACAGAACCAACCTCGGTTGATACAATATTATATTCCATTCCTCAGGTTTTCATTGTCTGGGCCTAAAGCCCTGCGCTAATAATAAAAGATTGCTAGCTCACAGTACCTCCTTACTCTCGGTAGCGAAAGGACCGAGTAAAAAGTAAGCGAGACAGAATAGCAATGAGGATGTGAGAAGTGAAGAACCAAGAGAGAAAATGTGTATAAGTCTCGGGGCGACTTCTAAGAGCCTTCCTAACTTTAGTACTACATCATCTTGCCCGATAGCAGACTATAATGCTTCTGTTCGCTGCTGAAAACTTTTGAATTCCACGTGAATTTAATATTCCGAACAACCGTCTAAGTATGTATACCCATAACTTTTCTCCTTCTTTTTTTACCTTTATCATTTTATATGTCTGATCTATTTATACGGTTTCATTCATTTCGAAGATAGCTTTACTTCTCTTGAGCAGAGCTAACCGATGAGCCCATTTCTCATGACATGACTCATGATAATAATTCTTTATCAAGCCTAGAATTTTTATTAGGACTTGTAGCTTCTGAGGAACGGCACGTTATTTATTGAGGGATAAAAGGAATGTTAAAATAATTATTTCCAGTTGGTATTGTTTTTATGCGAGCGAGTTTTAAGCTGCCAAGCAGGAAATTACCCTTCTTGCGTATGTCATACCCTTTGTGTGTCATAGGAGGCACGTAAATGTAGACGAGTCTTGCTGGAATGAGGACGTTCTATTGACGATCAAGGTACACCTGAGCTTAAATTAAATGTTTAAAGGGATGCGAAATGAAATATTTAGCGATCCAAAGGGGTTTTAAACTCTGGGGTTTGTTGGATTCAATAAATACTGGTCTTTATTTTGTAGCTTTCACTGCGGGAGAATCTGATGCATAACTTTGGTGTGTTATGATGTCAATTGCGTAAAGCGACGTCAGTTTAAATTTTAAAGCCGGGGATGAAGTCTCTATTGTTTTATTGTCGAGAAAAACAACTGAATGCAATATACTATTTGTGATTACATGTTTAGTAGGCTTTACGTCACGTGTGTCAGTGTGTGAGTCGAACGTGGACTGGAAGGGGTGTTGGAAAACAATTTAATTTACCCTTTTTTCAAAGAATGAAAGTTTAAAAAATAATAATGAAAAAGTATGAGAGTGGGTAGATGCCCGGTGAAAAGAATCGTCAGTCAACTTGGCGTTTATGAAATCCTGAAAATCGTCGATGCGATAGCGAGGGTTAGCTCGAGTGGCAAAAAATTATTTACTTTTTTTTTTTTTTTTTCTAGTGAAGTTACAGAGACTTTTTAAGCGAAACGAATTGAAACAGTGAATAGAGCTGGTTCAAAAGCTGTGCATTAGCAGGATCTGATATGAAAAGTTTTTATGTGATGGAAAAAATAAATATTGTAAGGACAATGTTTCATATAAAATTTTTACTCGAGATTGATAGCAATGGGTTTTAAAAAATAATACAAAAATAAAACGCTCTATTGAATTTTTTAAAATAAAATTCTATTCATATCAATGGAATTTTTTTTTATTTTATATAAATAATATGAAGCTAATTTATTTTATATATTAAACTTGAATTCAAATTTAACACAGAAAAAACCGTAAAAAATGGCGGAAAATTTATTTTTCTTTGTTATTTTATTTGTTTTAAACTTAAGAGGAAATCGAATAGCTCACGATGATTTGAATCAAAAAATATTAAAATAAACAATAATTTGTTATCTTCAGTCGCACACTTGTTCTTATATGTAAGATACGCTGAGAAAAGTTTGAATAAAAAAGGCGAATCCATTTGTCAAGGGGTGCGTACACTCACCCCAACTACTGAGTCAATATACAATTGAGTGTTTTTGTGTCGCTGGAAATATGTAAAACACCGTGTAAGGCACAGTGTGGTAGACCCAAATGCTTACAAGATGGACCAACATATAAAATAATAAAAGTTACTGTCATTTGTCAGACGTTCATTTTTTCAGTTGAAAAACTTTTTTATTGTTATTTTCTTTTTATTATATTTTTTTTTTTTCGCATTCCCCTTTGTTCCACAAGTTGGTATGCCACCTCGTAATTTCGTGATGTGCCAGCTGCGACTTTCGACGCAGCTACTTTGTCGAACATTTAGGTTCTCTATGGCACTTTCGGGTAAGTAGCTTCCTTAATTTTACGATCTCGCTGGATGACGACACAACACACTTACCAAGAATGAGACCAAGTGCCGTACGAAATTTTAAATAAAAAGACAGAGACAATAATTCGTAAGCGGGCGAATGGATTTGACTTTGAATTCCCTTCAGAGTTTTGCATATTGCAATAAAATCCTGTCCTCGCTTGATCCTCCGAATACTTTTTTTTATTTTTTTCATTTAATTCCCAAAGACGAACATATTGAAACATGATATCAAGTTGACACTTAATTTTATCAACGAGTAAATTTAAATTTAAATTTTTTTACTTTTTCTTTGGACTACTTTTAGATCGACGCGAGGGTCTAAACATTAAAGAGACCTGAGCTGAGAAATGGAATAAAAAAAAAAATAAAGTTAAATCTCACGGTAGAATTGCCACGCGAGTAAAACAGGTAATCTCATTCAACGTTTACGATACAGACGCTAATAAAATAATATCTACAGACGCTTTGGCAATAATATGCCGAAACAAATGTGCCAGACGACTTTTATTAAACTATCACACGAGCACAAGACACAAAAATCCAAAGAATTAAAAAAAAAAAAAAAAGAATTATAATATTCCTTTTTTAACATTTCACCCTTTAATCAGCACACACACATACATTTGTATACATATGATTTTATGTATTATATATGCATTAAATAAAATTCTTTAGCCCAACTGACGAAGGGCTTAATGATGGTTGAGAGTTGAGACAGGATAAAATGTTAAATACGAGCACCGAACACCGGAGGCTACCAATAAAATTCACATAAAATAGTCGCTTAACTAAATGCACCTGCTTCGGAATAAGACCGAGACGTACGAGATAACACGGGCACAGTTGACATCAAAATTATACCAGCGACAACTCGAATGTCATATTTTATAATGACAAATATAATTGCCAATTAGCCATTTCCCCATCGCGCCGATATATATCTGGATCGATTAACAATATATATATAGAGCAAGGGGCAACATTGGCTGACTCCAAAATTTTATATTGATGACAATAACATTAAAGATGGCGGGGTTTTATTTGAATGATTATTATTTTTATTGACTAATAACGTCTATTCGCTTTAAACTCTCGAGTTTTTAAATTTTAAACGTCACGTGACAAATGGTTTTTACGTATCGCGCAAAGTGGGAAGGGGTACACTTTCGTTGGTGTTACATATCACGAAAAAGTATGAGTGGGGTAGATGAAAATATAGTGAAGAATAAAATAAAAATAAAAAATGAGCAGGGAAGAGGGATGTGTTGTGGGAGAATATCACAGATGCGTCGTGACTGATGGTCCAGTACTTCCAGATGTATACCAACCAGTATATATAGACATAGACATACACGTAGATATAGATATAGATATAGATATGGATATGGATATAAATATATGTGTGGGTATCCCTTTTCTCTTTTTATCTAAAACTTTATTCACCGGCGTACTTTTGTTGACGGTTGTTTGTTCAGTTTGCTTGATAAAAATACCGCGGATGCATAAGCCGCGCTCTATATAAAGTATATATCATCAAAAGAATGAAATAAAAAATGACGCGAGAAAACATAAAGAGAATAACTTTAAAACACTTTGGGAATGTTTTTATAGTGATGTATACGTGTAAACTTAGTGTCACCTTATGTAAGCTTTCGTCAGATGATTAAGTCTCCCTATAGTCTGGGTTTTAAAAATTTAATATTTTTAAAAAAACATGTGTTTTATTATTTTATACCCAGACGTAAGTTTAGCTCTTGGTATATTTTTTGTTCGGCTGTGGTTTTATAAAACGGCTGTTGATTTACGGGAAACACATTTAAATATTATCGTCCAATAACTCGGGAATTAAATAATTCGTTGAGCGATGAACGATCGAGTCGTTGATGCTATTGCTGGTGGGTATACTTTTCATTAGTCGAGCACTCATCGCGTTGAGAAAATCCGAGACTATGTAAATTGAAGAGGTAACTGTGGTTTTACATATTTCAACAGTGAATCTGTTAAATCGAGAGACAGAAAGATTGTGTGCGTTCATATGTGATTTATACATATATGTAGAGATAGAATACGTGTATAGCGGCGTGAAAAGTGCAAGCCAAGCATTTTGTCGAGTGTTTTATGGAAAGCTTTAGAATTGTAGATTTTCTATGCTCCAGCGATTTATGAGAGCGCGTTCGTTGCCTGCAAAAGAGTGTCACTGACTTTCTTATTTCTATCGGTACAATATAATTTAACACCAGACGTATATTATTTAAATTTACCGACTTTTAAATTCCTCATGGACAAAATGTTTATAATAAAAATTCTCCGGGGTTTTTTTGTTGAGTTTTAAAACCCGGGCATAATCGTCACGTTCAAAGTGTCAGAAACATTTTTACAATCGTGATAAATAGAATTCTCGAGAGCTGAAGGTACCGAATTACAATTGAAAAACTATTACTCTTTAGTGATGACCAAATTGTTACATCAACAACACTTAGTAATATCATTTGTCACTCCTCCTAAGGCCTACTTGTCACCAACACAAGTCTTTTTATATTTTTTATTAACTATAATTGATAGACTAAGTCTTAATAAATAAAAAAAAAAAAAATAATAAACAAATTTATCAACAGCATTTAGAGCAACGCGTGCCCAGAAACAAAACCATCGGACGTGAAAACGGTAGTTAATTGAAAAGCACCGGAAGCGTGGCCATTAAATAAACGCGGTCAAACATTTCCGTAAATGAGAGTCATTGATATGTCATATATATCGAGCTGTTAAATCGACAGACTGAAAGACCGAGTGAGAGATATATAGACAAACACCACTGGTACTTTTGATAATGAACTAATATTTGCGGTGTCCAGAGAGAGACATGTGTGTACATGTAGGTCAGTGTACGTGTGTGTGCTCAGAGCGATGTATTCCTGAGGATCTACAGAGACCTAGAGTAAATACCGGCACCCAGGTCGGCCCCTCATCTGCCCCAACCTTTACTCTTGGCTATGCTCATATGCAGCTCGTGTAGGTGCGTCCAGTGTGTCCACTCGCGGACTCGTGTTATCAGCGACCCTTGTTCAAATACGCGCTCAACTCCCGAGGCCACAGATCCCACGATCCTCAACTTCGGTACACATTTCCTCCCATTCCATTTAATTTTATAAAAAATTATTCCAATCATTTGAATAAATTAATTTACGTTAATTCGGTTGGTTGTAAATTATTCCGAGGAAAATAATTGGGCTTGGAGCTATCAAGTGCGATAATAATGAACAGAAACTCGCGAAATATCCCGCGGAAGGAATATCGCATGTCACACGAGTATAAATAAGTGTTGGCTCCAGATTACTGTGCATAAGTATACGATGGGAAAACAGTAGGCGAGAGCTTGTACCTCTTCTTCTTCTTCTTTTGCTTCTTCTTTGTCTTGCCCATGTTGTTCTTCTCTTGACCTCGTACTCGTAGCTAGTGTAGTGTAATATACTAGTGTAGCGTGTATAGAGAACGTCGAAGGGGAACTATTTAATAACAATATATCTTGGCTACCACAATGTTATATTGTGTGTGCTCTATTCTATTCTATTCTATTACACACTGCAGTCTGTACCTCGGATGATATTCCAGTGGTGAGAAAGACGGAATAAAAGATAGAGACATATATCACTACTGAGAGAGCATTGTGTTAACGCGGCAGTTGGTATTTGTTTTGGGGCTGATTTACAAGGATCCGCGATCTTCTTATAATTAAATTCTATCCTCGCACGCCAAAACTTTGCAATTATTTTCGCAAACTACTTCCTCAATAAACAAATTATTATAAATGTCGAATTTTTTTTCAGTCTATTAATTTATGATTAATTGGAACTTGCAGTGAATGCGCCGACGTTTTAGTGTCAAATTAATGTACCGTAGGCGGCGCTGACAATCTTTCTAAACGAGGAAGTTGTTACATATTTAGAGGCGTAACACATTAGACGTCACTATAACAGTCTATTGACTAATAATGTTTTTAATTAATCATCGTTTTGTCACCTTGAGTTAGCTCGACGCTATTCGAGGCCCGGCCTGTCTCACTCACTGTCTGTGTTGGGACGTTACGAAGCCGCTTTGTCGCGTGCCCAAGTTTGCTCGGCACCTCGTTATAGACTGACGTCTTATAATAATGTACCTTAGCATAACACGCCCTCCAGTAACCATCTTTCTCTATTTTTATACTCTAGCTTTCACTACTACCTCCCATCTCCCAACTGCACTCTTATAATTGACACATTTTTTAATGGTCCCTAAGTATTTTTTTTACTTCTTGCCGACAAATTATTCCCAAGTTTGGGTTCCAGTCTCGCATCAGGCAAAACCTCAACTTCCGTGTTGATTTTTTGATAATTTTATTTCGAAACTTGTCAAGAGCAAGGTCACGAGGATCGAAGGATTTATAAAACGAAAACCAAAAAAAAAAGTTAACCCAATTTATTCGTCTGGAGACGTGACCCTTGACGCAATTTTATTCATCACGTTTAACCGATTATTCGCCGGAAAGATTATTTTTTTCGAGCCAACTTTTTAACGACCAATGGATCAATATTATTTATAAGACGAGAAGACGAGCGATGAGGATCGATGGCAATAATGATAAACGATTCTGAGAAAGGATCCATATAAGAATTGATTGCGATGCCCTTCGACCAGTTATAAAATATTTATACACTTTTTTCAACGTTTGTCTAGGAATATTAAATATATATATACATACACATACATACTAATCTAACCTACGATAGTTTTCTCGATCACGCAAACAAAATAATTCCCCGGATGTCTGGCATACCAGACGCATTTTTTCTGTCTACTAGACTAAAAAAGTTTATCATAAATAATAATTTAGTGGGTGCGATTAATTGTTTAATCGATGAAATTAAAATTATAATAATTTTTTTTTTTTGAATGAACATAATTATGAAAATTAGCTCAAGACTGTCGTTAATTATCAGAGTGACGCTGACAAGGAGGCACGTACTCATCAGACTCCCGACTTCGCTCATGCATGCACACACGCACATGACACATGTCCATAGGATTTCCAGGCATTTGTATGTCTGTATATATAATCATATGATCATGAATCGTCCACGGTGTGTGCTCAAGCGGTTCGTTGCCGACAGTTCGTTTGAACGCAATTAGCACCGACTGATAATCCCTCGTATTATCTATTAACCGATGAATTAATTTTACTTATTAATACGTCACTTTTACTACAACACCTACTCCGATTTAATTAACAATTACATATTTTAATTAACGATTTAAATCTACTAGAAATTTTTATCTCGAGTTTTAAAAAAATATTTTGTATTTTAATTTTATTTGAATAAAAAAAAGTTTACGAGCATAAAATGATTTTATATTTTACCATAATCGTAATTCATTGCGCAATCACAAAATAACCCGTAAAAAATATTTTTTTATTATACGATTATTTATGTTTTTTATTTTCATTTTAATCATATTTATTTTAGCTGACGCTGGACTTTTATGCTGTTACCGAAGATGTTTAAAGTTTTGTATTTTAAAAATAAGTTGAGAGTGACAAAGAGTTGTGAAAGGAAGAAGCTGAGGAAGATGGAGAAGAGGGAAAGGCTCAATTTTATGAATATTATTTTCCAGCAGATGTCTTTCCCGATAAGACGTCAACGTCGGTGTAATTAATGACGTCTTGAAAAGACGATAAATATATAGAGTTAGAGGTGGAGTGGGAGAGGATGTTTTGTGCTAAAGAGTGAGCTGATAAGGAGCCGATGGTGGAAAAGCCAAATGCCGTCGTCACTGGGTTTTGGTACGAGGATAAAACGACAATGCGCGTGAATTATGCCACAATGACTGGGTAGTTTTAAACCCAGGAAGTCGACATTAGCGATCTGCCTGAGGGCACTTTGATACACCGACTTTCTATGCCGCACTGCCACCATTAATTTTACTTTACAAACTCAGTGCGTTCGCTCTGTATGTGAACCCGAGACCGGTTACGTGGCACAGAATGTCAAAAGTTTCGCGCTACCAAGCTCTTACCCGATTCAAAACTAAAACTTTGTAAATAATGTCGTCAAGATGATTTTAAAATTTACTTAAAGAATTTGATGTTCCAGACAATCTGCTAATGAATTAATTTATTTAGAAAAATAAATTTAATTAAGTGGATTTCTTTGGCCGCAGATGCGGCAAGAGAGCTCGTAAATAACGGCTGGGAGTCCGTTTGGTTGGCTGGTGGGATCGCGAGCTCTGAATGGATTAGCATAAACAAATCATCTGGATTAAGCGGGGCCGCGACTCTACGAAAACCGAGCGAGATGAAGGTCTGTGAGTGTGTGTAGAGGGAGAAAGGAATAAGGGAACGAGACAGATTCTCGGAGCATGTTAAATCAAAAGGACAAACAATTAATAACCCGACGCGCGAAGGGCCGGCGATTAATCAGAATTAAACTGTGAGTTAAATACTCGCGGGTATACACTGTGGGTGCTCAGAGTCTGCTGGTAGAGGGTACAGAGTCGGGCTAAAAGTAAAGGAGCCAAGTGTTGGGAATAAACAAAGGTTTACACATCAGTGTCAGTCGCAACAAGTCCGATTTCGCAGGCTACGGCTACTCGCCATGAATATTCACGGTCTGGTTTTCCCCAGATAGTTTTCTCTTTCTATTCTCCGGTGGGTGGGTTGACGAGGAGAACTCTGGATGGGAGTACTGTGGAGCAGAGTCAAAGGCTGGAATATCACAATACGCGTTTGTCCGGTTGACGAAGTCTGGCAAAGCAAATAGAGAGTAAGCGATGGGGCGAAAGAGAGGGTGTCGCATTTATGTGTGTGTGTATGTGTGTACTTTAAACTCTCTGTTGTTCTATATATAATAACAGTGACAAAGAAAGAGTATATAATATGTAAAGAGGGTTGCCAGTGGTCATTGCCTTTGAATTGGAAATAACGTTTCCAGCGGGCAAGTGTCGATTCGAATCCCTCTCCATTATACCGGTCACCTTATCGAAATCGAAATCCTCGTCGTCCCTCGCTCGATTTCAATGAAAAATCACCCTCTGATCCGTCGGACAAATTTTTATTTGCCGGGCAATTGAAAAAAATTCACGCTTTCAATGGTGACAAGTCAATTGTGGCAAATTGGTAATTTTTATTTTAAATAAAAACCCAGGATAAATGTTGTACATTACAGGTTGAGTGTCTGGACATATTTTGAGTGATGTTTAATGTATGATTTGTCGGCGTGGACGGGACCCCAGTCGGATTTCGGGTTGACAGTAGTTGCCAGCGATGCGAGATAAGCCTCGGATGCGGATGTAGGAGTTGAGTCGTGAGAGTAGAGTATTTCGCGGCAGTCGAATTATTTAATCCCCAAATGATGAACGAGCACGTCGCGACAATGATCTGCGTCGCGTAAAGTGACAAGTGGTTGGGATCATCGGGGTGAACCTCGTGGCAGACGCGTTTAGTTACGTTCGGAGTATAACACTATTCGGATGTGTCCTATACAACTATACCAATCAACGTTTTCATTGAGTGTGTGTGTGCATGTGTGTATTTGTGTGCAACACTCGCGCAACTGGCGGTCGCGGCGGTTAGGGGTTGAAACGATGAGATCAGTGAGATTGAGAGGAGGAGAACGCACCAACCGTACAAATCATGTTGGCATTACCGCGTCAAGCGAGGACTCAACCCATCACACGCCCGGAAACTCGATGCTGACGGTAATACTGATTTATCGGAAATGCTACGTGGTTTGATGCGTTTGCTGGTGATGCTACCACTGGCAGTGCCAGTGCCACTGCTACCTTTATCGTGCTCAATGCGTTTTACATTTTTACATAAAACCGGATACAACCCATTTTTCGGTTAATTGGGAATTATGGGACTATCGTGTACACCAAAATTCGATCACTAAAACTCAATTGGAAATTTATTTACCATTTAAATTATCCGCCTACGCTTTTAATCCATCATCAGTTTCATTTATTTTAAACCAGCATAAAAATATAAGTATATGTACATTTATTAATTTATTTCTTACCTTTCGAGATGTTTGACGATGTCTTCGTAGGCAGCTCGGCAGTTCTCCCACACGCCCGACCTTAAATTTTTAAAAAATTATTATTATAACTAACTGTAATTTTTTTCAACGAGACGTACATTTCAGACCAAATATATCATCAGCCTGAGATGAAAGAATTTAAAAAAATATATTCACGACTTGATTAAGAAATCTTTGCATTACTCAAATCAATTGCAAGTAAACTTTATTCCCAAGCAGGCTTTTGAAGTCGTTGATTAAAAAGACAAGACCAAAGTATCTTTACGCGTTAAAAAAGAACCAACAGAATTTCATTTCCGTTCGTTTTACGCTACATCGTCACATCTTTTTTTTTTTTTTTTTTTTTTTTTTTTTTTATAAAAAGTTGGTTATTTACTCATAGAATTATCTAAGATGAAAATTAATGAAATGGGTATAATTTAAATCCCTGTGCTGTAGGAAGCTCAAGATGGACAAGTGTTTATGTGTGTGTTTATCGACTAGCAAGAAGGTGGGAGGGTGAAGAAACTAGAAACAAGACAGGGATGGGGTTGCAGTGAATTAATCATATTCCGGTGTTTGTCGTGGCCCCTGTCCCTGTCCCTGTCCCCACCCGCAACGGCCTAGTCCCTCAAACGTAATCCGTCTTACCTCCTGATCTCTCTCAGGCGTTCCTTTTTCCGCTCGTCCGCGTGTGCCGGCTATAGATTTGCATTTTAATTAAAAGCAAAGCGCTGAAATCATAATGTGAAACGTGCGGTGCACGCCTTCTCCTCATCGTCATCGTCTCTGTCTTCGTATTCGTATTCGTATTCGTATTCGTAGTTGTCGTTGCTGTATATAAATATATATTTTTGTCTACACCTCACTTAACATTTATTTTAATATCAATTAAACATAAACTCCCAGCGATAAATAATTTATTCAATTATTTATTTTTATATTTATTTAAATGACGTCAAGTAGAGTCTGGCTCGGATATCAGTCGACAAGTAATCAACTGGTTCTGTGTTATGGATAATAGAAATTTATCTAGACATCCAAAAGGTAAAAATCTATAGGGAATATTAATATATAAATATATGTAAGGGTTAGGCAGACTGTAGACTACTACAGGATGTAGAATGTAACGAAAGGAAGAGAGGAAAGCAAAGGGCCAAAGCAAGAAGTAAAGGGAAACTCAACGGGCTAAAAGGCCTTAACCACAAAATCTTACACAGCGTAGGGTAAATTGAACATGTAAGGATGTAAGATGTTGGAGTTGGTAAGTGGTTGAGGTGAAGATTTTGAATATATTGTCAATACAATGTTGCCAACACGCTCCGAGGTTGTTAATGGCTCACCACAATTTGTCGTTAGTTATTTAGTTGGAGACGGTGGCCGGTAGAGGATGTGAAAGCGCGTTAATTTGAAATGTTGAAGTTGCTTTTGTAAATAATTTAACATAAAACCGGAAAAAGGGTAATGAGTAAATTGAATTATTGAGATTGCTGTAAGAATTATTGAGATCAAGTGTCAAGTCGTTGCACTTGCTATTGTTACGGCGGAGAGAGACGGAAGATAGACTTAGACTAACCCTCGGAATGTAATTTAAACCTGGGCTGTGTTGAAGGGAAATAAAGAAGCGGCGCGGGTGAGACGGAGAAAAAGACTGCAGTGGAGTAAAGAAAAGTCAGTGCATAAATAAAGAAGAATCAGCGATAACAAGTATAAGAAAAAGAGAAGAGATCAAGTAGTGTCGAGACCCCCCGCGATTTCCACGGCTTCACTGTCTTTTTAAATCCTCTTAAACTAGTATTCTTTTGGCCTCGCGAGCTTATACTCTTATTCGTATCACTGCCGCACTCTTTTTCTCTTTCTTTTTGTTAGCGTATGTTTAATATGACTCAACAAGACGCTAAATGGAATCTTTGATGAAATAAATCCAATTTTTATAGTTGGGCAAATGTGTCATCGATAATACTCTGCTGGTTTTTTCAGCTTTTACCTTAAAATAAAAATACTGAAGAACATGGTTGGCTGAGTTTGTTGCAAGATAATAATTATTTTATAATTTAAATATTACCAAGCATAGGAATAAGTTTTAAGCGACGAACAAGTTTAAAGATACTTATTAAGCAGTGGAATGGGGACAGGTCGTTTGGTCGTTTCATTTCTGTTCTCCCTGCTCGGAAAATTAACTTGCCCTGGTATATAAACGGGAAAGAGGAGCTGAGTTAATGAAAATGTTTCCCGCAGCGGCAGTTCGTCATTTCCGAGATACATCATTAGCAATAAATCGAGGGGTAACACGCCGATTCAATTGTACAAACTTAAGATTTATAAAGCCTAATCATCAACTCTCTTGCTGACATTTAAAAAATTTTTATCTTTTAAATTTATATTAAAAAGTAAAACAACTCAAGTACAAACCTTGCGAGGGCTTCCATGTTGGTCATGTTCGGGTTCACTTTTAGTCCTTGTTCAACACGCGCCTGCACCTGTGCCTGGAGATGGTGCGGCAGGCTCGCGGGTGAAAGAATCGCCGTGTGTCCTGCACCTGGATGTCCTCCGAGCTGCATGTACTGCATGTGACTCAAGTGTGTGGGCGGCTGGTTGTATCCGTTCGCCAGCAACGGTGACTTCTCCAGTCGCGAAACGTCTGCAAACATGAAATCATCTAATTTTAAATTAAATCATCTGCACTCTTCACTGCGGAGGTTGTTAATAAATTTTTACAATAAAATTAAATAAATTTTTTTTTTGGTAAAGATTTAAACAAACGGGAAGGGAACGTGCGGCTGACGTTACAGAGAAGGATAAAGAGCGCTTTTGTCGGGTTGATGGATCGCTGTCCGCTTAACCAAATATCAATCACAGCGACGTGCAAGTGTGAGCGGATTTACTTGTATAGTAAACTCTATTCATATATATACAGAGATGTATATGTATATATGTATATATTGTACATATAATCTGCACGTTGATTTCACCGTAGACTAATACACGCTACAGCCGTTTGTGTTTGTACACCGACTTAGAGTATACGATACAAAATGTTACTTTCAACCCTCGTGTATCGCAACAATAAATCTAATAACATCAAAATATTAACTTTAATTAATTACTGAGTGCATTTTTTTTTAATTGTGATTTTAAAAAAATAAATTGAGTGAACAGCAACAGATAGAGTAAAATAAAATAGTAGGCGTTAAATCTGAGAGCGATCAATCTTGCAGTGCGACACACAGGTTGTGAATCTCTTGCAGTGAAGTGGCAAAGAATCCCCCGCAGTATAATGTATGCTTCGTCACGTTTCCTACCCGAGATGTGACGAGGTCTCATCGACGCTCTTTCGCATCAGCCCCTTGTTGGCTCCACTTTCATTCCATCATCGCTCTCGCGAATATCGTTTGTTATGCCAGCACGAGCAGTTGGTCTCACAACGATAAGTCCTCCGGTTGTCGGTTCCTCTTCCCGCGGCCCTCAAACTCCTCGAAGATCTCTTTCCAAGTGTTCGTCTCGCATTCCAAGCCACGCTTGGTTCATTCGTCAAAACGTGCTCGCCCTTCCCTCAGTCAACATGACGACAGTTACTCGACTTTTTTCCAGCTTTTTATCTCGACTACCCATCGGAAATAAATCGGAGACATTAGATTTATTACGTCAAATGACAACCGTCAATTACGTTTTCTCGATAAAACCGGAATCATTATTGGGCTATTTTATTTGTAAAATTTTTCGGTCAGGCGAAACTTTTAAGCGAAAATAATTATTGCGATAAAAAAAACGAAGATATTGGCATAACTCTTGGCAATGACATCTGGTCGGTATCGATTTGGGTATTTTGTTGGTCAGGAATAAATAAATACCAGAGATATATAAAATAAAAGGGAGTGACGTTGGTAAGGAATGAGAGTCGGTCGAGGATAAAAGGAATAAAGGACACAGGCGAGTGAAGAGAAGGTGCCTATTCATTACAAATTATCTAAATGGCAGTGATTTTGGACGAACCGGCTGGCCGTTTGACGACTAAGTGGTGGGTACCCGAGATTCGAACCCAGCCCCCACTTTCACGTACACACTAATCTTGGAGTCGATATAATGGACTCCAGCACGTGTTCCAATATAATATACTCTCTCTGGAGATATAACACACAGGCCTCAAACACACAAATCACAAATCCACATTAAATATACTCGAGTAAAAAATGTTTGACAACCACTGTTTGGATCAACCGTTGGCCCATGACCGGCCTTAAAATTGGACTTATTACAACTTATAGAGCGCGATTTGAACGCTCCGCTCGATAACATACATTATCTCCAATACATATGATTTAATGAAATCCCTCTAAACTCTCCACTTAGCCTCGGTCCTTCATCTCTACAATCTCCAACTGATGCACCGAACGCACTCATTCCTATCTCCCTCTCTTCACTCGACTCTGCTCGTTGAACTCACCGCGGTTGTAAAAACAAAATAAAAAACCAGAATAAATAAAACAATCAGCGACCTCATACATACATAGATACATACACATAAAATCAAACATTCATTTCATAGCTAATTTTAATTTCGTTTTCATTAAGAGCCAAAATGATCGTTCTTAGAAAAAACACGGTCCCTCATCCAATCACCTTGTTGTAGTGGAATGCGAAGGACGATAAAACACAATTTGAGCTAAAGACTGCACTCCAATAACCCTTTCTTGTGTAAGTTGTAGAGCTGCAGCATATCCACCAGCCACATCAAGAGACTCTCGCTGTCTCGACTGACTCACTCGGCCTCTGTCTTTGCCTGTCGTCCAGTTCCTTCGCCTCTGCAGCGATGATTCCACTACACACTCAAACACACACACGCTTGTAATTCTGCTCATGCTCTTGTACAAATGTACAGACACGTGAGAGTGTGTGCGCCCTCGCGAACTGATGAAGTGACAACCCATAATTATACAGACCGCTTTCTGTCTGGGCTGACTGCAGTGGCATGCGGAGACCTCGAGGAGACCCACCAACAATCTCTTACTATACCCACCAACTCTTTCTTCTTTACTTGTCTTACTTTTATTATTTATTTTTAATTCTTTTTTCACAAGTATTCATACGTTCGTTTTTCTCGCTCCTCTACATCGCTCTTTTTATTAAATAATCCACCTCGTGAATTTCGTCTCTCTCTATTACACACCAGGTACTAAAGCCATCAGCCGAGCATCTCCTTCTTCCGGGGGATTCTCTGGCTGATATATGCTTGATACTATTACGCGGTGCACAATCGCGTTGCGAGTGAGAATGACGTTGAGAGAAAAACGTCTATCAGCTACTTATTTTTTTTTCTTTTTTCTGCTTCTTCCTCTTTCTTATGTTTATTTTTTAATTTTATTCTTATATTCTCATTCTTAATTATTCTCTATAATTACCATCACCTCTCTTTCTAACTCACTCTTGTGCACTCTACCATAAATTAACAAAACACGAGAATAAATTTACAGACAAATGAGATTTTACCAACAAACTAATTTTTATTTCCATCCGTATCAATCTATTGGTTTCGCATAAATTACTGGGTAAAAAATTCCCAAAAATAAAATTGTGGTAAACAAACTCGACTACCAGTGGGTTAAATTGTCAGACAATATTGATCGGTACCTAGTTTTAGTATGCATATACAAATGTAAATATATATAACACGGGAAACAGAATTTCGTGCTGCAAAAATCCGGTTTTTCAAGTAATCGCGAGGCCAGGGCCTGGCAACATACAGCGAGCGAAGCCGAACCGAGTAGCCCGTCGTATCGTCGAATAGCCGAGAAAGTGAACAAGGCCCAAGGCACATATATAAGACCCTCACAACATACATGTAACCACACACGTCCCCCTCTTTCTACCCTCCTCCTAATTTTTCAGTCCTCATTGCGTCGAGCCAGGGTATTGAGACATAGGGACGTTACGACGGATAAATAGAAGCTGGAGCCTAAGCCTCAGCCGCGACCAGCCAATCTTCTGTCCAGAGCAACAATAACCTCTGCAAGACAACAACTCAGTCTCGATGTCCTCTTACTCATTTTTTTATAAACTTTTAAGCCGACTCGCTTTCTCGCGCGACGAATTCGACTCGCGTTATCTCTGTCCATAACTATATTGTTTGTTCTTGGCGAAAAAGTCTCAAAGCTTGGCGTTCTTTCACTTGCTCATACAGCACACCTTACTGGGCATCATCTCAAGGCAGTAAACCCTTTGATATATAGTCGAAGATTTTTAGAGCTCTGTCAGCCACGCCCACAATCAGCCTCAGCATTATTTACACTCTTCGCGGTTCATACTCTGACCAACACCCCACTTTCATCTTCCTCTTCATTCTCTTCTTCTTTCTTCTTTCTTCTTCAGCTCATCTCTATCTTCCAGGATTCATTTTTTTTTTATTATAATACATGTGTGTTCCTTTTATTTTACATTTTTTTGTTATTCCAGGCGATCTAGTCCGTCCCTTCATCGGCTAAAAATTTCCGGCCTCCATATTATATTATGAATGCACTATTTTATGAATACCAAATTATTAATACTCGGCATCAATAATATTATACATCGCAAATAAATAAATAAAAAAAAAAAAATTAATAATAATAACAAAGCAAACCAATGAGCCGATAGCACAGACCAGATGATCGTTATGCGAACTATTCCAACATAAAATTATACACAGACGTATCGGCCAATGAATTATTTACAAAATTGCTATTTTTATTTCTCCAGCTTATGATTTTGGGTTTCGCCATCATCATCACTTACAATTAGTCCTAAATCCTTTTTTTAAATGTACCCAGCTATTTTTTCATCCTAGGACCGACCCATCGGATTAACATTTTAACGTCCAATAAAAAATAATAACGAAAATTTAAACAACAATTTAAATTACCGTCAAGAGTGTCCGGGTTCTTGGATATTCTCTCCCTTCATTTCATTTATTTCTTCAGACACGCGTACAACATTCACTCAGTATAAACAACAAATGTATGTACGTACAACAAACAGCATTTTACAAAAAATAAAAATCAAACGACGCAATCTTTACGGCGAATCTCGCTGCATTGGTATCAACAATCAAGATCAGCCAAGGGACTACATCATTTTTCCGTACCATCTGCTTAACTCAGCATACATAATATATAAATATACATATACACATACAAATATATATAGCAGGAATTCTGTAGTCCAGTGTCTTAAATGTTGGACTGTCTGTACTCGGTCGATACTTTTTCATCATCAGTATATACGCAAGTCTCACAACTCAGAGATCGGGCAACATCAGTTAATCCAGTACATAAACATTGTATTGTATTTCGCGTAGGGATGCTTCCATTATATCATATTTCGTTATTAATATCTTCTGACTGACTGGTCTTGGCAGCAGGTATATAGTCCGCGTTTTATTCACCGTCGCTTATTGGGAGACTAAAACCGATATGAGCGGCAGACAAGACACACAAGAATACTCCGATGCTGACAGACCCAAAAATCACATACCGGTTTAGATATTTTTTATTTATTTCACTTTGGCTTTTTTTCATTATTAGTTTTATTAAATAAAAATATAAATTTATAATCGATCAGCTCTAGCTCCGACCGGTTTTATGTCATCGTTTATACCAGAGCGAGTTTAATTGCCAATAATTGAAAAACGGATAATTACACGGCCAAGAGTATGCTGTATGCTGTTAAATAATGTACATATGCAGAGTACAAGAGTATTTTCATCAAGTTTTTACGGCTGGCAGGTTTATGTCTCTTGATGCGGCATATGAGTACAACTGTTGAGCGATTTAATGCTCAAACTCGAGACAAACTGTGTTTAGTTGCTGTTGTTGTTGTTGTACTGAATGCAGAATTAAATAGACCAAGACAACATGGAGAGGAAAAGAGCCGGCTAGAGTACTGGCTACTGATGAGTCAGATGGAGATGAAGTATAAAAGTAGTGTGGAGCATAAAGGTGGCCTCACACATAGCTTATACATAATCCCCCGATCGTGAAGCAGCTGCTTGCATTGTTTATACGTTTTACGTGATAATTAAAGTAAAGAGCATGTATATATTACTAAATTAAACCGATCTTCACTTATATGGGATACAGTGTTATTATTTTTTACGTTGCTCGTTTAAATTTTAAATATTCTTTGCTGGATTTTTTATTGGATTATTTAAACGAAACTTAAATAAATTGTTTTATTATTGACGATGTTTTATTTTGGGAGGACTCCGAAAGGGGGTGTGGGTTCCCTGTCCAGGGAAGTGGTGTAAATTACAACGAAAATAATGGAATCAAGTGAAATGAAATGAAAAAAAAAAAAAGTTTTTAGCACAAAGCAAAGAACGCGTCGAACTCGACGAGTTAATTGAGCGATACAGGAAAAAGAGTGGGAGCTCGGTGTTTTTATGTTCTCTCGCGAATCGTTGGACCATCAACTCTCCCTCAGGAAGTGCTTACTACAACAGCACACACAACGGAATTAAACGTTTGTTTCAATAGAGAAAAATTGACTGTTTTCAACACCAAAGGATACATGCCATTTAATATTTTTCATTGTTATCACTTTAGTATTTCATACAATTTTTTTTAATCAGTAAAATGTGAAAGAGTAAAAAAGGTGATTGTAATTGTAATAATAAAATGAAGTTTTGTATCCTATAATTTTTACAAGCTGACGTCTTGATTAGTTTTAAAAGTTTGCTGTTGTTGCAATCTAGTGTTGTGGAAACAAAAGTTTAGCCGACTGATTTACAGACACCGATTGTAAAAGAGAGTGGAGGAAGGTATAGTGGCTGTAAAACCATAACAGTGTTACCAAAATTAAGAGGTTTGGGGCACTGGTTTTATTTTACCGGCACTCTCGTAAAAACAATCAACCGGCGCGCCAGCCCGACACACTAAACTTTGATTGAGGATAAAAAATCGTGTAATTTTTTACTCACTATTATTGCTGTTAATTTTTTTTATATTCAGTTTAATTTAATTGCAGAGTCAACGTCCTAAGCCAGACGACACCTTTTATTTACACCAATAAATTAGTCTCGTTTTATAAATTAAATAATTACTCTAGGGAAAGCTGATAAACACGTGGGTCAACCGCAGTTTCGTGACTCGAAACGCATCGTGGTTAGCCGAATTACTCAGTTCCTACTGTTTCACCACAGCAGCTCAGTAGTTGGAGTAGTAACAGCACATCCCTCAACGGCTTCTGACCACAAATCCCTCAACTACAAAAATATTAAATAAATGCACCGGACTTTGGTTAACAAAACCAAATTTTTCATTTATATTAGCCAAATAACAGGGAAAAAAAATATTTACGTTTTTTTAAAACAACGAAAACTGTGAAAAGAACACATATTACAATTTAAATGTCAATATTATTTCATCGTCAACACAAGTATTGTGTCGATATTTTTTTTTTTTTTTCATTCACCGGCCTACGATCAACTATTCAGAGCTTCTATAAGTATTCACCCACGTGCAAAATAAATGCAAAAAAATTTTGACTCCATTATTCAGCGCGCATTTGCTATGATTTGAATAAAACACTATTTTTTTTTTTTTTTTTTTTTTTTTTTTTTTTTTTTGTTAAATAAATTTAATTAATTATTTTAATTAATTTATAAAGTAAAGTGTTTATCGATTAGTATATTTGCTCGCATACAAATTTGATAAATAAATTAATAAATTTATTGATGACCCGATAAAATAATATTTGAAATTAATAATGTGGTTTAAAAAATATTTTTGGAAGCTCCTCGTTTTACATTAATGTGGAAGCAATATTTGGTATAATAAACATATACATTTATGGTAAAGTTGAGCCAATAAAAAGCACTCGATTTTTGATTCGCTTTATACAATATAATATTCATGTACATACACATAAATAAAAATATATATGTTTGTATATGCGAGCGTGTCAACCGTCAGGCGTTCGCGTGCGTGTGTCGAATCGATTCGCCCGTGTTTACACGGTGCGCGTGAATCGTCCGACCTCGAAATAACCGGCTCACAATCCTCCCTACCTCCCACTGCCCCTCACCCCTCGTGATCGTCATCGTCATCCTCCCTGTGGATACACACAACATCAATACAACCAATGTTCATTTTGTTTTTATTTTTAAAGCTACTTTATTCGGTATTTATAATCCAATAAGTTACTTATTATTGATAACTTCAATTGAGCTTTCAACAAAACTCTTCTCTATCCTGTCCACCCTCGTATTTTTTAATTCAACCGAAATAAATGTATACATACATATTTTTACTATTATTGTTACAGTTTTAACAAGGGAAAATTTATAACAAACACGGTCACATTTTTCATGACATGTCATCATAATATTTATTTTTCAAAGCATTTCAATTTTTTACCGGTAGTTTTTGATTAACTTTATTAAATGATCATGATATTTTTTTTTTTTACCACAACAGCCCGATATTATTTAAAAAATGACTCTGCATTTTCATTTTAATTGATAGTAAAACTCATCATTCGTCCAATTCAATGAAACCAACAGATTCAAAAATATTCAAAAATAATAAAAGTATGAAAAAAATATTTTTTGTATACCTCTGGTGTTTAATTTAATTAGCGTATCGGCTGCGGTCGGCAATGTAATAAATTTATTATATTTAATTAATAAAATTCAACGGTAACGCAGTACAAATATATTGTTATGTATATATTTGTAGCATAATTTGATATTTATTTGAAATTTAGCATTTTGGCCGCGGCACGGAAACATCAGAAATGTTAACCCATTAATTGTATTATAATCAACCCCGAAACATATTTCAGAACAATATTGATGCTGACCACCACATCATGTCCGATTATTTACTCAAACAATTACATTTATATCAAAATTAATACCGAGCACAATGTGGTTAAGTTTGTTGACCACCAGCAGCAGTGGCATAAAGCCCAGTGCGCACATTTCCCTCTACTTGTTTTGCAGACTGCTCGTTCGTTCATTCATTCAATTCATATGGATCTAACAAAACGAACGAATGCATTTACATTGGAACGTCGAGAGAACAATTACGAGTGTGATATTTCATCCGTAGAACAGTAAGTGCATTACGTTAAATTGAGATATAAGTGGACAAGTGATAGATGTTTTGTCTCCAATTTCGCTCTGTTCTCATATAATACCTACCAATGGTACTAAAGAGATCCACTGAAATCGGACTGAGTGCTGGTTTATTTAGTCAGCACAGAAATACAAAATCGCCCGGGTAAAAAAAATCCGTTAAATAAATGTTCCATGAACTCCAAAATTTGAGAGAATTCTGAGCTTTCATTTTATCATTTTTGGAACTTTGAAAATATTCAAATGTAGAAAAATTTTCAACTGAGTATTTTTCAAGCAGAACTAATTCTATTTCAAAATTTTATTGATTGGAAGAACAAAAAAAAAAACCAATATGAACCTTTTTGGACTTTTTATAAGAACTTTTCAAAAACAAGGTCTGGGAATTGAAAATTTGTCTACACTAATTTTTTTAATGTTCAAAAAATTATCAACTAAAAATTCATAACTCGCAAATTTCGAAGTTCTGAGTCATGAACTTTTTGGAAGTTTTTTTACATGGAGAAGGGGCCCCTATATATTGTATATAATATATATATAGGAGGACTGCACGTGAGCAGAGAGACCACCAGAACCACAACCCGCAATAACATAGGAGTGGAATCGCAGTTAATTTGCTCACTCCACGTGTGTTTGATTCCCCTAATTAATTGATTGCTATATATTGGGTTCATGGTGCAGCAGCATGCATAGATGGTAATAATCAAGTGTGTGCCCTGCGCGTTTATGCATACCCGCGGTGTACTTTCAGCCTATGTGTATATATTACATACATACATTTAATATCAAATTGCACTAGCAACTTTACCGCTCTACGAATTATGTGCCAACACTCGACGATCTATCCCATTCCCAAGTACTTCATTACCGAATCACTCGTTTTCCTGCTTGCTTTTTATAATTAAATTGTCGGGGAAATTAATAAATTGTGACTTTAAATGAATAAAGTATAAAAAATAATTGAATAAACTCACCGAGATGGCCGTTCTCGTAGTAGTCGCCATTGTCGAGCCGATGTTTCTTGAGAGGAGGATGTCCAGCAGCAGCAAGATGACTCGCCGCTAAACTCAGTCCCATAGATGCTCTCTTTGGCGGTCTCCCGGGCCTGGAGCTGCACAGTGGTAGAGAGTTACTGTGGTTAGAGACAACCGTCATCGAGGTAACGATTTACCCCGTCCGCGACTTGTCGATTTTTTTGAGCTCTTATGTCACAAGTCATATAAATATACTCAGTACTTGTGTCACTCACCTGGCGCTCTCGACTTTTATTCAAATAATTACTACTAATAATTTTAAAATAAAAAAAAAATTTTATGTAGTATGAATGTTTCGAGAACTAGAAAAATTATAAATATGTAAATTACATTGTCAATAATATGTTGCAACATTTAATCAACACCTTTTAAATTTATCTGAGGTAAAAAAGAGCAGCTTAACCAGTGAATTAAGGTGGCAGCGGTGTCCATTTTTCATACAGGGCCCAGGCGCCAGAGTGGCGCACACTTGGTTTTACTTTTATTTTATTTTTTTGTTTTTTTTGTTTTATTGTTCACACAAACTCTCCTTTAGTGCAACACGCAGATAATTTAAGAGCAAGACAACCAGCCTAAAAAGTTCTCTCTTAAGTTGTTATACCACGGTCAAGGTTCTCATTTCACTCTCAAAGTCACGCTCTAAATCCCGCGTAACATCCCCAAGCCGATCTACCTTTTTTTGAAACGACTCACTGGAATCATTAGTGCCCAGTTCATTCATTCATTAAAAAATAACAATAGCAGATGTAATAAAAAAAAAAAAAAAAAAAAAAAGAAAAAAAATGATTAATGTGTATCATTGTACACCTTGTGTGATTGGTGTCTGCGCTGTGATACATGAGAACCACGTTTGTGTAAGCGGGCAATCTCATAGTAGTCAAGACAGATTTGTAAATCTAATTTTTCATCCTGTCTCTAACCCTCACTATCTACGCCGACTCTTACAAGCCTTCAGACATTTTTAGTTTCTCCCTGTGATTCGTTTTTAAAACTCCTACTCACTTGGCACCCCTTGTACTCACTACTGTTCCCTCCTTCACCTCCACCTTCGTCATCCATTCTCACTCCATCCCGAGGAACAAAATCTCAACTTGCGATATCGTCCGGATGATTCTCATGACGCGGTCGGTTATGTGCCGTTGATCTCTTAAACCGCTTAGCTTCAGGTTACACCGAAAACAAGAGCACACTCAACTCGCAAAACGATTAGCTTATCGTTATTCTCATTTACTTTGTGTACTTTTTACTTTTATTTAAAATCAACTTTGTTTAAATTTTTATTTATTTTTATTGCCCATTTAACTTGACAAATAAATCTCATATATGTACATATTTACAGATACATTTAAGTGCCAAGAAAGATAATTAACAAGCCCGGTGTTAATCAACCGCGAAATTATTTCAGTCTTTTATTAATAAAAGTAAAAAAAAAATACTTTATTTATTTAAAAAAAATTGAATGCGAACTGATAAAAAATAAAAAGTTCAAGAGTTTAAATAATGGCATGGCGAATATTACAGATCACGGGTATAATTATTCATTTATAATAGTATAATAAAATGCAGTAGATATCTATGTCGATTTCATTGAAATAATTCGTACGTAAGGATTCCAACTGGTTGGAATATTATTCGTTACGCAAATCAGATCTCCGCAATTATATACGCTACATGCTATTAAATTTGCATTCACCGAGGGCTTTGATCGCTCTTATATATTTTTTATATGCATGTACGGCTGCCAGTGTTTAGATATCAAGATCTAAGTCTAGATATTTCGAGGCGACACACATCGACATCAATTCCATCTTTACATCAATAAAACCGTCTGATCAATTGATATCGTTCAAACTACCGCAAGTACGTCGCGTTATAAATTACCAGTTGCGTGTGGTATCCGATTTGTTGGGGCCAGGTGCTGAAATCCCGTCTATCGAGGCTTCAATGATTTACCGATCCGACTAAAAGTAAGCGATAATTGCGCAATGAAATAATTGGCGCGAAAGTCGAACATTTGAATGCGAGTAATTTTTTTTTTGAATCTTCGTGCATATATTTTATTAATTATGGAATAAAAGAGAGACGGGGCGATCGTTAGCACAGATAGTAATTTTTAAAAGATTAATAGAGAGGAAGTTGGCGGATAGGAGAAACAATATGAGTGCAAGAGTACAAGTACTTTCTTACGAGTGGCATATCGCAGAGCAGAGGAGCTGGAGGAAAAAGAAGAGAAAAGAATAAAGAAAATATTTTCATCGGGCACGAACGTAAGATAATGACCTACCGCCTAGCCAGGGAGTTTGAATAATTCATAGCTGGCTGCGAAATACATTCCACGGATCGTTAAACTAAGACTCTACTGGGACTTTGATACGCCGTGTGAGAATCATAGAATACTTTGTTTTATTCGCCAATTTGAATTGAACAACAACAAGCATCATTTATCATACGCGCAATAAAATTTAAACCCCAGAGTGGGTACTGTGCCCGGGAAATGATTGTGTCGGTGCACATGCCGCCTCAAGTGTAATGGAAAAACAATAAGATGATGGAAAAAATTTATTGGATTGCTTAATCCGTTTCCATGTTAATCTTAATCTTTATTAGATTATTTTATGTTTTATGTTTGTGTTTTTTTAATTTCAGCTCATGAAAGGTGAAAAATATAAAATGCAAGATCACGAGCTCTGGAGTGGTGCGCGCATATACATCGCGCTTTCCACGGAAGCGAGCGCGTAATTAAGACAATTAAGCTACTCGCTATAAATCACACCATGCTCATCTACTCTTGGATACGATATCAGATCAACGATCTACACGCGTTCCAGCCAACGAACGTACCTACGCGCTCCTATGCTATACTCGATTCCTTTTCCAACCTGATTTACGTTCAATAGCCCGTGTTTTTTATTTTTTTAAATATTATTATTACCAGCATTAACAAACCGAGGGCATTTAAATGGAAGGTAGAAAAATGGCAAGCTATCTCGACTAATTAGTTGATCAACATGAGGATTTTTTTCAGGAATTTAATTCTGGGGGAGTGGAGGCGGTAATTAAGTTATCGAATGAAGACGAACCTGGAGATAAGGTAACGCGGAATAGAGGAGAAAGACAGAGATCACGTAAACTGAAACGGGTTTGCTAGCTGCCATAAATTGTCAATTTCGAAGTCAATTTGCCCAGGCTTACCAATCGACTGCCGGTTAATTTCAAGGTGAATTGTGTCCAATATGGGTATATTATTAATGGCTCGTGGTAGGACTGGGGGTTAGGGTTGCACTTGGCACAGTCGAGGGTTGCAACCCCGTTTTCGCGCATTGAGCGAATCTATTGCTCATAGCAACCGAGTTTAGTTTTAGAGTTTGAGCATTAACTGAGATTTAAGTCCTCGAGTATCAAAATCCATGTAATTTTATTAAAATTATACCGAAAGGTCGTTGCCTTGCAAAAACATGTTTTTTTTTTCTCGAAATTCAGACAAAGCATGCCAGTGTGTGCATTTATTTATCATTCAAAATTTTATCTTAAGACATCCTGCTACTAGTCTCGTGCAAATAGATTCAGTTTAATATTTTCAAAAGGAAGCAGTTTGTTTACATTTAAAAAAAAAAAAAAATAAACATAATTCCGGAAGTTTGATAAATATATGACACAGCTTATAAACTTTGAGTGTATGAAAAAAATCAAAAGCGAATGTATTATAAAATTATGTGGGGAATTTTAGCCCTCGCGTGTCATGCTTGATAGAACTTTATCCCCATCATTTCAAATACGTTTTTTTTTTCCCTAAGTCTATTTTTTCTTACTGTAACCATCCATATACTACACATTTTATTATTATTATATTTTTTTATATGACTATTATTGCAGCGTCAGATTTCATAAGAATCTTACAACTGGTAAAATGATACGCTATTTTTGTTATATTACTATTGTTATTGTGCTTTTTTATTCCATTGATATTGAAACATTTATATGAATAGATATATGTCGATGTTGATTCTCTTTGTCGAGATTATTGAATCAATTTTTTACGGCTTATGATTTTTTTCATTTATAAAATTACGTAAATAAATATATATCAACAAACTAAACAAAATTTCGCGTTAAAAAAAAATAAAATTTTATTATTATCGAAAAAGTTTTCCATAAAAATTCGTCGCATGCAATTCACCTGACAACGACCTCGATTTTCTTCAAGTCTTTTTCCAAAATTACTGCTGCCAAGATCATTATTACTATTATTATTATTATTATTATTATTACTATCACTATTACAATCTAAACCGAGTTACCCTGGATGCTGGACGACGTTTGTCGTAGCCCCTCCGTTCGATTTCCCGGTTTATAAACTCAATTGCCACGGAAATCCAAAATAAAAGCCTATGCCTTTTTCCGTGACATCACTCGAGCCAATAGCCGACTGCTATCTTTTGTTATCATTGTTCAGTCCTTCTTCTTCTATATCTAACTATTTTTATCGTTTTATTTAGTTTCATCTTTATTTTCTTTCTACTGACTTTACTCTGTTCTCTGCTTTCCGCTCATGATATTTTCCAAATTATAAATTTTTACGAGGACCTTTTGTCGCCCCTATTTCAACTTTCGTAAGCAATGTGTCCCATCACTCCCACCCACTAAAAAAAACTTTGCGCGATTGGATTTCTACGGATTTCACGCGCCAAATATAAAAAAAATATCTATATATATAGAGTTTATCTTCAAATTTCTAGCTGACTGTCTATGAAAATCAAAAATTTTATTCCGATAAGTGTAATATCTGACGTAGCAAGAATTCAAAATAATAAATAAATAAAATAAGAGGTAATTTAAGAATTTGATGGCGTGTATGAAAAGAAATAATATCTTTCGGGTTCGTTTGAGGTTACGGTACTATTAAATATGTGCTTGCTGGCGTTCTTATCCCCCAATATACGAATGCGGGCCGTGTGTACGGAAAAGAATATTTTCTAATAACCACAATGTAAAGCTGGGGTGCCTTACACAAAAGAAATCTTACGAAGAGCAGTCGAATACGCGAGATAGTGGCGGGGGAGTTTAAAGGAAAGGAAAGGAAAAATAAAGAGCAAGTATATAAAAATATATATGTAGAGAAAGCCATAGAGAGAGAGAGGAAAAAAGTCCGTGGGGTAAGGGGGAGTAAGAGGGTTTTTTTGCAGTGGGTAAGGACTTATCTTAGTAATATTGGATTAAAACTTATGCCTCTCTCGGTCGCAATATGTTATTTTTATTGCTCGTGGCTTTGCATAATATTCGTTGGGGTGGTTTTCCTCATCGCGTCGCGTCTTCGGCCGGGCTAATTTTAATTTTTTTATCTTCATACACTATATATAGGATACCCAGCCTCTACAACGGGTGTGTAAGCTCGTGGGATTATCAATTTCAACGTAAATTATTTATTTATGCTGCAATTTTATCAATTACATGAAAAACTTTTACAACTACTTTGAAATTTGCTAATTTCAAAGGGCAAAAAAAATATTTATTTGTGTGTTAGATTGAAATTTTTCCATTTTCACATCACGTGATTCTATTTTACCACATATGGAGTTGTAGGTTATATTTTTCTCTTTAGCCTGAGGCACGTATCAATTTCTACAGAAAACTTTTCTGGACATAGACAAAAAATATGGGAGAAAGGAGATTTAATACTTATGTCGGGACATGTCTTTATTATTGATACTATAGTGATATTACAAACTACTGGATATCCTTTAGAGTTTTTTTACACGCAATATGAGCATTAAAATTGAAGGATAAAATAAAAAACAGATGTGTACATATATGTACGAGGAAAAGGAAACAAGAATAATTGAACGAGCGATGAATTGCCGGCTCGCACGATGGATAAAAAATATGTGAAGCTTAAAAATAAAAACGTCAGTTCTCGTTCCAATGGGTTTGAAAAAGAATATATATATTTTTGACATGAAGGATGTCATTTTATGATTTTTATTTGTCTATAGTTTTTTTTTTATTTTTATTCAAATTTTTTACACCGAATTAAATATAATTCCCAATAATGTACATAGTGCAGACACGAGAGACATAAACAAACGCGTTCCAAGCACTCGCACCTAATCCTGTCAATCTCGAGAACGTGGCCTACTCTATACTCTAGACGTGTAATCCTGCCAATTTGTGAGATGAACATATTCGAGGAAAGATTATCTCCATGAGTTTTGTACACTCGCGAGCAATTGCTAAACTTTTATTTATTTTCCTCACACTTTTTTCTCAATAATTGCTAAAAATAAAATTTATAATGATCAAAAAAGTATAAATATTCTAAAATGCATTCGAAATAATTGCCTCTCATTTCAATGGCTCGCGATAAATCCACGAATTTTACGACTCTCGGGATAAATAATAAACCAGAGTAGTCGGATGCTGAATGGAAGACTGCGGGGTGCAAATGAAAGTAAACTTATACCCGGGTGTTCACTGGTCAGCTCGTCAGACTTTTACGACACAGCCCAACTCGCCCTCTAACAACCCAAACGTATGTCCAAATGTCAGATTCATATGTAATAAACGTTACTAAATCAAGGAACTCGCGACACGAGGGTCTAAATAATCGCAAACTCGGGATTACTCAAACTTTTTTAGTAATTTTCTCATGAACAAAATTTTGACCCATAATCTACCCAGTATCTAATTTTTAAAAATACTAATTTTGACATTTTTTTCAGCTATTACAATTATTATTCACCAAAACTAAATTTTATTACTTCGCAATTCAAAATTTTGAATTTCTAACAGTCAAAATTTTGAAATCATAACGTAGCAAAATATTTTTTAAAAAATAGCCGTTAAAATTCTAAAATTAGTTCAAGAAATCTAGCATTGGGTGTATGGTAAGTTTAAAACTTGCCATTGAATAAATTTAATCATAAAAAAAAATCAAAAGAACGAAGCCTTTTATTCCTTCCTTTCTTACTCCGCGTACTCAGTCTCTGTACTCTCGAGTTTAATAACGATAATTAATACCGTAATTAAGTAAAAGCGCCTGAAAAAAAATAACTGTCAATGATACTTAATTTAAAAGTAATAGTATAAAGAAAATAAAATACATGAAAAATTATGGCATCACATAATATATAGTATATATATATATATGAGCGCGTAGGTACTCATCAAGGTGGAGTCGACGATCAAATAACGAGCTTATTCAATTTATTATATTCCAAGCACCGCTCTTTAAATTGTAATTAAATATTAAACGCATCGTACATTTAGCATTTACATGTACACCTGCACAAGTGCAGCCTTCACCAGTCCGCAAGCTGCGTCGCGGTCATTCCATTTAATTTTATTTTGAATCATCAACCCAAAGCATCTCAATTTCAGCTTTTATATCCAGTCACAGCACATATACATAACAAACCTCCGAAAAAATTCTGTAAGCCAACACACGAGATTGTAATATCGCGTGTTACTTTGCATACTTAGACATATCCACGTCTTCATAACTGTCATTTACCTCATGCTAAATTGCTAATTACTCGTTCCATATAATTCATAAGTGATGACTCTGCACTAGATTATTTTAAACGTCTTTCTTATGGCTTGTGAGTTCATTTTATCCTTCAACTGTAATAGTGATAATTAAAATTATAATTATAATTACGATTTTAATTATCATTGTAATTATAATTCAACCGTGAGCGTCTATAGTATGGAGTCAGATTGAGTTACACGATAGTAAATAAAATATATAAGAGGAGGTAAAGCATTAGGAATGAACTTGCTGACAAGGAAGTACATTAAGTTCAATTGGATTTATTTATTCCCACGCGCGACATGTACGATCCTTGTCACGTGCGTGCGCAGGCACGCGTGCTAACAAACGCGAGCTGGAACTGGATCATAACGCGTAGCGGTGAAGTATGTAATACTACATTGCATGTACTCAGTCTGGGTGTATGTGCATATATATATATATATATGATATCAATGCAGCGATCCTCGCATCGATATATCGCGGACAGGACAAGTCGCTCAGCATAGAGAGCGCGTGGACGTTGTCGGTTTGCGGTTGACCCGTGCCCTGCCGCACTTGGATACCTCTGTGGTTATATGAGCATGCCGACGTTGCTCAACTATTGTTCTCATTCATTCGTCATCTCGCTTGGTTGTTTATTATTTTTTATTATCATCATTATTGCCCGCCTGTCAACCATAACCGATTCCACTTTGCATTGTTCGGTTAAAAAATCACTCGATGAATTTAAAATGGACAAAAAAAACGTTTAATCATTGATTTGACTTAAATATTTTTTGTTTTATTACTGTCATTATTATTTACTGTTATTATGTTTTTTTTTTGTACCGCGATATCAGATGGTATAAATTTAAACGCAATAATAAATGATGATAAAATCTTAATGCTCGAGTGCATAGACTTTTTTCTTGAGCAGTTGTATGGAGGATGATGTTTGTGTCGATCATAATTTAAGTGGACGATATATTAATTCAACCGGAAGACGCAACCTGGTTGCAATTGATTTTATTAGTTTCGCGCCCTCGAAGGCGTCCAATCGTAACGAATCAGTCACAAAGTTCGTCGTTTAGCTCTCACTTATGTCACTAACATATACATTAATATTCATTTATTTATTTGTCCAGTCTACTGCAGATTTTATTTTTCTAAATGTCTATTTTTACAGCATTAAAAAATAACTTGACACCTCGGCAATCAAATTCGCGGGGTTTGAATTAACTAGAGGATTTATTTTCAACCCACTGGCGTATGTGGAGTCATCGAGTTACTGAATTAATATGAGTACTGATACTGATACCGATACTGATGCAGATATTGATATTGATATATATGAGTTTATATTGTCGGGAGGTAGGTATCTGGTATAATGACGTTGTTATTGTTGTCATTACGTTTCCATACACACGCATATCCGCATGGATATAATTCGTCGGAGCAATCGGCATTGTAGAAACACGATTATCAGTACAGAGGGATGCTTTCGAGGGGTACACCGGCCAGAGTCGCTTTATCTTAATGCCAAAATCAAATCAGCTCGCATGGAATTAGAGATGGCATTACGGGCTCTATCGGATGTGATGGGGCATATGCACTACTCTGCTCTGCTCTGCTCTATTCTGCAATATAACCTAGCAGACAACACACAGTAGCATCAACAACACACCCTCTGCGAAAACGCAAGCGCACCCTGTCGGCACCCTGTCACAATGCTCATATGTAGTATTATAGAATAGAATATATGCAGAAGGGAAAGCTTCGAGGAGAGAACAATGCAACAGCGAGATGTGTGGGGTGGTAACACGAGACGAACGCGCATATTGGATATGATATTACTGGACAACAATCCACTGGATTCTCCTCCACTCTACCCTACTCTATTCTATTCTGTCTATCTTTATCGCGTCGACCGCTAAATGACGGAGTTCCTCATGCCCAATGTCAGAACAACTCATCCCAGAATATGTTCACATCTAGACATTACCCCATTGATATTAACCCTCCTTTCTCTTCCTCACTCTTTTTTATATATATTTTTTAATACTTAATCCCTTGATCTTTATTTACTTTTGGTGATGGAATTAGATAAAAATAAAAGACTGAAAAAATAGTCACGAGCCAATAGATTCATGATTTTTTACATTTAACGGTTCGTTGGCTCCCGATACTTGCGAGCAATCGAGCGTAACTTGCACCCCAAGACCAAGATTGCTGGTCAAAACACGAAATGTAAACCCCGAGGACTCTCGAATTTTTATTTACTGCAGAAAAATGATAAAAAGAACAAGTTAAAAGCCAGACTTGAATTTTTTTAACGGCGCTTCCTTATAAACTAATTTGGCAACCGCCTACTCGTGACTCGGTGCCTCGGTTATATTTCATACGCTCTTTCAAAACTGCCTACAATTGAATTCTCTCTTTCCATTACCTATCCATTTGTATCAACATTTATATTTACATTTACATTTATATTTGAATAATGGGAAAATAAAGAGTCGAGCGAGAGACAGCGGAGTATAAGTAAAAAGGGAAGAAATAAGTAAAATGAAAATAACAAAAAAGTAAATTTTCGAGTAACAAATGCTATTACATTTTTAAGCGTTTCGTTTTCAAGCCCGCCGGGTCTGTTATACACAGAGTATAATATGTATATATCTATATATATAGAGCTGAAGAAAAAGAAAAAATAATGTACAGATGGAGTGAGTGTCTTCGGGGATTCTTTCAGATATTTTCGAGAAGTCGATATAATGGGTTTGTATTAACATTTAGATAAAGCTCACCTTAATATTATTCCAGTGTTTCATCTCCTCCGGGCTTTTATAAACCATTCTCTCGTGTACTATTTTTACCCCCTTTATCCTCATCGTCATCATTATAATCATCATAATCATCTCGACGTGTATCAAAAAAATATACATGCAGTTTTTATTGATCGTGCCACTAAATCAATTACACAGATTAATAAAACGATTTTATAAAATTAATTCCGAATGAAAAATATTTGAAAAAAAAAAAAAAAAATTTTCACTATTATTTCATTTTTTAGGTAGATTTCTTTAGAAATTGGCCTATTGCAATGGGTCTCATGATCGAATTATCGCAGAATTTTGTCACCATATGTCTTGTTTTACCTCGTAAAATAAGTATTAATTACACTATTGTAGCTTTGTTGTATTTACATATATAAGAAATCTACCTTTCCATTCCGGGTAAGGCCGGATGGCTCTTTTTTTCGTTATTAATTTAAAATTTTTAATTTTACATTACTTTTAAACTTACATTAGCTTTTTCTAGGCCATAAATTGTTGAGGTTTTAATTTCCCAGAAGAAGTTCGAGCGGAACTATGTAATGAATTGAAATAGTGTAAAAAATTTTTTAGTTTTTCTATAATTACCAAAGTGGTCTTGATTTGTATTTAAAAACAAAAAGTTGCTAAATAATTCAGCTATTATCACTTTCACGCTCCAACAAAAAGAAAAGGCCGTAATGCACTTTTTTATTTTTAGCATAGAATTTTATTTGCAGTAGGAACATATATCATAACTGTTATATATAATTTTTTATATTTATTTCATTTACCCCATTAGAAACGGATTTAACACCTCCCGTCATGTGTAGCGCTCTTGTTAATTGAAAATTCAAAAAAAAATCTAATCATAATTATTGTAATTGTTGGACGGTAGAAAAATGTTGTGAAAAATTATTACAACAGGAAATACTAAGCCTTATTATTTTTTTTTAATTGAAAATTTGGTAAAAAGTAGAACAATACACATTCAACGCTTTTCTATCATAGGAAAAGTTAATAATTTATTTCAAAAATAATTTTTCTAATAAAATTTGAAATTAAAAATTGTGAAATCTCTTTTTAAAAAAATTACCTCGAACTTTTTTGATGAGGCTAGAAAACACATTACGATAAACTAAAAATCGTGATATAAATAACAATGATGAAAATTCGTAGAATAAAATACTGTTCGATTGTCAATTACTTTCGATAAATTTATTGTTTAGAGTAATAGGTTAGAATAAAGTTTATTGCAAAGAGTTTTTTTATTAAAATTTAGTAGTAAAAATCTATAGATTGTGGGTAAAGATTGTCGTGGGTCAGCTTTTATGAGCAAGGCGTGTCACCATGACTCGTGCGAAGAATTACTTGGGCTGAGCGTTAACCACGGTGATTTATCGGACTTGCATGCGAATCTGAAGAGCGCCAGCTTGAGACACGCACTGTCCCATAACGACTTTAATACTGTTTTAATTTTCTTTATCGCTAATTTTTTTAATTTACATTATCGTTAAACAAAAAATTAATATCATAATTTGCTCATAGTTTCCGTAATACTTGAGCACTCAATTTCCCACCCGAGACAGAAAATATAATTCAGCAATTTAATTTAAGACATTTCGGCAGTATTTTGTAAATGAAAATGTGTATAAATCTAAAGATGTAGCATTGATGTGAAAGCTAAACATTTAATAGAAAGTTTAGCAAAGCCCTGGGGTCGCGTTTTACGAGGTAGCATATTTCTGGGTTTCTGGACAAGACAAGACTGAGAATTGTCAGGCCACCCAGAGTGTTCGAGCAGTCAAAATAGCATTAGAAATCATAACGGGTGATTGTCCGTATATACGCTACTAAAGTTATGAAGCAGTTAAAGTCTGTCCCTCTTCTCTTTCTTGGCAAAATTACAGCTATAGAACTCTGTTTTCAGTTATACTACAGCAATACTGCACAAAGTTATATCTCACAGAGTAGTTTTCACTGGGCTAGCATTTTCTCAACAACCCTAACTAGCAGTTGCTCCCGTCTTATGGAATAATTTAGATGATTGGACCAAAGGGGACGTATAACCCACTATCCCGGATGTCACTCATTGTTTCAGATATATATTGCAAATATATATACATGTATGTGTACATGTTTTAACATTCATACGTATAATCTTATTCTACATATCTCAAACCTGTTCTCGAAACATTCATAGGGAGTTTTTCTTGGTGAATTCGATCCGACACATACCTGTAACAAAAATAAAAAGACATAGGTTAATTCCAGTGAATTATCCAAGAATAAAACGAAAAGTTACAAGACAAATCGATCGATAAATCAGACAAGCATTAGGCTTTATTACACTAACATCAACATATATATGTGTTTATTATAGTCTCTTGTACACGAACCAAATTATTTATTTTTCGTTCCTCTCACTGATGCGCACTCTCCTCTTTTGATTACGATTTATTCGAATATCGACTCGAGTAAGCGTAATAATTTTACTGCTAAATGCTGAATAATGTCTTTTATTACGAGTATATTAATTATTGTAAATGCTGTTCTATTTAATGGATTAATAAATTTATTTTTCAGGCGATGCTTTATTGCTGATCCACAGCTTCAGATGTTTATACCTGAGTTAAGGCTGAAATTATTCAATAACCGTAACAATTATTTTAAGTCTTAAAAATTTTTAATTTTATGAGTTAATGAATTAATTAAAAAATAAATAAAACACTGTAAAGTAAGCAAGTAAATCTAGCTAGACTGTATCACCCTCTGACCCTCTAAATAAAATGACCCGAGTGACCGGGACATCGACAGCAATAAACTGTCTCATCCTCGTTCACTTTCCTCCGTAGCAGCGTGTCCATAAAACTTGGAAACAATTGTCTTTTATTGTTTTGTTGTTATTTAATTTTCACATACCCGTTGTCTAACACACGCACACAACTCTGGCATGAGCCCTAAATAATTTACGACTCTCCAATATATCTATATACATATATTTTTTCCTTTTTTATACACACCTTAAACGCGGGATTTGCGGAAAAAGATTTTCCGTATTGTACAGGATATATCAAACCACAGCACTATAATCTTAACACCCTACTTAGTCTGCTCGGGGAAATGAGACTACATGAAGAATTATTGCCTCGATAGGTTCCTAGATTTACGATCACAAAGACACCTATTGTTTTCTGGTATTATTAAACTAAATGCTGATATATTTTTAATAGAGAAAAAAAAAATAATAAATAAAATAAAATAAAATAAATCAAAAGTAGTTGTCATCTGGTAAATTAAAGACACGTCAATGGATCTCTCTCCCATTAAATAACTTTGTCATGATTGCCTGATGGTAGCTCTATTTTTATATCCGTTCGTATGCAGGAAGTCGTGGCGGCCGTTTTGCACGTTAGGGGACCCAATACCATTGCATACTTTACTCTCTTTTACTAACTGTTATAACTACTAAAAGTCTACATACAATACGTATGTACTCATATATACATTTACATTGATTTATAAACATCTATATATATATATATGGATGTATATATATAGCTCCCTTGTTTAACGGTAGCAAGAGCCCAATGAAAAATAATTATTGGCACTAAGTGGACGGTAGTTAACGTGCGAGTGAGGTAACATGTGTGACAGACGAAGCACGATGAGATTTAGTTACAGCAGGAGTTGAGCATTGACGACCACGAGGACGGGTAGAGTAATTCCACACACTCAAATCAATCCTCCTCAAAAAGAGGATGCGGATTCATTGGCTAGATAATTCATCCATCTTTATTGCGTAATCACACCACTCATCAGACACTTTTATAAACTCTACCAGGATTTCATTAACTAACGGTCCTAATAATAAAACAAAAACAAAATATTTAGGTTATTTGCATGAGTTTGTAACTCGTCGCCCGGCTCGGCCTTATCATCGTAATCGACAAGTGGTAATAAAATCGCCGGGAATTACTGAAGAAGATGAGATCCCATCTGTTGCCTCGGGCATTAAACATTTACTCTACGCATAAATATACACGTACATATATTTACTTATATATACATACATAGGTGTATATTCCGAGGTTGAGTCAGAGTCGACACCAAGTAATAAATAAATTCCTTGGGGA
The DNA here is from genome assembly GCF_026212275.2 of Microplitis demolitor. Taxonomy (NCBI): domain Eukaryota; kingdom Metazoa; phylum Arthropoda; class Insecta; order Hymenoptera; family Braconidae; genus Microplitis; species Microplitis demolitor. The sequence continues at coordinate 23,585,657 of NC_068547.1, forward strand.
AAGAAATGAACATTGTGTTGAACATATAAATAAACGGTTTACGCCTGGGACTTTAACGCGAGTAGATATAGACCCTTTTTCTAGTCAGCTTTGCTTTATTTACTGTATCTTAGCTTTATTTTTATACTTTTATACTTCTCGGCCTTAGTCGCCTCGAAACAGTAATATGATCAACGATGACTTTATCTCCTGGCCCCAGTCATCGCCATTGAATTATAGATATCGTAAAACCCAGATCTACAATCAAATGTCTAGTGTTATTTTCTATAATAGTGTTAATCTTTTCATCATCCTCTTACGCTCCTCGAGAGTGCGGTATCGCGGCTCACATAACGGACTATTATGTCTGTTTCTACAAATGCTGTTTACAGATTTAATATTATTTTTATCAGCTATGACGAAATTATAATTGTAACTGCACTTAATCACATACATTAACTATCTAATAAATATTTCAACATTTCAACCCGTTAACGTTTTCTGCAATCTACATTAAATCGACCGAGATATATCGTCTGGCATTTTATATTTATAAGTCAGCGCTAAATAAAATAAACCGCAAATAGTTTCATTTTTTGTCCCGAGTCATTAAAGCGCAATTACTTATTTTAAATAACAAGACAACTCACTAGACCCTGGTTATGAGAGCCTTGGCTGCCAGCTCGTTAGTGTCACAATCAGACATTTTTTTTGTTTTTTTTTTTTTTTTTTTTTTTTTCATTCTCAATTTAATTATTTTATCACAAAGATTGTGATTGCTACGGGAAAAATAAACCTGCTACAAATAAAACGCGTGCGTGCGAGACTCGGTCTGTTACTTTTGAAGAAACGAGCAATAAAACAAATCTCGTCCGGAAGTGCACAAGAGTTGACACCTGAGTCTTGAGAAAAATTTTCGTATTTTTTTTCTTTTAATGTTCTTTTGAGAAGAGGACGAACTTAAAGACTTTACACTTACAATTGTACTATGCTAGTATTTTAACGGAAGCAACAGAGATATCACGCTCTCCCAGGCACAAAAGGTCTTTTGTTTTTTTATTCCTCACACTCCCATTTGCTGTAATCATACCTCTATTTCTTTTCTCATTTATTTTCCTGCTTTAAAATCAACGCAAATGATAATTTACCTAAACTCTAATATTCATCTATGTTAAATCGGACGCTAGTTTTTTCGACGGATTAATTTTATTATCATAAAGCTGTCGCTTATCAGTAATTTTAAAAACTTGTTTTTTATGCTTTCCCCTTGATATGTATCACTGCGCGTTCAAGTACAAATCCACTAGAGAAGTGATATCTACCTCTCAGTGTCTGTTTATCGTCCTTTTTATTTAAAGAGAGTCAAAGTAAAGGAACTGTTGTGTCCCCACCGGTTATCCCACGGTGGCGCCACTTAAAACCCTGCTACTGTTTAAATTCCAGATAACTAACATCATATATACGCATACACATAAACACATATATATATAATATATATATATATATATATATATATTTATAAATATATGTAACGTATATAGAATATATTTATAAATACATAACAGGAAGTGAGTAATTTAACTTGATTCACAATTCAGAATTGAAAATTAAAAAAAAATAGTAGTATAATTAAATGTCTTGTATAAATAATTAAAAACATTGTAAATTAATTTCAGGTCATTAATTTTTCATTAATATGTAATAATACTCTTAAGTAGCTTTAATTCTGCTGGTTAACAGCCGGTGATTAAAAAAAATTAGAATATCATTTCCAATTTAAAACCAAAAAATCATAACATGTAATCTATACGATAAAGATAAGCTATGGTATTTAATATATTTTGTCTCATAAATATTACCCCGAGATTCATCACCACGTCACGTCATGTCGATTTTATATTTTGTGCCGGACGCATACACGCAAGAAACCAGCAATCGGTTTGCCGACATTAATACCTTGTCTCCTTTATGTTTTCTTCAGTACACTAGCTCTCGGTACTGAGTACTCTCCCTTTTTTTAAACCTAACAAATAAAAATACCGTGTAACGCACTTAGCAATGCATGTATGCTCAAATACTACTCTTGGTTTACCTCGTTTTATAAACCCTCAGACAATTACACGCTCGAGGATGAGGACGAGGATGAGGATAGAAAGCTGTGCAGCGAAATATCATTTATCGTTTGGCTTTTTCTAGAAAATTTATTTCGCTTCAGCAGCTTAATACACCTCCTTTCTATTCCAGCTGTTTTTTATCTCTCGTGACAAAGCCATTCCTTGTTTCCGCATTGTTCGTATGTTTTTTTAGCTCATTGGTTCTCTTGGTTCAAGTGCGCACTTGAATGAAAACAACTTTTAGAGTTTGTTTAACTTTGCCATCTTTATTGTATACGTTTCTCACGTTTTGTCACTGTAAGCTTATAATTTATCGGACTGGTATACCAACTACTAATTACTGACAATTAATTAAAATTTTACAACAATGATAACCACTTATTAATTATTAAGATAATATAAATTTATGTAAAAATAAATATCAAATAGGCATTTAATAAAAATAATAATAATAAACATGCTGTCTATGAAAGTTGGATAAAATTACACGTTAGTGGACAACTGGCAATTGAACGAGTATAAACGTGCCAACAGTGTACTGAGGATACTCATTTCCCACATGCACATAGACGTAGATGGACACGTGTGTGTGCCAACACACGAGAGTTGTAAAGATATTATAGGAGTATTACTTGAAATGGGAGTCGTGAGGACTCTTGGATGCGAGCAATGTACCCGAGGACCCTCACTAGCTTAATCAACGGTCCAAGTGTTTATGATTTTTGTTATTGGGCTCATATTTCCCGTCCATCTTCCTCTGATATTACTTTTCTCCCTTTAACTCAGGTTTCTACATGAGGTTAGCGGTGATCTCTTACTCGACACCCCGAGGAGTTTCACCAGAATTTACGCGGGCAACTAACCGCCAGTCGCAGGACATTGGGGTGAAATTGACTTAGCTTACGTATCACTGATAGAGCGTGTGTGAGTTAAACACTAAGTCCTGTCTATATAAATCTACAGTAAGTTCTCTACTCGGTCGGCTAAATAAACTGGGAGAAATCCTCGATGTTTCCACGAAGGCGTTAGTTCTACGAGTGTTTGCACTGATATAAGAGTCTACATGGGTATACAATCATAATAATAAAAAATAAAATAAAAAAATGTGTGTCGAGAGAACAAGAAGAAGAGATGAGAGGTACGGAGACATGATTGAGTCATGTCGTCAGGGCAATCGGTTGAATGCCTCGGTAAATATTATCATCTTTATTTTTACCCTCACACGTACGTCCAGTCACAGTGCGATGGCAATCGGTCACCCGCTTCGACAGCCATTACATATGTTGTCCATTCGGTGTTCAAACACCAAGAAAACTCCCGATCTTCTATTGGACATTCCACAATTTTTTTTTTTTTTTTTAAATTATCAGGAATATTTTAATTAAAATTATTTATCAAATATACGCAGTTAATGACTTAATCAAGCGGCTATAATGAAGACATCGGAGAGGCATTTAGAAATAAAAAGATAACTCAATCTTGTTGGGCCGTAAAAAAAGTAAATAGCCGTGAATTTAGTCTGTAACTCAAAGGTCCACTTGGAAGTAATATCACTGGTTTGGCTGGCGCATTTTACTGCGATCGTTAGAAAATAAAAAAAAAAGGAAAAAAAGTTTAGCTGAAAGAAAAAATAAAAAAAATACGCCGGTCAGAGTGGATTTTTATGAGTAGCGTGTTGATATACTCGCATGACACACTCTGCACACTTTGCTGAGCTTACTTACAATAAACGTACTCTTACATATATTGAGTAAAGTAAAAATAAAAATAAAAGGAGAAGAAAAGTCGAGGCCGAGTTAGCCTAACACACCAAGAACAACAACCCCCAGCTCTCACGTGACAGAAGCACTCCAATCAGAAAATATCGTAATCTCTAGACGTTCCGCCTTTACGTAATTCACTCGTGTCCAGGGTAATCGTCGTTGCGTGCGAGCCCTCGAGGTTTGTACACTACTTTCTACTACCCTTCAAGACTACCGCACCGCCATTACCCGCTAGATAACTCCGTGTACACTCAGGAGTATGATAAATCATCAGATTCGTCCTGGTTAAAAACTACTCGCGTCTAAAGTGGAACACAATAATTAAGACCGGACAAGAAAATAAAGACCGTCGCGTTTTAATTCCCGCGTAAGTCAAGGTCAGTTTTGACGAATGCAAAAATAAACGACCCGGTCACGGGGCCATCCACTCAATACTGAATTTTTAATTAGATAGATAGATAGATAGATGTGTGGCTGACAGTAAGAAATAAATAAAAAAATAAGAGAAAGCCAGGGAGGGTCACGCGTTGCCATCAGGACTGACTGACAAGCTGACTTATGCAAATACTCTCGCGTTTGCTCGCGGGGTAATCCGATCGTACATTCTGAAGAGCCTCCTCTACACTTCTCGATGGGATTTAAATTACCTCAAGTTTTACTCCTACCTTTTTCTTCTTCTTCTTCTTCTTCTTCTTCTTCTTCTTGTTCTTCTACTCCTTTAACTTCTCCCCTTATTTTTAAAATCTTTATTTTACTTTTTTCTCATCGTTGCGCGTTAATAATAACCGCGACGACTTTATCGCCTCGACTTGTCTCCCATTGAACGTGCATCCACACACAAATGTACGCCTCGAGCAACATTATTATTGTTATTTTTATTTTATTTAAAAACTTAAAAGTTACTCTCTTAAACGTGACGAATCACTCTAATTACGTTTAGTGCAAGAGACTCGTCAATTTATACTTTTATTATTTATTTTATTTTACCAAGAAAGAGGTAATAATCTATCTTAATGGTTTGTAGATAACACAACAGCAATAATAAAAGTAATTTTAAAGCTCTTGGACAAAATAATATAATTAGTAATACGAGCAATGAAATATGTATGGGTGTGTATAAATAGTGTCGAGATTAGTTTTAGACGAAAATTCCCCGGTGGTCTAACGACCGGTTCTTAGCATTGGACGATGAATCTCGAGTTAACTAACGGTCCACCCTGGACACTGTAGTTAATTAATTGAAAGGGTCCTGAGAACTGTAGGAGCAGTAGTGGCAGTAGTAGCAGTAGTAGCAGTAACAGTAGCAGTAGCAGTAGGTGAGAGACTGGAGACTGGACATGGCAAAGTGGGAGAGAAACTGGTCACCTTCAGCTAATCATAGACCACCGCGGTATGACCAAGTCCCCTTGGCATATCACCCGACTCCTCGTGCGTTTCTCGTTCAATTTCTCTGTAGTACTGAGATCACTATGTGCTCTATGCTCTCTGCTTTGCTCTCCTCTGGTTTACTCAGCTCTCAACTCTCAGCTCTCAGCTACAAGGGTGTCTGATTGTAATTACTTTACTCAAGTGCTGTGATTAAAGTTCTCGGATGGCTAGTATGTTCGCTGGCGACGACACACAACTCTAGGCTTCTGTCTATTACTTCTTCCTCTTCCTCTTTCTCTCTGTTGTCACGATGATGATGTACCACTATACTCTATTATACTTTATACACTCCCTGCCTTGCTTATATTAGTCCTCGACCCGACACTTTCGCTCTACTCCTTTACTTTTACGGCACTCCTACGCAAAAGCCCTATTACTACACAAGTGATATGTATAATACGTAATTGTAGACTCACTTACGTTTCTTTTGTCGGAAATTTATTACACATATCACCCTGGCGCCAGTCATAGTACTCCTTCATGACCTCGTTAGTCTAATACTCGTCATTATTTTCATTTATTTTCACTGATGTTTAAATTATATTCACGAAAATTCATTAATTAATTAATTTTATTTTTTTATCTGTTTTAAAATTCGATAGAGAAAACGGATAATTTATATCACGGGACTGGTAGTAGATTAACTATTAGATGGAAAGAGAAACGGAATATGAAAGTGAATGAGCAGCGAATGGAATATAATAAGAGAGGAGAGATTTTCACGTAAATTTAAACCGTTGAGCTTTTTGACAGCTCATTTCGTCAAAATTTCTACGTCCCTCACTCATTCTATGTCTCTATACATATATATTTTCACTTTACTGCACTCGACGATGAATTTCCCACTTGGTTTTCAATGAGAGCAATAATAAATTCTCTCATCGAATGAAAACGGCGCGTGTCAACGTCGAGGCTTTTAAGGGCGACGAATTTTAAAAGTGGGGATAATTCCCCTGTTTCACTCATTCACTCTCTCTCTTATTATTTCACCCCCTTTGTTCAATTTCAAAACTGTCATCAATAAACTAATTAACTAAATTAAATAAAAAAAAAAAATCTATCGCGATTTTTAAAATCTTAAGAAAGAATAAAACTTTTAGCAGATTCCATAATTTGAAATCCACGTCATCATATATTTAAATATATATAATTTACTAGCACTCACATGCTAAATATATGAATACAAATGGTTACTTTACAAGTTTATTGTGATGTTTGCAGGCTATTCCGTAAGTTAAGAGTATCGATTTTTTTACAATCCCATATTTTAGCCGGCTCGTTTTCCCTGCAGACTTCCTTTGCACAAAACACACACACACACACACACACAGTCACAGTTAACTCGGCAATATCTACACTCACACTCGACCCTTCTTACTTGCTAAAAAATAACAGGTACAGGTGCGATTATGCCAAAGCTGACAAAGAAGTACTGCAAATAAACTAAATAAAATAAAGCATGCATGCAATGTCGGCTGAAATGTCATTTCTGCAGTGTGGCATTTGCACACTAAGCTCTCCACTCATGTAAACTGAGAACTCTTATACACGCACCCATCCCTCACCGTCATTATTTATACGATTCAAGTGTATGCATCCGTTATTATCATCATTACTATTTTTATTATTCTTGTTATTGTCCTTCTGCAAAAGTTGATTTGCTTTAAAAAAATTTAATCACAAACATGTTATTAAATCTCACGAAGAATTTGAGTTTTTTCAACTTTGGAGTAAAAAACAAAATTTTCATCTCAGTATTCAAAATAAATTTTTAAAAAATTTAAATAAAAATGTAATTTTTTCTTCCACATGCCGTTAACCCCCCGCCTAGATTTTTCGCGTGTTTATCTTGTTACAACTATCTCATGTTACTTTTACAAACTTAACAGTAATTAAGACGATAATGCAACTTAGTAATGGACTTAACTTTTCGTATATAAACAGTAACCCAATATAGTAACTCGCATTCTCCTTACTCATTGCTATTTACTTGAAATCAATTTCATTAATTTATTATTTAAAACATAAATAATAAATAATGAATTTATATATAGACGTGCGTGACGTTCATTCGATCTTGAATCAAAGTGACTGGTCATCCGTTTAACTCCTGCGGTTTATACTCACACATAAACATCACTCATATCATGTCTGTTGTCTATATAATATTATATATAAATGAGTGCGTGTGTGCACTATCACATAATTCCCAGAGTGACTCACCACGTCATATTATGATACCATTAAAATATTAATGTTATATACTTATCCACTTTTGGCGACTATATATATATATATATCTATAATTCTTAGTTAATAATTTATACATCCAATAGATATTCTATTAAATTTCTCACTAATTTAAATCAAAAGTGCTTCCATTTCAGTAGACATCATTTTTAGAAAACATCTGGGTCCAGATGATAAAAATTATATCCTGTAGGATAGTCAACACACACACTCTTGAGTGTTTAGTAAATGAATGTCGTCAACATAAAAGCAGCTGCGTACGTAAGACTATTATATATGTATGTATATAGGGTACAGATGAAATGATGTAAATGTGAGTCGTGTCTCTGGAACGTGTCCACGAGGAAAAACATATCAAATAGATAAAATAAATTAAGATGACGTGGTCTCACGTGTGTACTCTACATAACATATGTAGCTGGTATGTGTATTTTGATTAGATAAATTATTAATATGTAGACCCGCCACTTTAAACAGAATTATTTTTCAGTGATTAAAAAATAATTTAATTATTCAATGCAGCAAAAAAAATTATTTTTTTTTTTTTTATTATCGACGTTTATTAACAATCTCTTGGATTTAAATTCACTCGGAAAAGTCCACCCCAGTTTTATGTTTTCTCGTCAACAAACACCTCACTGGAATGTCTTGAGTTAATTTTTTTTTTTTCTGTTTAACTTCCCCGCGAGAAAAAATGAAGCGTCTCTTATTTTTCCTCGAGTTCGCGACTTAATTAATCGCATAACACGGGGTCTAATGAAATCAGAACTTCAATCCGGCTTTCTCTATCTCTGTTTTTATTTGGCTAATTTTTTTTTTTCAACTCAGCGTTTTTCCCCATCGATGCCTTGGAAAAAAAGCCCAAGTATTTTACAAAATATTCCGAGGGATGAGAAGTTGGTATTTATTTTTAATTACGGAATAGCTGGATTTTAAATTTTAAAATACGAATAATTATTTTTCAATCAATAAATAATTCAAATAAATAGTATGCGCAGTGATTTAATGCTGGTATTAATTTTTGATTGTTAAATAAAGACGGAAAATCGTGTTACCAAACACTGCGATGTAAAGCAAATGTTTTAATTTTCCGATCAATAAATAATTAATTGCGGTTACGAGCAGTTCGAAACATGACAAGTAACGTTGATTAATCGGTCTCAACAATTTTAATTAATTTTCCAAAGTGCCCGCGAGCCAATGACGTACCAACACTGTAACCGTACGAAATAACTCTATTAAGGTACCAGCAGCAAAGAGCACCGAAGAGAAAGAGACAGAAAGACAGAGAGAGAGGGAAAGAGATATTTAAAAAGAGAGAGTACACATAAGGGTTGACCAGAAAGCCTTTATCAATACAAACTCATTCACTTCCACCGACAGACAGCTTCAAAAATGTTAAATTCATTTTCAGAATCTCGATAAAATACTCCCGACCCTACACTACTCAGGCTCTCGAGGACCTTTTTACAAAGTCCTTGGAAATAGATCGAGTGCCAGCGGAGAATCGTCGCGACAAGTGAAGGGTTGCGCAAAATTTAGTGTTAGTGTGGTGACAGAGAAGAATGAAGAGTCAGTGGGAAGGGGTGAAGTGGAGAGTAAGCAAAGGAAAATAACCCAAAGACAGGGATGAAAAAAAAAAAAGTAAAGGGTTGGTGTTGGATTGCGAGGCAGTCTGTAGCCACAGTGAAAACCACACCTGACCATTTCTCACGGCGCGTTTAGCGCTTATATTAATATCGTGTCTAACACGATGTCGTTTTATCCTCGACCTAACTCGTTCGGTCGACGGTTCGTTAAAATAATAAGCGTTCATCGTAAGCAAACCCCTTTTACGCGCGACGTACTCGCGACTAGCCCCGTTGAAAATTACAAAACGCCAAGTATGTTGTTGTATATTATATATATATATAGAAACAGAGACACAGACGAGGACGAGGACGAGGACGATGACGATGACACGCCTTTCGCTCTTATATTATTATATCCTTCTCATAAACGATTAAGGGATTGCCTGTAAGAGCTCGTTATATTTCCTGTAAAAAATTTAACCCATGAATAGCACGCTCTTCAAGAGACATCCTCTTATCATTTACTTTTTTAAAAATTAAACTCGAAGCTCTTAATACTCGGTATCTTATTTTAATCTTCAATATCACGCTATAATAATAAATATAAAATTATAGATAATTTGTGTTTTTAAAAATAAAAAATACCAATAATTTGATACGTACGTGTATTGAATTCAAATGCACGTCTCTTATTAATTTTTTAATAAAAAATTTTTTAGCGTAAATATTTATTATACGAATATTAATCCAAGGAAATATTTCAGCCTCAGTGTTTTTTTTTTAATTAATTTTTTAGTACTTATATTACAATATTAATTGCATTCTTTAATAATAATAATAATTGTAAAAAAATCCATGGGTTGCAAGACTTTTGGTAACTAAAAAATTTTACACCGAAAAAAATGTTTTCTGAATTTTTAATAACGTGAATGCCAGTACGTTTGCCTTTATTGTGCGAAATAAAAATTAAAATAAATGAAAAATTTAAAAAAATCAAAGAATAGTGTTATAAAAAATTTATACATCGAGTATGAGAATATAGCGAGTGGAATAAAAGCGAATACAATGCCGCGGCTCGCGATATAAACGACGTACACTTTGTAAAGTGAAACTATAACCAAGTTACCAACGTCATTTTATGCATCAGACTCGCCATACTGTAACTGAATTCGATGGGTAACCCAATTATACATCTTTGCCGCGTAGTCTATTTCTCTTTGCCCCTCTCCCAGTTACTACGTATGTGTATCATACCCCTACGATTCGCGAGTAGTGTATGAAAGTCGGGAGAGGGGTAGCACTGATGTATTATATATGACGTTATATGAGTCGTGGAAAAGCGAGACACGTGTGGGATTGGTCGAGCACACATCCATATACACCGACATCACATTGACATCAACATCAACAACTTTAACTCAACTACAACTACAACTATTGTATTGACTCTCTCCGCTGGCTGTTACTCAGTCAGTGATATAGAGGGAAAATAGCTGCGCATTTAGTCAAGTGCTAGGCCATGAAAACTCGCCGATGAGTACACCATGAAAATTCGATAGCTCCGAATATACTACAGTACATAGATATATATAGAGAGGAAGTTGTGATGGATGCTGGTGGATGAGTAGTGGTGAGCGATGACAGATGAGGGGTGAAAGCCACTGGGTACAAAGCTAGATGGCACTTTATTGCGGCTCCACTCAATCAGAAGTCATAATACATTTACCGCGATCTAATCAAGTCTTGATGAAAGCCCAACTAAATATACATTAATACAATATTATTATTCCATGGGCTGAAAAAATATATTATTCAATTGATCTTCAATAATTAGAGGCCTTTATGATTATTAATTGTTGTGGTTAAAAATCCTCTGGAAGGAATGGGAGCATTCAGATTGAGAAGCGAAGTGGGCTTGGGTGGTTTAGTGGACTTTATCCCTTGTGCTTGGAGGCGGACGGAAAAAAGAATAAAGAAAACTATAAAAAGAAGCGGGCATAATCCGTAGAAATTAAAAATGCCCGAGTTAGGCATTTCAAAGACTGAGTTGGCTATCAAGCTTCGACTGGTGGATCCCCGGCTCCCAGCCCGAGCTTCCATTTACAGAAACCCCATCAAAGGGATTGCGGCATTACACTTTTGAGTTTTAGAGGAGCCTAAGACAAGCTCTGGTGGTTGGAACTGGAAAAAGCATTCGCTCTTTCTGTGTCCGGCACTGTGATTATGTGAACTGAAAAGGGCCATACTCAACACACCCACACCCACACACCCTATTTTATGTGTTGGTGGATGATAAAGCTGTCTCACTTTCTTCAGTATAATATAAAATACTCGTCAGAGAGTAAAATGGACATTGAGAGTTCTGGTGAACGAGTATTTGTCTCTTTGTGAATAAATAAAATGCATTAAAAAGTTTAACTGTCAAGGGGATGTATGTACATATGATACATTGTCAGTAATGTAAAGGGAACAAAGTGGAAAAATTAGCTGAAAGCTAAATCAAATTGTTCTACTATATTGTTTCACGAAATATATAAATTTTGATGGATAGATTAAACTTGGATGAATGAACAATTAAATGTTTATAACCGTGTTACAAAGAGCTATAATCAACAGTAGTTTAATGCAGCTGGAGGTAAGTTTCGGGCAAGTAATAGAGTGGGCATTTTAAGTTTGAATATCCTCGTTGTCCAGGCAAAAGGAACCAAGCTGTTTGTGTACCAGCACCTCCACCCCACACGGAGGAAATCTAAGAGTATATGTTCTTGCCGACGATGGCTAAAGGCGGTGGCTCGTTCCGCGCTCTTCTCGCAAGACTCGGGTGAATTGAATTTGCAAACTTGCAGATTGGATTCCAACTTGCCTATTACAGGGTGCGTCTGTTCCGGTTAAAAGCCGACGGTAGACGGTTACAGAATAACAGGGAGAGAGAAGTAAGTTAAGTGAGGTAAGAGAGGCCAGAATTAATGCCGATACAGCTACAGCTCGAGGATTACTTCATAAGACCACCGAGCTTCTGATGTCTCAGTAATAGCTGCTGTAAAAGCGAGGCGTTTTTTAAATTAATACCGATAACCTGTCTCTTGATGCTTTGATATTTTTCAGTTGGTCACAATCTTCAGATTAAATGACTGATAGATTTTTTAATTTTAATGGGATGGAAGAATTTCGGGCTTTAAAATGCGCCGAGGGAGAGTGAATAAGATGTAAGGATCAAATTGTTGTATTATTTAAATTAGATTCCTTTTGGGAGCTCGCGTTGTTTTGAGACTTGATGCAGAGTCTAAATAATTTTCGTTAGATATAGCCCACACATATATGTAATGTGTATACAGAAGAGAAGCCTGAGAATGAGTGGAGAGAAATGCCTGGGGTGATTGTATACATGCATATAAATATATATGTGTGTGTAGTGGGTGAGGTGAGACGAGTTGAGGTAAGATGAGGTTCCAGGGGAGAGACGTTTATTTCACCAGCAATGTATATCAACATCAACAACATACCCGCGACACTAGTATCATTTCTCTGTATGTGTGAAATGAGTAGACTATATGGTACATACACACCCGAAAACTTCGACCGGGATTATGTCGCCCTCATGATTCCAGCGACTATGCATCACGACAGACTCAAATTCAAGACTGTGAATTTCTGGTAAGACGAGTGAGTCTGAATTAATTTGCGAGTGGGATAAAAATTTAACGTGAATTCGAGAGAAACAAGGAGAACAAGTCCCGTGGGAGAGAGATCTTGGGTCGGGATGGGATGGGATGGGATGTAGTTTAAGTTGTCTTGGAGTCTTGTTGAGAGAAAGAGATGGTATATAAGTCTCGGAGAGTAAACGCAATAATTCTGAAGCAAAAGGGGTTACGTGGCATGCGCATAAATGTAGTTATAAATAAATCTAGGAGCTCTTAATGCTCCTTACTTGGGATATATGGAGTGAGGGAAGAAGCAATGCAATAAAGGATGTTCACAAGCGAGAAATCGAGATGAGAATAAAACAAAGGGGATGATATTCGCAAACGCGTGTCGAGAGTTTTTACTTTTAAATTTCGAAAAATTATTTTCAGCCTTTCGGATGAGAATCGGGCTTTGATCAATCAGTAAAATACCAAGTTAATTTTTTTTAATTATTCGGGATACATTAAATTGTCGAAAGAAATAAATTAGGAATGTTTTAATACCAAGAAGTAAATTGAGATCAATTAAGCTGAAAAAATATTCCGAATTCTTCTCACCGAATAAAAAGAAGCTCTTAATTTTCCGCTAATTTTATCCTCATTTGTTATTGCAGAGCGCCAACAAAATTAAAGTTATAGGCAGAGAAAGAGGAAGAGGTTACAACGAATATAAGGAAAACACAATGAAGTGAAATGAATTGGGAAAATAGTTGCGAAGGAATTTATCAATTTTCTTTGAGAGATTCTAATTGTACTAATTTGTTTGTCTTGGATCCGGGCTTACTCTCTTGAATCACGGATCAAGGGGAAACAAGATAGGAATTCTATCGTTTAATCTTCGTTCCCTCATACCAACCATCTTGTCTTAGACGATTGGATAGACTTCTGCTCCTTATTTTTATTTAACTTATCCGCGTCTCTCTCCTTTGCCTGTGTAATTTCTGGCTCTCTATTCCAGAGAAGCTCATTCGCGTACCGTTGAATCGCAAGTCGTCCGCGCGTGAAGGAAAACAAGACTATCGCTAAGTTTAGCTTACGATCAGCCCGATGCTTTGCTACTTTTCAACCTTCTGCATCTTCTGATTCTCCTTTTTCTTCTTCTGCCCTCTCCCACCCTTCACCTTATTCTCCAATTCATTAATCTGAATTTGCGGATTGGATTCAGGATTAAAGTGGCGGTAAATTAACCAAAATTCCACATCCATCAAATAAAATCCTTTTAATTACAATATTTAATTAATTTCCAATTCAATAGATTCTAAATTACCAAAAAAAATTATATTCTATAAAAAAAAAAGAATTATCTGAAATATATAAATAAAAAAAACAATAAAATGATTCTCACGCTTGAAGAAAAAAATATAAAGAGCAATTAAAGTATCAAGTAAAGACTTGTTTATGCATCGTGATAAAGAGTGAGTCACGCACTTATTCCCTCACGAACTACACCATAACATATCATATACATACATATGCATATTATAAAAAAAACAAGTAATAACAACAATATCAACAGCAACAATAAAATAATGTACAGAGAAAAAGGTATGATGGTTATGCTCGCGGTAGCAACCCCCAGTGGCAATAATACCATTTTAATTGTAACCTCGGTAACATTTGTGTCAGCACGAGAACAAGAACTGGCCCGCGGGCCCGCCCACATCGTGGATATTTATGTGCCAACGTGTCTAATTTATCACAATTTAATATCAACAGACTTATTTGCTAAGTCCTTTCCTCTCTGGTCTTGTTGAGAGAGCAAGACCCATAGCTACGTACTGAACCCGGCTACTTTCCTCTACTCCTTCTTGTCTCCACACCAAACTCACTTCCCGTCCTCCTTTTATATCTATATATACAGTGATATACTGTGTCCTGATATTACACTTTCGCTAAATCCTTAACCGTTAGCGCACGTGCTTGCCCATCTGTCGGAATCCCGTTGTTTCGTCGCCTAATCCGTTAACGTTTTATTTTTTTCATTAAAAAAAATACAATAATAATAATAATAATAATAATAATAATAATAATAATGATGATATATATACTGTCATTAGTTGGTAATAATATACTTAGCGTTATCTTTTCTCGAGTTGAAGCTCAAATAAAATTATATAAATAGCCACAATAATTAATCCTAATTAGCATAGGGCAATTAATCATTGATAAAATGGCTAATTTATCTTGGCTATGAATTAGCAGTGTTAAAGAATTAAATTGAATATATTTAGATATGAGAGTACAGTTGAATATTATCTTTAATACATTGTTTATGATAGAATAAAAAATAATTGCTTAATTATGGTGATGAACGGTAGTGTACATTTAACTTGGGAGGGAGATCTCTCACACGGTGCACGGAAGAGATAAAGTGGAACGTGTGTTTGCTAGGAAACACCACCCTTTTACCAGTGATACACAAAGCGGATGAGAATAACAAAAAAAAAAAAAAAAAAAAAAGAAAAGAAAAAAAATAGTAACAATAAAAAATGTGATAAAACAAAAAGCGAGAAAGTAAAGAGGAAGTGCGGGGGTGTTTTATATATATATGTGATCTCGGTGCGGATCGTCTGTGGATCTAGGGATGATCTGTAAGCGTTCTTGGCCTCGATATCAAAGCGATAGAAACAATACGCGGTGGAGATGCTGATGCGATTGTATTATAGCTAGTGGACCAGTGATCTATTGTCTCGTCACGTCCTACCCACTCGTTTCTTTTATCTAGATCCCCAGAGTTCTGTGTCATATCGTGGTATCTGTATCGTATCGAGTGAGCATCCATCGAAAAAGTAGCATGCTCGATAATAAAAATTCGAATATCAAGTACTATATGGAGGGAGCCCCCCCCCTTCCCCCCTAGTGATACCTAGTCCCGGTATCTCTTTTGTCTGATTAATGATTTCTTTATTTCGCGAGATTTATGCCTGTTAACACTAGACAGATATATATGCAACGCGTTTAAAACTATTCACACTTGGGCAGATATATATATCGTGTTACCTGATTGACTACTTCCTGCAATCGAACGCTCGATAGTTAAGTATGCCTACACACTAATGTGCATGTGCATGTATGTCTATATATTTATTGGGCATTAAATATTGTTGAGTGATATGTTTGACAATTGAAGCGAGAAAATAAAATCTAGTGGACATAAATATTTTTTTTTTTTTTTTTTTTTTTTTTTTTTTTGTTATCGATAAGAATAAGTGATTTATATTTAAACATACCATCTATGTGAAATTTTGTTTGTAGCGAGAGAGAAAATGTTACTTGACGGTGATGCATACCTGCAACAAAAATGAAAATAATAAAAAATAATAATGAAAAAATGTTGAGAAATGTTCAATACAAGATTGATGGTAATTTGAATTGTCAAGAAATTGTTATTATATTTTATTATGTTGTATTATTATATTATATATATTTATACGTTTTGAAATAGTATAAAAGCCAGCAATAACTGCAGCCAGTTAAACGTTTGTTGGAATAAAATTGCGAGTGAAAGCTAAATTGGTTTTACACGCAGACACGAGAAATAGCCTCAAAGAATTTTAGCTTATGCTGATGAATAAGAATGTAAAAAATAAGAAAAAGAAATAAAAAAATGAGAAAAAAAAAAAAAACAAAATATGTATAACCGAGTAGCTCGACAAAATTTATCTTCTTTTCATTCAAATGATTTGCCCTCATCACGCATTTATGTATTCCGTGATATTGCACTTTTTCAACTGCCATATTTTTGTTCTCACTATCGTCAGATTTATACATACATATATTAAGACCCCTGGCGGTTTGTATTAGTCACATAAATTAGAGTCAAATGGACATTTTTCCTTGCAGGTATGACGACACAGATAACCGTAATTAAGCTGTTAGTGTCAGAATTTTAAAAAAATCTGTAACAAATATTATTACCCCCGTACATAATTGTTTTCTCTTTCCCAGTAAACGCGAGCGAAATGGAGCAAAAAATTTCTGACCGAAGTAATTCACCCTCGACTAGCGTTTAAAAGTTTCAGATAATTGGCCGTAAAGTATTTTTTAATCGTCCGGTAAAAAAATCCAATGTCGAGGAATATACTAACGGATCAGTGTATTACCCATAGCGGCGAGTGTAGGCGGAAATAAAAGAGATAAAAATATTTTTAAAAACGGTGGTTTCATTCTAAGCGGCTGTTCCCGCGATTTTAATCAACCCCAACACTCTTTGACGCTTCCCCACCTTGACGCACTCCACCCTTGCGATTTAAATTCCTTCGGTTAATTACACAGATTTTCGATCTGCTGGTGCATCCCCTGGCTCCTTGCGCTCCTCATATGGAATTTTTACATTCGCGTTCAGTAACTGCTGCGTTAAATTTTTACCGGCTCATACTAACGAGCCATCATTTTATAAATTATTTACATACATTTCATTTGTGCATCGGGATATTATTTACATTGGATTATTACTTCAATTCCATTCATTCCGAAACAAAACATGCCCGTAATTACTTTAAAAATATATCCGATGATGACTACTGTGAATGTCGATCAGTTACATACAATAATTATTTTTGTTTATTCACATTGTTTTCCATGCGTATTGTTAACTGGATGTTATTTGAAACCCTTACAGACCCTCGTCTGATCAAATACCAATATATATATAAATTTATATCATATATATCAGCTGTGTTTGATTGACTTGTCTGGTTCATTACTCGGAACAATGCCATACCCTTGCAGTAAAAACTCATAGTCATTTCGGGAATCATGAATTTACTCAATATATATTATATATATTTATTATTAATACACTGAATAATATTTGTAGCGACGTAAAATAAAGATTAATTACATTTTAATCTGAAAGAATAAAATTAATCATAATTAATCCAGTAAGATGTAAGAAAAGGAAGCAGAACAAGTTCACCCTCATGAAAAACTTTAAGCTGAATTTTAAGAATCTAATCTTTTTATGCCGCTGAATGAAAAAGGGTTTTTTCTCACGTGACACCTGGAGCCTTAACAAGCGAGTGAAAAAAATGAAAAAATAAACTCTGACACCCCCTAAATACTTAATTCCATTCGTTGCTAATTGGACAGGTTTATTAAGGGATGCATATTTCAGATGTCGTTTTTATTATGTCCAATGGGAACGACAGACAGGAATATAACCCCCGAGACTTAATTCTCGTGGAATCTACACTTTCCACATCTTTTTCCATCGCACGGTATTTTTCTCCACCCGAGAATATAAAAGGAAGAGCACACCAGGGTGGGCTTTAAAAAAAATTAGATTTCAACCCTTCAAAAAATATTAGCACGGAGAAAATAAGAGACTATAACCCTTTTCGCCTGTGGCAAAATGCGTTTCTGAGTATTGTTGAACAGGATTAAAAGCACGAAAGTGTAATTTCTCGGGGTTAAAGAAGAGATTTCATTTTTTTTTTTTTTTTATTATTATTATTTTATCGAAGAGCACAAAACCACTTTTGTTACATCTTTTCTCCTCGACAGGCTGATATTTGACGGTTTTTAATTTCCAAGTTAACAGTATCCCCGCAGAACGCAGATTGCCGAGAGAACGAAATCTAAATTTCGTAACACGAAAACGTAAGCGCAGAGAGACAGTATATAAATTTTAATAAGCCCCATTCGGGCAACCCTTTGAGCCAACTGAAATGAACGAATTAAAAGTTTGTCTCGTTTCCATCCTCCATTTCTCATACACTCACTCGGGTTTTTCATCTCCTTAAACTTCTTTTACATCTTCAACTTGTCTTACAAACCCATCGGCACCTTTAGTGGTCTCACGGTTGACATTCCGACTCAGCAATCTCATCCAATAGCCCCGAAAACTTTTGTCGTTTTCTTGCCCGGCGAAATATAACGTTCTCTCACATCTGTACTTCTCGACTCTGCTCACGACTTGAGAAAACTTTCAACGAAAATATAACAGCCCTAGTATTTCTTGAAAATAATACCTCTCTTGAATAATTTCTTATCTATACATGTATTATATTCTACACTACACTACTATACTATTCATATTGTACACAGAGTAACACGAAGAAATTTCATCCCTCTGCCTCAAAGTTTATACTCGCTCATAGGACAAACTGTGGTGAGGAGGGGGAAGGGGAGCTCGAGGATGGATTTCTAGTCGAGAGTTGAGGAACTTGGTAACTCGGTAACGTGTTCTCGTTAACGTTCGACAGACGAACCCTCGAGTGCATATCGACAGGAGTAAGGAATGAGGAATGATAGCAAGGCGTAGCAGAGTATCTTGCTATATATCTAATATATACATATATATGTGTATATTTAGATATGTGAAAGGGAGATAGTAGCAGAGAGAAAGAGAAAAGAGGAATGAGAAAATGTTGGGCACGAGTAACTGAGTAAGATTTCAATTAAAACAACCCCCTGGCACGCGGGTGGATTAGCGATACGAATCCACGAGGATTGTCTTCCCTACGAGAAACTAAGAAACCCTTAGTGGGTTGTGCTGTAGCATAAATATCCATGTTAATTACCTGCAAGAAATGTCATCTTTATTAACGCAATAACTGTTTTAATTTTAAATATTGCGCTATTATCAAATAATTTTCTAAAATAATTAAGATTATTAAAGTCTATAAAATTTATGTAAATATAATTTTATCGAAATTTTTTCGGTATTTAATGAGAAGATTTTAAATTTAACTGTGATGTGTTTTTAAAATAATTATGGGAAATTTTCACGATACATCAAAGAGTTGATATGGATACGGAGGGATAATGGGGAGTGGAGTTGAGGACACACTGAGAAGAGTAGGCTCGAAGACAAGAGAAAGTGGAGAAATGGAATCATACTGCGAAATCATAATTAACGAAATTATGTCAGAGTAACTCGATATAGGCTCTGCTCGATAGGGAAACGGTGAAGTGGTAGGCGAGGGGGGTGGGTGGGGAGGGTTGTGCTTGGCCGAAAGGGGTGGCTTATGTCTAAGAAGAGTAGCGAAGGGTTGTTACTGATGTCTGAGCAAATGAGAGTGAGAAAGACGTGAAAATGCTTGTACGGAATACACTCACTCACATGCTAGTATGAACAGCGAAATTGAACGCTCACGTAATCTTATACGCCGGTAGGGGGAGAGATTGCGTTGAGCTTGAAAAGGTTTTAATTATAGTTATCGGAATTCGCGTGAAGCTAAACTAAATTACGAGACTTGAATTATGGTAAGCTAGAGTTTAAAAATAATTATTCAAATTCAAAATATATATGTACATTCATTGAAATCATGTAATTATTAAATGTTGTAATTAAGTTGTTAGTAATGATATTTTCTGTTAATTAATTAGAGGCTTCTAGTTATTTCTCGCGAAAAGAATAATAATCTGTATAATTATTTGAAAATTTTTGCTGATAACTATTTCGAAATTTGTATTTATTAAATTTGTTGTTATTGCGACAGTTGAAAAAATTTTTCTGGCTATGTAATTTTTTGTAAATGTATACTTAACATTTATTTTATTTGGATAAAGTAAAAGGTGTTTTTTCCGACACCCCACGGATTTCTCGAATGAAGAATGCGGCGATAGATCTTCACGGGTGCGTGAAATCCCATGTGGGATGTAGAGCCAAAGAAAAAAAATAAAGATGGAAGTCGTCGAAGAAAAGGGAGAAAAATCCTCGAAATCTCAACAACTTTTACAGTCGAGGGCTCGAGTAAGGGCGTATCGAGTTACACCAGCTAAAATATATATATACCTATACACACATACATGAGTGTAGATGTATAGACGAAATTTCGATGCAAGTCGATCAAAGAGTTAGGTGAGTAGACATCAGCAGAAGCCGAAAAATTTTCAGTTACTAAATAAGATACATCTGGTTTTTTTATTGAATCTCGTGTGATAGACAGAGAAAGCGACAATGTCGGAGCCAAGAGGGCGTTAACTGAACTTTAATGGAGATCTCAGATAATAAGTTTTTTTTTGCCGAACGCTAAAAGACCTCTTTGACGGATTACGCCCAAATCGTATCTATCTCTTACGGGATGAAGGAGCAATGCTACCTGAAGAGGATGACGGGTAACCGAACGCTAAGTGTTATTATACCCTAACAGTTTTATCCTCAGCATCATTTCTGATGCATAGCTGTAATACTCATCGCATACAAGATTTAAACACCAAGCTTTTTCACTGAGACTGAGAGTTTACATGCATTAGATGTATTATATATGATTTCAGAATAGATACTCTAATAGAAAAGAATAAAGATACTTTTTCATAATGATGAATGCCGACTTATCTCTTGCACGATCTTCCCTTGTTAAATGTCAAAAGATCATACTTTTTAAGAACACACATATATATGTCTCCTACTTACACAACTTGAGAAAATCATACGGCCATTTATAGATGCCTTCAACTTTAGGTATCTGTTTATGTATTCATCTTACATTAAATAGTTGTATTATTATCTGTTTTAAAAAATAAAATATTATTTTTCGCTGTAATTAAATTCTGTCGAGGAAGTAAAAAAGCCAGCGACACTAATTTTCACAGCAAATATTCTAGGCTGAGGGATGTTCTTTTTTTTTTAATTTAGTACATTACATTTCTCCCCTTGTAAAGAGAAAAAAATTTTCTCCCAGTTGGAAAAGCCGGAAAAGAGTGCCGAGTAGGATTTAAAGCTAGAGCTCAACAAGTCGAATAAAAAGCTCATAAATAATAAAGAGAAAAATTCTCGGCCCTTTTTTTCTGTTTATTTTTTTCTAGCTTTTTCTTTCCCTTTGATAATATACAATTTAACCTCTTATTCTCATATTATATTCTTGCTCTTTTGCTCATTCGCGGATATAAAATATCCATCCCTCTTATTCTCTCACGACCCTTTTCACAATTCACCCAACCCTGAGTTTGCCCCGCGCGTTTCTGCGAATGTCCCCGCGGACACCTGTTGCACACCATCCTCTACTATCAAACAGACATATATATATATATATATATATACTCACAATTGTCGTATTCAGCAACACATACACACATATATATGGTGATAATATACAGTTGAATACACACGAACAGACGTGAAAATGCTTCCAGTGATAGTCTTTCACGCAAATTTATATTCACAAAGAGAATAATACCAACAAAATCCTAAATGAAAATTATCCCGTTCAATTATATATGTTATATATATACAGGAAGGGTGGTATATATATTTTGCGTGGGTGAGCGAGAAACCGCGAGTAATGTTTTCACATTTGGATTACAGATTTAATGATAAATCATTCAGTTTAACACTTGAAAATAAAAAAATAAAAACAATCATAAATTAATACTCATAAGAAAAATGTATATAAATAATATGAAAAGGCGACAGCGACGTTAGCACTCGAACAATGAGTGTTTCTTTGGAGAGCAGCTGTAGATTTGTGATAAGCGGAATCTAGAGAATGCGCTTGATGTATCAGAGAAAGAGTAAGAGGGAGACAGAAAGAGCGAGCCTCTAAAGGGGGATATTATACTAGCAGGCTGCTCGTTAATTACAGGATATCACGAGTAGAAATTACGACCGACGAAAAGCCTAGCTCATTTGTAACACTGTAGGTACTAAATATCAAACACCGTATGAAACATTATACACTACATATAAATACACCTATGAACAGCAAACCGTTAGTACTGTACTTATTAATCCGTAAATAAATATTAAATACACACTATTGCCGATATCCTCAAATTTATGGCTCACCCATCTCTGTTTCAATATTTCCCATTAATTTATTTATCTATCAACTATCCCAGCTATTTTATTTCCATCATCTTTTTTGCGAATCAGATATTTCAATCCCACGGAGGACATCAGTCCCCCTCGTCCTTTTTCTACGTCCAGACAAATTGAATCCAATAGCTTTCTCCGTAAAAGTCCGCCGAGGATCAATAACTTAATTCCCATGCTTTTTATATTATTCGGAAAACCTAAATTTTGGTAAATTATTTTTAACAAACACTCACAAGTAATGGGATGGAATTGGATTGAATTTCATTTGAATTCGCGATTTATTTATGAGGATGCTACCGAAATAGGATAGGATTAACTGTAGATGAAAAATATAGTTAACGATGGTGTCTATACTAGTAAAGGCGAACAATAAGGGTTGTAACATCCCCTTATACCTTATGTAGTATTTTGAGAGTACAGAACTAGCCGTTACGAAACCCCGGGGGGGTTTAATTTAGAGGAGGAGAAGCTTTCTCATTCAACTTGGAACACACATCTATGATACGAAAATTACTAGGAGCTTTTGTACATGTACTCAAGCTATTACTGTAGTGGATCGCATCAGTATTACATCGTTCATACATATACATATATATGTACACACATAAATTTTATTTAATAGTATTAGTCTACATGTAGGATGGATGATTTGAAAATTGTTTCGACAATGGGAGTGCGTTTGAACTTTCCATTATACATTTGTATCAACCCCTCAAGTTAAACTTACGTTCATATACAAAATATATATATTTATATATATTTGAGTCAGTATTGCTTGGATTTGAAAGGCTATACTTAATAAATAAACGGTTTATTGTAGACTGAATGAAATTTTTCATAAACTTTGTCGAGGAATTTGCTTAGTTGATGTTTTATATTCAAAATTTTCCCTTCATCTTGACACTGGGCCGTATCTCCCGCGACTAGCTTATTACAACTTTTTATTACATTTCCATTCCATCTCTCGCGCCGGCTAAAGAAACACAACGCGTAGGTATTACTACTCTCGTCATCGCTTATATAACTCTCACTTTTTATATCAAGTATTAAAAAGAGCTGGATGAAAATTGAAATGAATGCATTTTAAACAGAATTACCAGAGTCTCACTTTGCCCGGGGCTACTCGCTTTCTTTTTCCTCCTGTCGGGAACCTATTATATTTCAATTTTAACATTCATGCATTTTTTTATATTACTTACACCTTCAATCTATCTTTTCATACTTGTTTATTATTATTATTATTATTATTTGTTAAATTTATAAATATAACTAACGCTTTATTATTAACTTATATGAGATTATTTTAATCCACTGCAAAAACTAAATTGTTTTACATGCACAGAAACATTGTAAGCAATCTCTACTCAATGTTACTTACAACAACAGTAATAATAATAGTAATATTTTATCTTGTGTAATTTAAAATAATAAAAATATTTAAAAAGGCTGTAACGCTTGTAAGCAGTAACAAATTAATAAATTTTCTAGCCCCATTTAAACGGTTGTAATTTTTTACGAGATAGATATTTTGAAATAAAAAAAAATATTTTATTGCAAGAATAATTTAAAAGTTTAAAGTACTTAAAATACTATATTTTTATAAACTGCACACATCTGATTGTAATATTTGAAAAAAAAAAAAAAAAAAAAAAAGTTGCGTCAGCAGAGTACTTTTTATTATGTCTGTGCAAGTATAATAATTCATAAATAAAAATAAAATAAAAAAATAACGAGGGTTAGAGGTGTATGATTATTTTTCTTTAACTGCTGTACTTTATTTCTCGAGTTGTGTAGGAGAGAACATACGAGCGTGCGTGCTCGTGCATCTGGTTGTAAGCGTCACCCCTGCTTGAATGAACTAACGCATACCGTTTTATATCTCTTCTCTGCCGACAAATTGCGGTCCGCGTTATCTCGCGAACTACTTCCGGTGGTGCGTCGCACACGATCCACTATATGTGCATATATATATTATTATTCTGTTTATGTTATGCGTACACGGTGCATGCACTCTACTCAACAAACGTCACGCAATTTGTCAAAGATTATCCAGAAAAAAAAATAATGAACTATTTTTTCCTTTGATATTTGATAAAAATAAAAATTCGATGATTCAAGGGACGTAACTACTCAGATATATATGTATATACATATTTAAGCAAATGTTACCGTTCGTAAGTGACACAAATAATTCGTGGATGCGTAAAATCCGTGGGCCTATTTAGGACGATTATCGAGGCGTGATAGTTTGAGAGTATGAGCGAGAGAGATAAGAAACATGTAATGGAAAAATATAGTGAGAATATATGGACTCGATTTATAGGGTCGTGTTTATCCGCATTTACCAGCGGCACTGAAGCACAATTGATGTTATACTCATCACATACACGCCCGTCTAAAAGCTAAAGAGAGAGATAAATGTCTACCTCCCGTCGCGACAAACGGGGGCGAGAAGTTGGGCACCTTTTTAAATGCGAAACGACACCCGCCGTGCGATTATACTTTGAAGAATGAGAGGACCCGAGCGTGGCATGGCTTTGAGATATCCCTGCCGACCAAGAAAACCGGTGGCCGTTTTACCTAACGCATCGCTGACAATCTTTAGATCATCCTTCTCTCATTTGTCCCCACATCATCACCCAAATCATCATCATCATCACGTAACATCTCGTCGCAACAAGGGGACTCCAAACGTTAAAAGCTTTCACGATCGAATATCGGCTGCTTTAAAAATATACTCGAGCCCAAAAATGACAGATGAAAAAAAATATATATGTAGTGTACATGTCACTGTAATTATTGTCATTACATTTTTTTCGAGACAATGTATTTAATTTCTCAATTTAGTGAATGTAATATTCAGAAGCTTCTGAAATTACATAAAAGTTCGCACGCGCGAATGCCGCCATGGTTACATTAACTCATGTATGCATATGTCCAAGTAATACACATATCTATATATAGGTATACATGCAAGCTGCCGGTATATATGCATACGTAATACATGCATGTACGTGTAATATCGTTGACATGCAATTCCGGTGCTCGGGGCTGCCGTCGCAGTGACAAACAGGTTTGCAGCATGCACGTCTTCGTCATCCTCCCTGTCGTCGTCGTCACAAACAGCTAAACACGTTGGATTTTTAGCGTCTTATTCTCCATATTCGAAGGCACAGAAATCAGAGTGTAAAATTTTTTAATTTAAATTTAAAAAAAAAATTAATTAAATAAAACAAGCAAAATAAATGCAAATATAATTATCCGAGTCGACAATTACCGGTTAGGTAAATGGTAAAAAAATGCAGAATCACCTCATTTAACGTACTGTTGAGAGGCCATTGTGTTGGTTTTAATGTCCTGGGATGCATCGTAAGTGATAATAATAATTGAAAAAATAAAACCAGGGTTTGAAATAAAAATTTCTGATAATGATAATAATAATTACTGCAATTATAAATATAAATGTATACATACATATATATATTTAAAGAAAGACATCAGTAACGGCATACCGCGACGACGTAAACAACGTCAAGGTGAAACGATAACGGGGATGACGATAAAGACAATAAGTGCGCAAACTCATATTGTTGATAAATATTAAACTTAGGACCGACTCACCTCGTGAGTTGCGTTATCCGTAACACAAATTATCGCGCATGCGTCTTTACTATATCAGATTCCAGCGAGTTGACTGGCGTATAAAATAAAAAACAACATACATATGTAGATATGAACATCAGTAGGTTGTTGTCTTATTCACTGGTAAGAATAATCGTAAAACAAGTGTTTTAACGCAGCATTTAAAACGCACCGGGAAAGATTAAATATATACGAGTAAAAAGTCACGCAATTGAGCTTGGAATTTATATAATTGCTAATTAATGGAATTAAATGAAAGAGAGACTGGCTGGCCACCCGTGGATAAGTATCGCACCTCGAGCTGTCGGCGCTTCACGAGATTCCTCCATTTATTTTTATTTATTTATTCATTTATATATTTATTTTCCTACTGGAGAACAAACCAACTCTACTTGTCTTGTCGTCATTCTTGTTACTGTACACAAGTAGAGAGAGCTTCTCGCGACGCGTCGTTGCATATCACGCGACCGACGCAGATCTACACGCAATACAAAACAAAAAAAAAGTAAACAACGAGTGTACAACAAAGCGCATACTCATACAATTATTACAAGCAAATAATAATCAGCGATCTATAAAATTGCAAAAATAAATTAACGAACTCAATATTACTCAGTCTAATAATTGCCCGGTTTTGTTTTTCCATAATAATAGTCATTGTTTTGGAATAAATATTTTGAATAATTAACAATAAAGCCTTTGATCGCAACGATCTTGAGAAATTAAAAGACTTTTAATAGACAATATGTGTGTTTTTTACATTAGAGACATTGTCACACATTACAATTAAAATATTTAAAACAGCGACATCCATTTTTATCCCTCCTTCGAGGACAAGGACTCGAGACAGACCCCATCACCCCTTAGATGCATTATATATTTTTATAGAGCAAAGAATTACGGCTGGGTTGCGGTATTGTGTCAGATTCGAGAGGCGGAGACTGCCAAGAGGATGTCTGTAGGTAATCAGGGGGTTGCCTGCGCTGCGGCGATGGGAAAAGGTGAACCAGGAGAAGGGGTAAGGTAAAGGGGTTGGACAAGACCGGGGGTTACCGATCGCGTCACGCGCCTCGTGTCATCCAAATAAAAAAATGAAAACACTTATATCCACTCAGAAATCCTTGCAAGAAATATAGCAGTAATAATATATACATATATATATTGGAATTTATTGTATTTATTGTCTCATTGTTTCTGTAGCGCACAGACTTTTGTGAGGTAAGAGCGTAATTAGATGGCATTTATAAGCATGTGCGTTTGAAAGGGGCACAAGTACTTTATTTGGGTCTTTGGGTGCTGAGGAAGACCGTAAGACGTTACATAAAAGGTTTATTGATATTATATATATATTTGTATATTAAAGACCGGATACACGGTACTTGAAAGTTAAAATTGTTTGGGTTTGTAATTTGTAACGAATTTTTTTAATCCGTCTTATAGACCTGAGTAGAAATAGAAAAAAAAAATAATTTATAAATAAAATTTGAATAAAAATTGTGTTCAAAGTGATAAATGAGAGAAATGACTTGGCGAATTTAAAAATAAATTGAAATAATATATTTTTGTGATCGAAATCTTGTGTACTCAGTTAAGTCTGCGAAGTTTATGCGCATATATATATAGTATTTGTATAACTAACTATAAAGTTTATCCCTTTGATATTAAAGTTAAATATCTGACGACCGTATTTGTTGGTATATCTGCCGGTCAGCTGGCCTTTTGTCTAGCTGGTGACGGTGCAAATTCTACCCCCGTGAACCCTGAGGACGGCTTTGCAGGACGAGAGTACGATAGCGAGGACGGTTTTTTTAGCGAATTTAATATTTATACCGAATGACTGATGACTGTAATAAAGAAACGGGGTCGCATTGTTCGACACGTTTGTGTCGTTGATCGATACGACATGCTGCTATGGGAAAAAAAATAAAAAACACTTTTTTTCAGGTACTCCGTCACCCCATGTCCGTCACCGCACTCGGTTCCTATACACTCGACACAAACTCTTGTTTTTTATCCTCCTTTTTCACTTTCTATTGGCTGTACACGCTCGTTATCCAACATCTCCCTTTTTAAATATTTTTAACACTCACCATTTAAGTCCTGCCATTACACACAATATAAATTTTGCTACAGTTTAATTTTTTCAATCCACAAATTGTTTAACGAATTGCGTCAACACGAATCAGAAAAGAAAAGAAAAAAAAAAAAAAAAAAACAAAACCTTTTACTCCATTTATCTTTTCTTTAATTTAAATCTCAATTTACTTGTCTCTTTCCATCATTCTTTTCATTTAAAATAAAAAAAAAAATCGCTTTGTCAGACCGAAGGCGCCGCGGAAAAAATTTTCACAAGATTAGCGTGAAATTCAAATTGTTTGATGCGTGGTTAATTTAAACAGATTTGTATATTTTATTTATTATAGATCTCAAGTAGTCTTCGGCTCAAGACAAAGCAAAAAATGATACCTAAATAAAAATTTAAAAATCATTAACAAATCATTAGTTTTAAATTTAAAAGGCGTCGGTGATCTTTAAACAAAAACTATTAATGATTTTTTTATTTGTTATACATGTATATAGTAGGTGGAGAAGAGTAGCCTCAAGCAAATAATTCCATCTCATTCTAAAAGTTCTTCTTCTTAGGAATAATGTGAGAAGTTTGGCTTATTTTTTTTACTTAAGCCGAACTCCCGCCGCGAGAACAAATCATCTGAGTTTATTCTTTAAAAATCCATCTCTAAACTAATATTCCCTTTCCTCTATTTCCTTCTCTATTTCCGTAATTATTTCCACCATCCAAACAATGAAAAAAAAAAAAAAAAAAAAATATCAAAATACCAAATCCAAATCGACATTTATAAATTTCTACCGTTTAAATTATTTTGAAATATTTATTTGTGGAAATTCTTACAAGACTTCTATCCCATCTAGATCTAGATAATATATATAAGATATATAAATACATATATTGGTTAAGAAAACTTGTATAATATTATTTATTGGCAATCGTAAAAATGCGCCTAAACCAATATAATTAAAGGCGCCGATGAGCCAGCAGAACTAACACTCTTAAACATTATTCCTTGTCTACGTGTACGTACAAAAATATATGTGTATATATGTATATAACAAGTTAAACGCATGCGTGTCATCTGTGAAAACAACGGGTTTAATTGGCGCGTAATATTTATTATAATTTAAAACACGTGTGAGTAAAGCGCCCGTTAAAAGCCGAAGCTTATTCGCAACGAGGAAAAACAATATATAAATATAAATACATAAGTGAATCTTCACTCGTGTTTTACTTTTTAATCCCCTATATAATATAACTAAGAGCTTCGCTCGTGAATCGTTGGTTTAAACACTTTACGACCTCGTTGTACACGAGATTTATTCTAATTTCTCGGCTTCCTCTTAGATATCTACATATGTTTACTAAAAAATAACCAGAGATAATATAAAACTTACATATGTACCGCTTCATATATATATATATATAAATAACGTCTGTATAAAATAATAATTAAAATTTTCAATTAACAATTATTTGTTTGTAAGTAATTTAATTTTAAATAATAAATATTTATGTGCACTTTGCACTTAATAAATTTTATATTATGGTATATAAATAGTATAGAGAGAATGTTAAAGCATGATGAGAAACACCTCTTGTAGATGAGCAACGCGTCTTTAGTAATTAGAAATATAATATTCGTATTCAGCAATTTAGCATTCCAATTTAAATCAAATATCGCGTAGACGAGATTTAAAAGATTAGAGTGAGAAAATGCGCGAGGCAGTTGTATGCAACAAACGTCAAGAATGGAGATCATCAACGGCAACAGCAACTACAACTACAAAAGGTAAAACTAACGTTGGTGGTGTTTTAGCTAGATGGTTTTACTTTGCTGGGAGTTTCAACGCGAATGTGAGGAGCATTTATACCTGGATGAGAGGCTCTGACAGAGTGAGACCCGCCCACAAAAGTAATCTCAAACTCACCTCTACTCAGCCGATCTGAACAGACACAGACTCATATCCACAGGCCCAGATACCAGAGAAAAGAGACTGGGACTGACTGAGACGTACACCTGATTCATCAACCAGAAATAAATCGAATAGCAGAGCTAAAAACAAAAGGCGCTAATGCATATAGCCATTGCATTCATGAGTTAGCTCTTAACGTATTTTTTTATTTTTTGCCCCTCGCATTTCTCTTAATCCCGAGATCATGAGTAACTGCTATCCAACATGACCACCAGTTACGCCCAATGAATTATAAATAATAATAACAAATGAATCTTGAGATTTAAAACCAATCATTTAATTTGTTCTATCAATTATTAATCAAGTATGTTTGCTTATTATTTTACATATCTGATCTTGTGGTATTTTTATTGCGATTGGGATTATAAATGTGAATGTAAAGAGAATGTATGAGCAAGTGTGCTGATGAGAACATATATATGTATTGAAGCTCAGGCACCCAGACCAACAAACTTAAGAAGAGAACAGAGGCAGCAGCTTCTCGATCACCCTTAGGCCACTGACTTCTATATCAGCAAAACTTTATTTGAAGCAGCGTTTTCTCATCTCTACGCCTACTACTATTTTAAAACAACCAGCAGTCAGTTACTACCGTGACTTTAACATGATGACAGCTCACTACTTCCTAACTGCATTTGTATAATGAGAGTTGGCTGCTTGATAAATTCAAATAGAGATTAAAAAATTTTTTTAAAATTTAAATTGATATGTAAAAAAATAATTTACAAAGTTGATACAATTTTTATTCAAACGAGATATTAAATGATTGCTCGTGGTATTAAAAAATATTCAGACGGTCGAGGTCAGCGTGAACCGGTCCTACCGTTTTCTTCGGCTAGGTCAGTCACTTAAAAATTCTATCCTCATTAAGAAACCTTACGCACTTTCGATTTACGTGGCTGCTAGACTCACACCTTTAGCTGCCCGAGAAGCCCAAATAACAAAACTCTAAACTACTTGGGACAATGGTGACGAATAATAACTGAGTTGCTGGCAACAATTGCAATAGTTACTCCTTTCTAAAACTCTTTGGTCCATAAGAAAAATAATAATAACAATAATAGAGGAACCAACACACAAGCGAAGAATAAGGGCGAGGAAGAAGAAAGAAACCGAGTGGTACTTGAGCCCAAAGAATGAAACTAACGAACGAAATACCAGTGCCAACAAAACATATCTCTCTTTATCACTCTTTTCATATTTTTTTGGTCCAAGCTTTGGCTTACAGCTTTACCCTCATATTCTCATAACCGGACCACGATCTAAACTCGGGAGCAAGTAAAAGCATCATCAGTATTACAGAGCTGAGCGAGGGTGATCACGTAGATAAAACCATGAGCAAATATGTAATTCAACTCATCGTAAATGCCATATAGCCATTGTTCAATTTTTCTTTGATGTCCAATTGTTAAAACCAAAAAAATCATATTCCACATCAAACATATATACATCTCAACTCCGCTACTCCTGTTTACTTTTTATCGTCTCAAATATTAGACAGAGATTAAGTAGACCAGAATGCCAGAGGTAAAATCTTTAGCGCAAAGATTAAGACTTCATTTTTTGTAATTCAGCTATCGGCTCCTGTATAAAAAATTGAATTTAAATATAAAACATCTTCTTCTACCAGAGCAAAATGTGAACGGAATGCTGAAGTTTCATTATAAATCTGACATAATTCGCTCTAGTGTTGCATCATCTCTATACCATCTTGGGATTAATTTAATCTTTCAGTAAAAATATATGTATATATCTAGAGAGAAGATCGAGACTTACGCGTGTCTGTGCAATTAATCATCGACGAAAGTAGACACACAAGAAGATATTACATATATTATATATATTTATAGGATAGAGAGCAACTCTGCGGCGGACTACTCAGTTAACGTTAGCATCAGACCAATTAAGGCGTCTTTTTGCAAGTCTGATTGTTCCTTCGTGTCTGGTGCTTGCTACCCACGTACATAACGTCGTCGTTACGTGTACTTAGCCACCCCATTTCCTCTTGTTACCTTAACTTTATCTCTGTCTAACCGAGAGTAACGTCAAGAAACCTCCTTACTCATTTCTTCACCACGGCAATACATAACCAAATGTGTATCTCATATCTCCTTCTCCTCTTCTCTCTCTCTCTCTCTCTCTCCCAGCTCTGATAGTCTCTGGATGAGCGCAACACTTATGCGCTAGTAAAGTAAAGCAAAAGCAATATATACTCGCCTGTGTACATAAAGAGTTTGCGTGGAATTAAGCCATGGTTTATGAGCCGTATCACGTGATAATATTAACGATTCGTACGATTAACGTTCTGTAAGAATATTTATCCAAAGGAAGGTACAAGTTATCGCTGAAAAAATTTACCACAATTAAATATCTTGGCATTTTTTATTACGCGATGATTTAACGTCCAGTTGCTCCCTGATATTTTTATTTAGCCAAGCTTTTTATACATATAATTTTTTAAAATATTTATTCACCTGAATAGCTCTAAGCAGCCATTTAACTGGAATTTATAAATAATAGTACAATAATCGTTTAGTGTCTTGTAAGAATCGATTCCGATTGTCTGTACTCCGTTAGGCCAGCAAAGCGATTGGGTTTTAGCTGATGGCTGTATAAAATAATAACAACATCCCATTGGGATACAACTTTTCATTCATTTCAAAGAGCTATCCTCCTCGTCTCGGCTCGCAATCTATATCTGCCATACACCGGACTAGTCGATTGGTATCGAGCTATAATCGAGAGCGATAAAGACGATTGAGCACGTAGAGGGAATCGAGTACGCGCGAAACCCAAGGATTATATCGCGATCAAGATTATCGTTGTTCCAAACCAACGATTGCCTTCTTTTTGCTCTTTCTGTATTTTAATGCACCATCAGAAAAATATATATCTATATGTATATATATATATGTATATGAAAGAGTACTAAAGGAATAAAAAAAATCCTGTCTCTTATTTTTTTTAGGCTCTTTAACTCATTGATCTTTTTTTAGCATTTAACTAAATGCTACAGACGGATGTATCAATGTCAGAGTATAATAACACCTCGGAAATGTATATGAGAGTATAGTTGTACTCTTTTTACCTCGCCTCAAGTTATGTATGCTTTCTTCCACTCTCTCACTCTTTACCCTTCTCTATTGCTCTCCTGTACTCTGCAGAATAAGAGAGGTCACTCAGTAATTTAAAACAATGATATAATTACATATTGTTTGCGATTATCTCGATTGCTCGAATTATACAAAAGCCGACGAGTACCGCTTGTTATTTTTACGCTGATGCTTTATTTACTACAGAAAATATTCACAGTCTGCTGTTGCTGTTTTATATATATATCTACACATATTACTCATATACACAATAATCATGCATGGATTTATTCTCATGCATTATATGTTATTGCTTTGATTCTTTCTTAAGGTCGATGCGAATATTTTCAGTCAGCTTTAAATTGCACTACGTCACGCGTACTTAGTAGCAAACATTTGCATTTTAATTGTTACTTGTTTCAAATAATAATCATGGGTATGCAAGCAGGATAAGAAAAATCTATAAAAAAAAATAAATATGAAGCTGGGTAAAAAATTCGGTACAGCCGTTTTTTGTAACGAGTTTAAAAGTCGAGAACAATATAAACTCAGAACACATCAATCTTCTTCACCAATGGCCCAACAAAATCAGAGACCTGCATGGCGTTGCGCTAGTGTAGGAACAGCAGCAGCAGCAGTCGTGAGAATGTTAAAAAAAAAAAAAAAGGAGCAATGGCAAGAACAAGTTGAGATATTTTAACCGCAAAAACAGATTACTTTTATGGGACTCTCTAGTTTATAATATCAAAGAACATGTGACGGTTGAGTAAAAGCATTAATGAAAAAAAAAAAAACAAAAATAATAATAACAAATAAATATATGTATATGGGTATTTATATATAATCTATATTCATAGCTAAGTAAAGTGTGAGGCAGGCACAACGTCAAGGTCGTCATTGAAAGTGCAGAGAAATATCTTGGCGCCGGTTATGGTATGAAAGATAAAAAGAGATAAAGATTGAGAATATATGTATATATGTATATAA
Organism: Microplitis demolitor; assembly: GCF_026212275.2. Taxonomy (NCBI): domain Eukaryota; kingdom Metazoa; phylum Arthropoda; class Insecta; order Hymenoptera; family Braconidae; genus Microplitis; species Microplitis demolitor. The sequence goes on from NC_068547.1 coordinate 23,619,976, forward strand.
AAGTAGTGGGGCTTTGGAGAAGGAAAGAGTGAAGGATAAGAGGGGAAGGATAAGAGATTATAGCAGTACAGAGGAAGAATAGAAAGAAGAATAAGAAGAAAAAGAAGAAGAAGAAGAGGATGGTATATAGTGAAGTGGCATACGTGCATCACGCGAACGGACCGCACGCGTATAAAGATGGTTTCGGGACGGCTGACTGGTTACTAGCCCCTTCTTGTTCACCGTTCACAGCTAAACTCTCTGTGCAGTGTCTACTCGTCCAACTTGACTCCTCTATATCTAGCTTGTGCTGATCGAGCCTCAACTCTATTGCGGAGGAGTAAAGTTGTAAGTCATGCCAGCAGAGTACTTGCTACCAACCTCTTAACCATTTTACTCGTACTCCAATCAGAGAGGATCCTAGTATGCCTCACTCTACCATCCAAGTACGTACCGAGTATGTAATGTTAACTTTAGATTATTCAGGACTTAAAGACTCGACGTATCGAGTGAGTATATGCTTGGCGGAATAATCATTTACCAGTAGGTATATTTTCCTACTCTGGCTGCTGATGTTGCTGCTGCTACTTTTTGATTGACGCCTCGACGTTACATGTCCAAACTAAAGTACGGCACGCGAACCAAATAAACTCTCCACCCTAACTAACTTATAGACACCCGCGCCCGCACCCGCACTTGCAGTAATGAGCCGATGGAAAAATACAAACAATGATTGTATGAAATACAACGGGACTCGAGTAACTTATCGAATAATAAACAATCAATGATAATTAATCGATTGATTGATTGATTGAGTGACTAGAAAATATTTTAGTTGTAGCTCTGTTGAAAAGTTTGTAGTTTAATATGTATTGAAACATTTAACAATCAACAAGAGTAGGAGGGTGAAAATGACGTTTGTTACAGTGCGAGTTCGGACGGCTCTGACAGCAACTTAAGAGAGAGCGTTATTGCACTCAGGGAGGTCTCGTGCGTTGTTTAATTACCGTATGTAACGAGTTGAAGTGGCTGATGGCGTGTGCACGAAAGCTTTTCGCATCACTTTGTTTCTCCTTCTCTCACTCTCACTTAAATGTCATGAAAACTACATCTTCTCTTTATAATAATACATAAAAGCTCGGCATCGTGATGAGCTACCAATGCCTGAGAAGTATATCTTACATTACTTGACACCCGCTGACGTTGTCCACGAATCACTTTAACACACATACTCTCCATTTTTGCACAAACGTTCATTGTAAGACACTTTTTAAGTGTTTTAATCGATTACTGTATTGGTTAATTGTCTACTCAATGACTCTTGTCAAAAGGCGACTATCTGCATCATAGGCCATTAAGTGCTCTAACATGTAAGCCATTTTGCCCGCCATTTTGACATATGCATGACGTTAACGCATAACCTAAATCTAAGACAAGCCGGATACCTGATGCCCAGAATAATTTAAAAACGTGATGCAAGACACAGAAATTTTCTAACAATTCACCAGCAGTAATGTTTTGAAATTATTGGCAATTTCGCGCCAACTTTATTTTACCCAAAAAGACCAATTGATTTTTGATGTCAGTTTGCAGTGAATTTCTCGTGATCTGACTAAACACAAAAATTACGGTAATTTCGTATCACTATTGTTAAAACAAATATGACCCGAATTTATGAATTTAAATTAAGGCTAATATTATTGTGCAGGGTTGAATATTGCGTATAGTAAAGGGAATAAATTCAAAATAGCCTCCAAGCATTTAAACAAAATTGTTGATGATTTATGAAGAGTAGTATGATGATGATGATGATGGCAAAGATTGTAATAGCAAGGTGTGAAACATGCCTTTAAATATTAGCTGAGAATTCATGAAATAAACCAGCAACTGGGCCGTCGTTTATCATTGTTGCCGGTTGTACAATTTGAATAATCAGAACGTAATTCAATGCGATAAGATGATTCGAATGTTTTCGTACGTTGGTGTGTAGAATAATGTTACGCCTTTACATATAAATATATACCGATGTATGAGGAAGAAATTACATACAATAACACCCATTTTGTTGCGGATATTTATGTATGTGTGTATAAGAGTGTTAGAGCCGAGGGATTAACCCAAAAGTCCTCTCGTGTTCTGTTTCCCGTTGATAGGGGTAGTGCTGCGAGGGTGGCAGTGTCCTAGGGAGATGAGGCACCCGACCAGGAACCCGAGTTAACTCTAACATGTCAGCTGTTTTAAATGTGGGTCACCGACGTCCAAGTCAATCGATTTCCTGTGCCTCTTAAAACTTTAGATTCCACTTTTTTTTATGAATATTTATATGCAGGATGTTTTTATATTTTGACAGCTAATTATTTGATAAGGTGTTATAACAACCGAGAAAATCTGGAAATGTAATGAAATCGCGGGTTTTCACGGTTCGTGTAACAGAGACAAGAGTGTCTTGATGATGGCAAAAGAATCAAGAGAGATAGGGATTAGAACTTGAGAAAAGAATGGTAAGAAGATAGAACGGAAGCTTGGCGCCTATAATACAATGCTTTGGGTTTCCATGACTTGCATCTATATATATAGTTAGATTATATCAGATTTAACTTCTAGAAACAAGCATCTAACAGTGGTGATGATTATAAATCCTGTCCATTATTTCGAGTGTCAAGAACTCACGGAACTAATTTTTCACCCTGATCATTTGTTCTTTTCTGTTCTTTTATTTTTTTTCTTTCTTTTATTATTTATTCTATATTTAGAAAACACAAAAACAATAAAGCTTTGTTCGAAAATAAAATTTATTTATTTTCTGTTACTTTTTTATTTTTTGCCAAACAATTGAAGTGATAGGTTTTATTTCCGGTGTTGATTGCGATTCCAGAAAGTTTATGACACAGATATATACTTTTCGACGACAAAGATTTGCACCCCAGTGTTGCGATAGCGTTATCGAAGAGTCGCATATTTTCTCATCCCCATGTAATATTTTTTTCCCTCTTGCCAGTGATACTACTGTACACATACACTACACAAGACATAAAAAGGAGCCAATAAAAAAGTATAGCTAAATTTTTTTTTTCTTTACCCACCCCCTTATCTCTACCCTCACAATAAAAATAAAAAATAATAAATATAAAAGTAATATAATACTAGCTAAGAGAAGGAATTAAAATCCGGTATTCACGATGAAAATACTTGTTGTTTGTCTTTGCATTAATTATGTAGAATTAAGAACGCTTGCCACGACGGTCGGATTACTGGCTTTATTATTACTTGTTGGAGATTATTAATTATCAGGAATTATGAAGAGTCTTCTGCAAGTTAGACTGAGAAAACAGTACACTAAAAGAGGGTAAAAACTTAAATATCAGAGAGAAAAAGAAAATAAACTTCCACCCCACTCAGATTTGTGTTTTCAATTAATTTTCTTGAATTAAGAACGCGATCATAAGAAAAGTATTACAGAGAATAAGAATAAAGTATTCGAGAATACACAGCCATCACTCTATTATACAACGGCCAGCTCTGTCTTACGTTTCATTGGGCGATTGTACACCGAGTAGGAAAATAATAACCATCACCGATCGATAAAAAAAAATATTCATCCGCCTGTCTTTGTTTTCACAGAAGAAGAGTAGCTTTAAAACTTTTAGGCGTGGGCATTTATTATTTTTCATAGATAAATCATCATCAATTTCATCGATTAGATGACTCAGTAGCCCGTGATTATCATCAGAGCATCACAATCGCTAACGAGAGACTCAATTATAATTAAAGAGGAAAAAAATTAATAAATTAATTATCGTATACTTTCACTCTAAAACCCACACAGAGAAAAAAAATTTTTACTAGCCCCAAGAAAATTTTTGTTTCCATTTCAAAATTAAAAATATTTTTTGTGCACGAATCTGAAAAGTCCTTATGCACCATTATAATTATTATTATTATTATTATTATCAGATTTATTATGAAAGAAATAATTTATATAGATACAGATACAGATATTATATTTATGACGTTCAATTGGAGTAAAAAAAATGATAAAGAGGGTGCAGGATGTGTAACTGCGCGCTTATAAATACCATAAAGTGCGCGTATCTGTATCAAGGGGCTAAAACTACTGACAATAGAAGCATATATGGATGTTCATGTACATATATAAATATATGAGCCCCTCATAACCATCATACTTTTGGTGTATCCCCCGCGTAAACCCGTAGGTTATATTATAGGATCTACCAACCACTTGGTTTTAAAAAATCTCGGGGCCAGCTGCCATAACTGATACAATTGCATACTGCCAGTCAGGCAACTATATGTATGCGTACATATGATGTATATATATGGATATACAAGCTGTAGATACAAAGCGAAATCACATTTAGGGTTGAGAGTTAGGGCACACCCACCTTGTAATTTTACGGAACAATGATCAAGAAATTCAAAAAAACATATCTTACTACTTAATACCATCCATATTTTTTTTTTAAATACCAAATCAATAGTAAAAAATAACTGTATTTGGAATAGAGCTAGTACCACTATTATCGAGAAAAAAAGTATCATTAAAGTTATTGCTTCAGCATTAAATCTCGGTATTAGTATTTCTTGTGTCTATTTATTGTAAAAAAGTAACAATGCCAAGTGAGCTGTTACTGTATAGTAACTGAATTCATATATTTTTAGAGCGAACCATTAAATGTTTAATAAAAATTTTCAGAGCGTTTGGCCTGTATAATTATCCATACTTTAAATTATTACATATACTATTATAATAGACAAATTACAATGAATAAAAATAATTATTTTTCACGTTCGCAAATTTTTATTAAGCGTAACACTTTTGATTTATCGATAAATATATATAACAAATCCCGGATATACGATTCAGTCATATATTTGCTGCATTTTCTTACAATCGCGGTCACGGGCAATAGCAAAAAAACACCTATTAGCTCTCATATATATATATATACATACATATCTACACATTAAACTTTCATCTATTTAATTTATACACATACAATACGTTAGCAAGAATTCATCAAACTAAATAACCGTAAATAGTTTTTTATCTCCTCCAATAGTGTCAGAAATTTCTTGTAAAAAATTCGATGACTGTTAATTAAAATATTATCAAGTCTTGAAGTAACCGCGAAAGAAAATATGAAGTAAAAAAGTACTTATGATCGTGATCATCACGATCTTATTATATGAGAAAAAAAAATGATAGAATAAAAGCCAGGAAATAAACATTAATAATAAGTTATATATATTTTAAATGAGAGAAGTATAAAGCAGTCATATTCTGATGCTCCCTATAGAGGATTTTATTCAGCGTCTGCAGAGCATTGTTGGGCCCATTACGGCAGCCAATTAATCTATGCACAATTTTATAATTAAACGGCTAATAACGCATAGAATTACAGCTCAGGGACGTGGACTCCCACGTATTCAGACAAACGGAGATACTTTAACACATGCACATACAAGCATTAACAAATGTGTATGGAAAAATGTTTTGCGTGGATGCATAAATGTGAGCATGTGAGCGTAGAAAGAACAAGTTCGCGTCCCCCTAAATTATAGAAGAATCAGGACGAAGACTATCATAGCGTATTTTTTATTATTACTCGTCTAATTTTTTTCCACATTCAATCCTTTTGTCTTTCACTGTCTGATCAAAGTATGCCAATTATCTTAACGCACGGGCTTTATTGTGCATTTAAGTTTGTTAGGCAAATTAATTAATATAATTGACTTTACTCGTTAACTCGATAGACAAAAGAGGCCGCATTATTATTTTTACCTACACCGACTACACACCCTGACATACGTCTGTAGTGCCATATAATACATCAACCTACTATTTCTATTATATATATATATATATATATATATATATTCATCGAATCAAGTAATAAACCAGCGTTCCTACATTATTCTGCTCACAGCGTCATAATTATTTTGTTGATAACTATCGCTCACAAAGATTTCACACTCAACATATATATATACATATAGAGATATTCTTATACTCAATGGATCTTATCTGAGCCGTACATAGCCAGACAATCTCTAATTCGTTCTCTTTTCTCTACTCCGCAAAATGAAATTCGATTCTTTTATAAAAAATAAAATAAATTAATGAAAAAAAAAATGGAGGACAAGGAATTAAAAAGATCAAGTTGTAAATCGTTAAGGAAAAAAAATTCTCTTAATTATCGCAGCAGTTTGTATGTAACTGGGTACATGTGTTGTCTGTTCCCCTTTGGAATTGAGAGAGAAGCCAAAAGGGTGACTGTTAGTTGTGCAGTGTGGGTGGTACCGGCTGCATATAACTGACAGTCTACAAGTTCGAACACTACTAGTTTCTCTTCATCATTCAATTCAAATTATTTTCACTCCATTTACAGTATATACTACTCATTTTCATGTTAGTACTAGAATTATTGATCATTCGATCACTTGAAAACGACGGTGACAAGTGTACTTGTGAATGGAGTCCCATGATAATTTTTTAAATTCGAGAGATGTCTTTTTTTTTCATTTATTTAATTCAGATCAAGTGATTCAGAGATGAAATCTAAGTAGCAAAAATGTTAGTTGTTATTTAGATCGAACGAACACGGAGTGATCAGAGAGTCAATGAGCACGAGCCGACGGCCCGAGGAACTCTGTTGCTGACTACGACACCGGATTATTCGGATCCCTTATTCCGAAATTTATCTCACTCGAATTAAACCTCTCTCGCTTACTCGCCCTTCGTTTTGTCACACTGAATCCGTTTCCGTTGCGAGTGTGATACTCTCGACTCTGACTGCACAAGTATTGTCACGAGCCCAGCAAATTTGTGGGAATCACCGAGGAATTTATCATCACTCAACATTAGCTATCATCAGAAAAATAAATCAAACACTAAACTGTAATTTAAAGCTGAATATTTACGTCAATGTAGCATTTGATGACAAATATTGTGAGTTTTTGACAGCAGATTTTCATTGTAATTGACAAAATATTCGCGGTTGGTTTTGGGGATCCCCTCGTTCATTCCGTTTACCATTCCGTTTCGTCTGCCATCTGAATCGTGGGTGGGGTAAGCTCGTGATGGGTATAGTACTACTACACTACTACTGCCTCTCGACGTTGTTTGGGGACGATTCATTCGGAGAAACAGCCGTGAAAGGGACACCTGTTGACGCCGAGTAAATTCGAGTCAAAATCCTCAGCCATGATTTAGAGACCAAACCACTAAACGACACATCAACAAACTCTAGTATTTCACCATCAATGGAATTGTGGTCTGTATTATGTATTACACAACAGCCACTAAAATAACTCATTCATTACGCAATTATTCAAACATGAGTACGTACTACATTTATTAATAAGTACATGGACTAATATGATAAATGGTAAATTTAAATGATAAATCTTTTGGAGCAACTTGACATTTGAATTTCAGTAGCAATAAGCCAACAACATTAACAACTCTTGATTAAGTCTTAGAGGCGGCGAGAAGTTGCAATTAAAGTATGTATTATTATTTGGCCAGCAGAGAGTAGTAGTACAGGCTGATGGTGAATCAGTTGAGAGAGCCGAAGATGGAGCATTGCCCAGAGGGGACATAGCATTATTAATGTACGTGAAGATTCAAGCTTCCGTTTTGTCGGGGCACGAGCGAGCTCAACCGACCAGGAACATAATACATTATAAATATATATATATATATATATATATATATATTGAGAACAAGATACGCACACACCGTCAGTGGAATATATGGCACAACAAGTGCGGACGTATGAAATATTAAGAAATGCCCCGAGGGTACTTGGTAGTCTCTTATCATTGGGTTCGATCAACCAGAGTAAACTTTAACTACTTTCAACAGCTCTTTTGCTACGATAGGTACCTAGTAAAAGCTAATATATTCAACTCGTATGATAAAATGGAATGATAGATGTGCGAAGAGATGGATTATAGTGATGGCAATCGGGGTATGGATGTTGATGGAAAAATAAATTATTTAAACACACGACTCACCTGGCGGTGGTGCAGTCCCTGTAGAGCACATCAAAGTCCTTGCAGCTGAGCAACTTGCATCGATTAACACCAGGCTGAATAGCTCCGAGTCCTCGCAGAATCCTGACTTGCTCGACGTTGCACACTAGTGGCACAATATCGAGTCTTTTAAGTTTTGTGTAAACGGTGTGAAGACCACCCACCAAGTGCTTCAAGAACAGCTCAAATGCTTGGGGTAAACACAACATTGTGTCACCAGCAATAATGAATGCCGCAACTTTTTGGCCGCGATAATCAACCAGTTTGCACTCATTTGCCGTAGGATCACTGGAGCTTATTGGCGGTGGGCTGTTGTAGGATCTTGGTGGCAGGACACCGTGATGAGCTGCCATGAATTCAAGTGGTGATCCATGGTGACCGCTCAGCATCCCGCCAAGCTGTCCAAGAAGCCGTAACTCCGGTGGCGGAAGACCCGGCATCCTTGGTACCATTCCGGGTATTCCACCGGGACCTCCACCAGCAGACAAAGGCGGTGGACTCAAAGGCTGAACTTGGGGCGGTGAACCTCGAGTTGGTGAACCCGGGGTTGGCACACCACGATGCTGGTGATCGCGTAGATCTCGTGGATGCAATTGATGCGACGGTGGTGGTTGATGCTGTGAACTAAGATGCTGCTGCGACTGTGTGTGCTGGCCCGACGGGCTGTGGGGATGCTTTGGACTGCCGGTAACTGGACTGGCACGACTACTGTGCTCAGACGAACTGTCCATCGCTCCGTGGTCCATCAGCTATGACAACCGGCTTCCTTTGTACTCGATGATGTACAACAATACACTTTAATAGAGTACAATAGTCCTGGTATATGTATATATATAAATATAAATATAAATAGGAACAATAAATGATAGCAGTAGGCCCGAGGCTACACAGGAGCTTCAGAGCTTGAGCTCCCGGGGCCTTACAGCACGCCTCGACGGCCTGCTCAACTTATCTATCACACTACACTTAATAATTCAAAAATAGTGAGCCTATGTCTCACTGTCACTTGTTTAAATTTATATTTATAATTACAACAACAATTATAATAATAATTTTAAAAAAAGGCGCGATAGCTCTACGGATAATTTGTCTAGATCACTTATTAGCACGACCACGCGGATTACTGTACATGATCAATGGTAAAGTCCTGTCAATCAGGAGACACTTATCAAAGTCCACTTAAAGCTCATGTTAAAAACGTCCACTTTATACTTAATAGTCAATCGATAATGTTTAACTTGTTTTGCTACTCCAATATTTTTGAGCTGACGTCAAACAACAATCAATGTGTAACCAAATAGTTGATAATGAAATTACAAAACGCGAATAACACTAAAATTTAAAAAAATAATAATGATAATAATTAAAATACACGACGTAAATGTCTCATCGGTACGAGAAGAGCAAACGGAGTAAAAGTAACAACTACGTGTGGCTACGATCCACGGCTGCACGGCGGGTAACGCAGGAACGCGCGTTGCTCCTTCTCAAAGTGGCAAACGTTCTCTCGGTCGAGTTGGGAGTATTTCCCTACCCAGTCACAGATGTAATAAATAAAAACATCAGTGAGAAGCCCCGCTATCGGGGAGGATGGGCGTGATAGTGATGCCCAGGACGTTGTCGGTTGGTCGGGCACATTCCCTGTTAGACGCGACGATTGGCCAAGAGGAGTCCTCACGACACGCCTGCTATTTCTTCCTACGGACGTTGGCAGAACTATCGCATGCCCCCACCAGCAACGGTGGCACCTCCACCACCTTCTTTACAACTACCACCAGAGTAGTATCCCAACAACCGACGGGTTTGCCACCGACGCATACTCACACACGTGGACTAGAGCCAGTAACACAACATTCGCGATCACAGTACGGCGACTCCGAATGAGCGAACCGGTGCCGGCGCAATTCTAAAAGGTGGGGAGGGAGTTTATTCTTTTTCCTTTCTACATCGCACTGCTAAAACTTATTCTTCTCTTTTCTCTTTATACCTCCTTTCTACATCCCCATCAGCTTTTTCTTCCTCTTATACTTCTCTCTGTTGTCCTTGTACTCTTACTCCTAGTCGTAGTCATAGCAGTCATAGTAATAGTCATAGTCGACGTCGTAGAGTTGTCCTCCCATCCTCATCTTCATTCTCCTCAAACTACTGCTTCTTTTTTCCATCTTCCTCCTCGCTCACCTCTCTCTCTTTCTCTCTCTTTATATATGTATATATATTTATGCTGTATATATTTCTCTGCTTCGTTGAGCGCCACCGAAGAATGTCGCTGGCGTTTGGAATCGATCGCGACCCGCCTTAGCCTTACTCTATTCCTCGCTCTATACAATAACTCTGATCATGTTCTCTCGCTTCCTTAAACTTCACCAAGCTATATATATATAACAGCACAAGTATAAGATCCTGATGTCGTACTGTACATACTATTCCCCATCAGCATTACACGCGCGCAGTTATTTCTTACGTGGATTACATGCTCCTACCATCAGCATCAGCCTCATCGCTGTCTGTACTTGTACAAGATCTGGCTCTCATCTTAAATGCACGATAGAAACCTCCATTTCCTTATTTCCAACATCCTTCAAAGAGCGTTTTCTTATCCCCAAATCCTCATAAAATATAAATTTATAGATATGCATGCTAACTCTCGGCAAACTTTTGATACTGAGCTAAACTTTTAAATGTCCCTGATTGATGGATAAGAATTTGGCCAGGAAAAAATTACGATCCGACAGAATTAGCAGCTGACGATGACCAGGATGTTTACCTGGTTGCTGACCATCAAGTGAGGCGGCGGTGTATCACAACAGATAGGAGCAGACGAGCCAACAAAATACTACAGCTCGTGTATCCACACGAGGAGGGACGCCGACCGTACGATTATCTTGTCATAGACGAGTTTTAGCAGGGCCGGAGAGTAGGATGATGCCAAGTGCTTCGAGGGGAGCCACCGTTAAACTATCTTTCGGTCGGTCAACCCCTCATCTTTGCCCTCATCGTTCCAGTGACCCAGATATCTGCACGGTTAGTGTGGTGAGAGGGTCTCGTGCGTTGTGTGCTTGTCAAGTTTCACGTTCACACACTCACACACACACATCCTTATTAAAATACATATACAACAACGCACGGAACAGCTGATTCCTCGACCTTACACAATTTTCACTGGACCAAAAGGCCCAAAATCAAACGGACAGTCATCAATCTGGAACCCACGAAAATTTTGTTCCATTTTTTTTTTTTTTTTTAATTTAATTAGACTTCCATAAATAAACGCGACATATTTGACAGACTTTTGTACCTCAACTTCCTCAATTACTGCTTGTTAAAATTACAAAAATGTCTTTTTCAAAATAGTAACCTTTTTTTTTTTGGTCATTAAAAATAAGAAAAAAATAAAAAAGGGATCGACAAACGGGTTAAGAGGGCTGGTCAGTGAGAGTAATCAATCAAAAAATTCATGTCACTCATAAAGAGACACAAGACAAGCAACTAAAAATTTAAAAACGCCCCCAATTAGTGTGATACATCAATACAAATTGGCTTTTTAACAAAACTAAAACTAACTCGCACTAAAAAAACTGAAAATCAAAAAAATGTATACCTACCTAAAAATATAATAAGAAAATATGAACAAGATTAACATTTCTTTCACAATATTCAACTCTATATACACCAAATGTAATTCTCTATTCATATCCATCATATATATATATATATATATATATATATATATATATATATATATATATAATACACGAGCAAAGTACACAATAGCTACACAACGTTTCATAAAAAATTTAATATTTTTTATCAAAGTCGCCAAGATCTCCGTGTAATAAAAAACTCGCATAAATTTATATATTTATTTTTCATTGTTATAATTAAATATTTACTTAGTATTATTATTATTATAAAAGTTATATCTATGAAAATGTAAAATGAAATAACATATCATACATTAGAGGCAATATACACATTGTGTAACGTATGAATGGTGAACATTGGGCGCAACTCGTAAAATATTATATCAAGACCGCAAATCGATAGAGATATCATACACGCGTGTGCAAATGTATGTCTACATAACACGCAGCCTGAGTGTGTGTACGTACAGCAACACTACCAACAGCATCATCAACCATTTTTCTTAAAATCATTAGCTATTGATACATGTGGATAATATATACATGTATATATTTATATTAATATCATATGTATGTAGACTGCAGAGAAGGTAAATTCAGAGTGGATGAATTTGGCGGTGGATAGTGTGCATAGAGCATCAGCTTCTCCCAAACTCGCTGTTTATATACCTATTGTACAGTGAGCACATCGGTTTACGAGATACTAATTATCCATGCGCCCTGGTGTGTTATTATAAATAGCCAATCGTTATGGCACACCCACATTCGCTATGTGTTGTGTATGTCTATAATGGCGTGTTATCGGATAAATAAAACAGATAGCCCGAGAGGGTGCAACTCGATTACGCGCAGACACACCACCTCCTTTATCATTATTGTTATTATTATTATTATTAGTATTAGTATACAAATAAACCGAAAACTAGTGACGCAGATACGACATTTTTGTCAGACACTTTTTTTGCACAAGAAATTTTTTTGCTTTCAATTCATAATTCAAAGATTTTTACTCAAAAATTTCTGTTCTTAAATAAAGTAGCCAGTAAAATATATGTTGGTAATGCGGTAAAATGAAAATTTTAATTTTCACCCTCTCTGTATCAAAGTCCACCCCAAACCCTTTAAACTATTATTATTATTATTATTGTTGTTGTTATCATTATTATCTTACGTAGCAATAGCATCAGGAATTTAGTTTCGCGTGATGAAAGGGTGTCGCGCCGGCGGTAGCAGTAGGACCGTGGCTTCTTCAAATACACTTTTCCCATTGCCATAAGTAAAAGTTTGGGGTTGTGAAAATGCGTCTTTAACGAGGACCGCCCGGACTCATCCAAAACCACATATATATTAGTAAAGTTGCTTCGTGTCACATAACGCAAAGCATCAGCGAGGACTAAATACATTAGAAAGCTCATTTTAATATCTTATACAGCGTGCAGACAATGAGAGACAAATAATGCTTGGAGAAATATTGCCGGATAAATTTGCCGTCACGACGGATGAGGATATTGGCCAAAAAAGCGGCACCGACTTTCACCCAAACTCATGGGAAAGCTTTATATTTAATCAAAGACACCTCATTTTAGGCCTGTTACAAGTATATACAAGATATTCTACTCTATTCAACGCCCATACACTGAAAGGAAGAGAAAGAGAGAAGAAATAAAAAGATGAAGAAGAATATCCAACAGTTGCCTCCTTTACCCTATTACACAGCCAATACTTTTGCGCCCCGTCGCCGACACATTACGTCGCAAGACAATCACGTTGACACCACGTGATGGATGTTCATTCTCCTTAAAATACAGACTGGCTGTATGCCTAGCCGGGTCTCACATGAACTAAAACTCTCTGGCACTTGCCGTAGCCGCTGCTAATGCTGACGCTGCCAGCAACATCTCTTTTTATTCAGCAGTTACCCGCGCCGCAGCCAATGAAGCCTATTGTAAATGCCAACTATTCGAAATATTAGCCGTTTTCCCCCATCAGCCTGCACTCTGATGATCATCATGATTACCCGTCGCTCAGTCATCCGGTTTGACGTCCGCGTAATCCTTTCGTCGTGTGTACTAAAGACGCATTTGCATGGTGAGACAACAACGCACACAAAAAAGAATTTATATAATATATTGTAAAATAATTTTTTAAACAACCTTTCAATCTCATCAATTCATTTAAATTTATTTTATTTTATCATGAGCAAGCTTTTTATTTATTTTTTTTTTCTCTATTATTATTTTTCCTTTGACGGAATTTTGACGTCTACGTAATGGAATAAGTTAAAGGTTTTAAATTTAAAGTAAACGAGTTTTTATTCTTTATAAAATTTGTATGCTAGAGTAACGCGAAATTTATTGTTTGTACTGACTTTAATCTCCATTATAATCGCACGTGCGGAGCTACCAACGGATGTATATATACACCAGCCTCTCCTCAGTTCTCAGAGAGAGGTCTGGGTGATACGCCGGCCAATTTCAAACTCGAATTGTCCGGGGATGATGGATCGGTCTTTTGTAACACGCTGATGATACCTCCACAGATGTAACGTCTACGCACGTTACTCTATGTACCCTTTTTCAGCTTTGAATCACTTGCCAGTCTGATTATCGATTGAACCCATATGCACTACCGTCTTGTTCTACTTTCATTTAACTTTAATTTATTATTTATCCATTTTAGTTTTTAGAATTTCAGCAAATTATCTGTAATTAAATTTATATGTACAAAAAAATAAATAATAACTGAGAAAAAAATGAATGAGACAAATTTGAAACAGATGTTACCACTCAATAGATAATTCCACAAAAGCTTTTACTCCAATCTAATCAATATCATTAAATAACGAATACTTTTAATGATTTTAAAAGTTTCACATACTGGGTAAATAGAAACTGATACTGGATAAAATGTCGAGTTAACATATTTATTCGATAAGATCTGCGGAATATCTATGACAAAATGTATGGTATCAATACAGTCATTGAAAATCGAGAGCTTTAAAAGCCAGTGCTCGTTTCTGTTTGCTATTGGATTTAACCTCAGGAGAATTGGATAGTGGGAAGAAAGAAAAAATAAAGTTAAGAGGAGAAGTCAAAATTTTCCGCCAAAATGTGCTGTATAAATTTATAAATAATAAATTATCATGAAAAAGAAGAGAATAGATAGCTGGCAATAAAGAAAAATAGGAGGAGGTAAAGTGACGTTCTGTGTCGCCAAGTCGTAAAACTACACTGGGTCCAAAGACCTTCTGGTTTATACTTTTTTAAGCCTTCATCATGTATACTATACAGATAATCATACATCATTTTCCTAGCTACGAAGTTTTATGATTAAGACTTTTGAAAAGTTTTGAACAAGCAATTAGCATCCATTTTTTTTTTTAATAATATTTTTTACGAATCAACACTAGGTGGCCAAAATTTTCTTTTCGTCGCAGGTACTTATTATTAAATAATATATATAAAAGGTATTTTCATTCTATCAACGCTGCGTGGCATCTAATCAGAACGATAATTAGCGTAGATCGAATCGAAGGAACAGCACAGAGTTGTGCTGATATCCCTATCTATGAGATTTCGGTCTCACTAAATTTTTAATCTCCCAAGATGCGATTAGAATAATCATATTTTTATCTATTTTTTTTTCTTATTTCATAATTATTAAAATTTTTATTCAATTATCGCATTATTTAGATAAATAGTGTCATTATTTAATTTAAAAATTTTTGAACGATTGTCTAGAAAAGTATGTTACCCAATGTTGTTATAAGTAATCATGTTCACTCGATAACAGAAGTTTTTCTATCCAACAGCCAATAATATTTCAAGTTGACGTCAATTTGTCGACAACTTTCAGCTTGGGTAATTGTTGGCAGCAACTTGAAGTCAATTTGTAGTCAACAGTTACGTCGCTGAAAGTTGTTGACAACTTGTCGTCAAGTTGGTCGCAACTCATGTACACCAACTTTCTGATGTATGATGCTGTCAAATACCCTGATAGCCAAAGTGACCCCAAAAAAATCCGGCAAATTTGATTTATTTTTCTTGTTTCCAACATTGCGAATAATTTGAAGCCCATTCGAAACCGATTGGTTGCAAAAATAAGAAAATTTTAAAAACTTACCTCTTAGATGTCCTGCTGTAAGCTGTCATGAGATTCTGAAACTCATCTCACCTAACAGCTACTTTCCACCAAACGATGCCAGATGAGTATGTTCAGGAACATGAAAGCTATCAGCATCAGCAACTCACAACACTTTACACTGCCACTAAACACTCAACTCTTAACGACACCACAGACATTTTCCACAATTTAAATTTTACAAACACTGCACATTTTAATTAAACAACGACTCGGAGCAATAAATTTTATGTATGGTTCCGCGAATTAACTGCGTTTCAATTTAAACGTAAAGAAGGATCTGAACACTGCTGCCGTCGTCGATGGTACTGGCTGCCGCTATCGAACCGTCAGTTAATACCTCGATATCAATTTTGAGATTCATTCTCTCCCCCACTCTAGCAAAAAATTGAACGTTGAATACAGCAACGCGCAGTAGCGCCAACAGCGCGAAATTTAAAAATTGAAATTTAATAATTTAATTAAAATTTATTAGTATCAATGATTATATTAATTTGACTAAAAAGGATAATCGAAATTTTTTATTTTTTTAAATAATTCATTAATTATTCTTATTATTTGCGCGGTAAGTTTAAATATTCAAGAAATAACTTATTAGAAATGGGAGAAAAATTTTAAATTGTAAATCTAAATAAAATAGCGGCAGGATCTGATAGAAATATTAAAATATTTAAAAAAAAAACGCGTGTTGCGCAAAAATCGTGCTGCTATTACGCTGCTCTTTCACTGTTACAACTGCTGCGGCGCATTTTGGAATGCACTCTTTTAATTAATGGACGACTCTGCCCTCTGGCGATCGTTCACTTGCCAACTTTAAAAAAATTTATATACATCTCTGCCTGCATTAAATCCACAAAATATTTTTATGTAATGTCAATAAAACTAAATATATCTCTACTCATTAATAAATTAAGTATTTTATAAATAAATTCAATGCGAATGAATTTTCTCAAATAATTACTCAGCAACCAGTTTTAAAAATGTCATCTTTCTTTACAATTTATCATAATCATTGTACCCGACAATATTTTATTATTAAATTGTAAATTCTCTGTGACGTTTTATACTATCACGCAATCAGCTGATACTCCGGTGGTCTAAATAATTATTTTCATTTAATTAATTATTCCTCACAAACAGACAACAATTGTTCATAAAATTAATTACGTAAAATCATAAATATTCACATGGGAATTTTTTTTTACAAATAATTTATCTAGGTAAGTAATTAATTGAATAAAGGATGATGTAAACAACTAGAGGTAAACAATGTCATTAACTAAATGTAATTTTATTTAAGATTTAAGATTCAATAGCTGGCGTGAGTGTCTACGTGACATTATCGATAACATTCACCTAGAAAAAATAAAATATACATCTACAGTCAGCGTCGTCACTAAAAAACGAATAAATTACTTGTGATAAACGTACGTTTGATAATTAAAAGTCAACAATGGGTAATGCTGGTAGTAATCAGCCAGGTCATCATCACCATGGAAGTGCAATAACTAAGGACACACATCGACAGAGCAAAGATCATCCGCCACCCTCGCCTGGTAGAGATGGTCAAGCATTTACATTCTCGAAAAAACCAAACAAAAAATTAGTTTTCCAAACTTCTAATGAGGAGGAAGAGCCATATTTATCAAAGGTTACATTCAATTACTGATATTTACTTGTAATAATAAAATAAGTATAGCACGTATTGTTTTTCTATGCATTCATTAGGAAGACGATGAAGATCCAGGACGGCCAAGATCAAATACCATTTCCGAAGGCAGTAAAATCGTTGTACAGTCACCGGATCCACCAAAATCTTTACCAACTGTATTCAAATGGGAAGGTGGTGGCAAGGAAGTCTACATCGGTGGTTCATTTACACAGTGGAGGAAAATTCCGATGGTCAACAGTCATGGAGATTTTGTTACGATCATCGACTTGCCTCTTGGAGACCACGAGTATAAATTTTACGTCGATGGTGAATGGAAATGTGATCCTACTATTGTAAGTTCCTGGTCTTCATATAAAATATTTATGATAAAAATAAATTATTTATTTTATGTCGATAGCAAAATGTTGATAATGAAGGAAAGAAAAATAATCTTGTTACTGTAAGAAAATCAGACTTTGAGGTATTCCAAGCTCTTGCTAAAGACAGTGAAGGAGGTTCAAGTAGCATACAAACGGAATTTTGTCAAGAAGTTCCGGCACAGAAACCTTGGGACAGAGTACCTGGACCACCGGTTTTGCCGCCTCATTTACTGCAAGTCATTTTAAATAAAGACACACCACTATCAGTATGTATTTGAATGTCTAGACTCTTAATTAATTAATTAATTAATTACTGTTATTACTATCAATAATTGGTGTTTTAGTGTGAACCAACACTCTTGCCAGAACCAAATCACGTAATGCTAAATCATCTTTATGCTCTGAGCATAAAAGAAAGCGTAATGGTATTGTCAGCAACTCATCGTTATCGTAAAAAATACGTCACAACTCTGCTGTACAAGCCGATATAAAAATAATAATAATAAATATTTTATTGCCATTTGTATGATTGATGGACGACAATACGATCACATCGATCTTTGTTGTAGAGAATCATGGTATGATTTTAATTAAGATTTGTATTTTATTTTGTTAGGTATGAGGTCTAATATTTAATCGTTAACAGAAAGAATTTAAGATAAAATCATTTAACGAATGAGATTTCATTTAAAGATTAATTATCAATATTAGCAATTTTATTGTCATAATTATTATAATTTGATATTTATTATTTTTCATGTAATCTTATTATGTTTTTGATTAGATATAAATAAGAATAATATATATTTTTTTCTGAAAAAAAAAATAAATAATAATAGAGATCAATTTATAAATTATTTAGTTTATTGATTCATTTTTTTATTTTATATTTCTTACAATTAAAAATAAATATTTATATTAGATTAGATTAGATAAAATAGACTCAAACATTATTAGAATTTTGCGAAATAGCATAAGGTGGGTGTGAGCGTGTTCTCAAAAAATAAGTTCCCTTTGATGACTGATCAACATTTTCTCCCATAAAGGCTATTGGAGAATCACTGCAATCACCTTTTTGATATGCGTCCCAGTCACTGCATTGTGATGCTAATAAACCATCTTCAGAAAGAATACTTTCTGTATAATAAACGTAAGCTCTGCCATGACTACAAGCCTCTGTTAATTATTTATAAAATTACCAGTAAAAATATTAATTAACTCGACTATTTAATATTAATCAAACCTGTAATTTCTGGCATACAGCAGCATCCCGGTTGTACTGCAATACCTCCATTAGGATAGAAATCAACGGTACCAAGTGGCTGCAGGAATCCCAAAATGCCTCCACAAGAATGAATTACATCCACGAACTTGGCATCCGTAGCATCTAAACGTCCACTTGCTGGCATTATTGCATGGAAACCTGGCAATGCTGGGTCTAGTCCAGTTACTCGAGCTATTTTTCCAGCTTTTACTGAAGAAGCCGCGTTACCAGCGACATGCGCTCCAAGCGAATGTCCTGAATTTATTCAAATACTTTAACAAATAAACCAGTTTTTACTTAAAATCAATCAGTCTTACCGAGAAAATGCATGTCATTTAAATCAGCTCCGAATTCTTGGACCAAGTAGTCCAAAAGTTCTGCAGCACGGGCTCCGACTTGGGCCGTATTCTTCATGGGCCCTAAATAGAACGTACTCGATGCCATCGGTTCCCAGTCGACGAGAATTACATTGTAGTCGTATTTTTTCAAGTAAGCTATAAAAATTACAAGTTTATTAATTTAAAAAATATATTTTAAATTCAAGTATTAATACCATTTTTCAAATTAATGAGCCCAGTACTAAGTGCGCTTGACTTCCATCCGTGTGTGATAAATTTAGTTGGCCGTTGTGGTGAGTAACCAGAGTTTTTAATTGAATCAGCGTTATCAGTGTACAATACGGAGCCATTTGCAGGACCATACCTTTGATAATAATTTTTAAAAATATTTATTTATTTAAATTGTTGTCTTATCAGGTATTGAATAATTAAAAAAATAATCGTTGAATATCTTTACATCAATAACATGACATCAAAGATTATAAAAAATCAAAGATATCAATTATTTACTTAATTAAATAATTAAAAAATTACTTGGTAAATAAAAGAAACGTGACAGCCTCGTCTAGGAATCCCCGATTGACAGGCTCTGGATCGTGTCCCTTCAGAACAGCGACCTGGGGCTGATCGTTGCCATCCGGCATGAAAATCCAATCCTCTCCATACCCATCGTACTTTTCGCGCAACAAACTCTCAGTACTTTGAGCATAAATAAGATTCCATGGTAGCAACAAACCACAAACGAATGAACTCGCAGCAATAAATATTTTCATTATTTCTCTGGATCAAGACTTTGAGACGTGAGATTTAAGCAGACCGATAAATTTTATTTAACAATTAATCCGTTAAGAAAAATAATTAACTATTTAATAGTGTAACTAATATGCATTACTAACAACAACTGATTGAATTATACTGCTCGGTCAGGGTACCTCAATCAGCCATTTATAGTCCAGCGATATCAATACTAATTTAAGTACCCTCTTCAATGGCCCACTTTTATTTTTTAGACTCTATTATCTCCAGGTTATATTTTTTATCATTTCATGCGGAAACGCTGTTAAGCAATAAATAGTCTAACCCAGCGGTAGTTTTTTATTTTAAATTATTCATAGGACTTCGGGTCTACACCTAGTTAAGTAAAAACACCACGCGCGATTTATATATATGCATATATATTGTGATATCTTAGCTTATACGATATTTTGAACGTGTCGTCGACTTTTTCCATGATATTTACCAAAGGTTTATTTAAAAACTCATTATTATTTATACCTTAGTGACAAGACAAGTTTACTCGTATCTTAAAATGTTTATTTAATAAAATTAATCTTTTAATTAAAATTAATTTTAATATTTATATTTTTGAATTTAATCTTTTTCTTATTAAAGACTATAAAAAATATAAATAATTGATAATAATTAAAATAAATATTTATTTTCCATAAGTTAAAATCATAATTGTCGTCGAATACTGATGGTGAAGATCAACAAGACGTTTATCATCTTCAGGTTTTTCTAAAATAAATAAATTATTTAATTAATTTATATATAGAGTGAGTGAGTAATTGATAAAACGTACCGGAAATTGAACAGGAACCCAGTTCTCCATTACCAAAACTTCCTATCAAAGGTACGGTAGGAAACAAATTTTTAAAAATACTCGACTCAACATTTTTACGTCTATCGTACCAACCGGAACCGCGAGCTACGCAACTGAACATAAATCCAATTGAATGTTTAAGTAATTTAATATTTTTTTTTAATTCTGTTAATTTATTTATCACAGATTCGTCTGTTTCGTCATCTTGAGTTAAAATAGTCGACCAGCTTCTTACGTTATCACCAGAAATTACAACTCCCATAAAATTTGTGTCTGTGAGCGTTGAGCCAGATACCGAACACGAAAATTTGTTTACTACGCCACCCCATATTGCTATTCTGTTATTTCTGTAAATAAATAAGTAAATATGTAACTGATTAATTAATTAATTACTATAATGATGATAATAAAAGCAACAGACACCTGAAAATTTTTCTATTCATAAACGTATTTAATAAATAAATCATTTATATTTCTTACCGGACGAAAGTAGGAACGTCGATGAAAGTAAACGGATTATTATCAATTACGAAAATAATTATACACTTGACATTTTTAATTGTCGATTTATCGTCGCAAATTAAATCAAATAAACTCCGTAGATTGGGTACCTCAAAAATATTTTTTTGAATATCTTTATTTTTTTTCTCCACGCGGTTGCGTATGAATAAATTTATGTCAACCTCTGGGTCCTCTGGTAAAAATGTGTAGGCAACTAAATTTTTTGCGTCTTCATAATCGGTATTGTTTACAATCAATCCATAATTTTTAATTGACAAACAAACACACGATGATGGTACATGTGGTGGCAGACATTCTGCAATAATTAAATTCATTTTTAAATAAAATAATTTACTTAATTTTAATTATTGACAATAATTACCAGGTAGTTTGCAACGAGGCGTAGAAAATAGTAAACCAATCATTGGTTTGTTGGTAAGCGTATCGTCAAAATGTTTATTTGGACTGCCATTGGGTTTGAAATATTTTTTAAATGGACTAAAATTTAAAACTACTTTACGTGTCTTAAGTTCACGAAATGCTGCATCACGCCAAAGTCTACAAACAATTCAATTTATTATTGACAGCTGACATAAAATTTATTTACATAAAAAAATTTTTAAATTTCGGTCAACTTACTTACAAACCTTTGAAGAATTACTGAGTTCCCGTCCAGATAAATGAGAAAAAATATACCGTATTAAATCATATGAATAAGTTACGTTTAAATAATTATTTACATCAGACAATTGTTTGTCAACATCATCTTGAGCTTTTTTGTTTTTCTTCGGAGCCATGTCGTTTTAATTTAAATTTATAAATTCAACGTTAGCGGTTCTGGAAAATTCGAATTTTAAAAAATCATTTAATTTATAATTTAGACATTGTTTATGTACATAGTTTTGTTATTTATGTAAATGGAGCACATACATGACAGATGTTGCAAGGCAACTTGATTGAGATTTACCATGACAGATGTCGCAATCATCTTGAAAACACTTTTAAATATCATTCAAATCGCAATGAAAGTGACGAAACGTCAAAAATTGATCAATAATCAAATTCTAATGTTTTTTTGTCTTCCCTACAATTTTAATAATACGTAAAATTATTGTTCGAACACCATAAGATTTTCATACATAAACTTTTAAATATATATATCAGCGAGTAATTATTAATAAATACAATAATTAATATTTATTAAATTCTGTTACATTTAAAAAGTATAAAAAATTTTTATTAAATATTGAAGTCTAAGTAATTGATAATAAATTAATACTTATATATATTTATATATATATATATTATTGTATATTTAATTACGAAATAATTTATTATATACAAGTGATTCGTTTTTAATAACTGGCACCATTACGAGTTTCTCTTCTTGCTGCAATACCATATGAAAGTATCATAAAAGTCGTTGAAAATTGGTGATAAATTCCCTCGCCGTTATGATTATCTGTCAAATAAATTTTTAAAATTAATTTACATAATTATTTGCGACTTAATTACATAAAGTGATAAGTAAAAATAGTTACTTCTTAAACTATAAGTTCCATATTCGCCATTTCCAAAACTTCCTGTCAAAGGTATGTCGGGGAAAATACTTTTGAAAATCGACGACTCGACATTCTTGCGTCCAAGATAATACTCTGACCCGCGACTGACACACGCGAACATAAATGCAACAGTATGTTTAAGTAAATCAACTCGTTCTTTTAATTCAATGAGTTTTGCTCTGATATCTTCGTCGGTTTTATCTTCTTCAGTTAAAATAGTAGACCAGCACCTGACATTACGTCCTGATATTAACAAACCTAGCCAGAGTGGTTTTGATGTTGTCTTTGTACCGGGTTTACATACTGACATGACTGATATATTTGTGCAGACTCCACCCCACACAACTTTTACCTTTTTGCTGTAATATTTTGAAAAATTTATGGGTTTAATTTGAATATTGTAAATTATAATTATTTTTTAAGGGCGTTCTTAAACACTGAGTCCCACTTTTAAATAATATTTAATGATTTTCAACTGTCATTAAAAATTTGATAGAAAATCTATAAAAATTACATAGAGACTTGTCTCTGAGAATGTCCTTAAATTAAAAAAAGTAAAAATGACAATTACTCAAATATGTCAGGTATCGTCGGCTCGAGCAAACACTCAGCAGTTTCATTCATAAATATTATAACACATTTGACTTGTCTAAGACGCCTGACGGATGTACGAAATGATTGATAGACAGCACCAATAGATGCTCCGTATGACCGCCAAAATGCCGTGCTCACAGATTTGAATCTTCCTCTCTTTTTATTGGTCAGTATCATCGACAAGTTATTTGTTGTTATCAAATCAATGTCAACGTCCGGATCGTCTGGTAAAAATGTAAATGCCGAGTAATTTCGTACATTCTCAAGTTCTTCATTATTTAATATCACTCCGTAATTTGATATTGATATACAGTAACTATCTAATGGAAAATATTTTGCAGCACATTCTGAAAATATAATTTCAAATATTAATATTTATAATTAATAAGGAGCATAAAAAAATTAGGATATGAAACTGTAAATGTAAAAGTGAATTCCCAGTAAGAGTGATAACGAGAATTTGTGACATATTCAATTCCTGGGACAAACTGGAGATAGCAGAGAGTAAATAAGATAGTTGGCGTAACTTTTCGAAAAGTACATTGAATGAGAAAACGAACTAAATGTTTACAAAAGTATCAAGGTCTGAATAAATAAAAAAATTTTTATTTAAGTACCTGGATATTCGCAATCAGATGAATTAAAAAATAAACCAAGCATCGGTTTATTTGTTAAATAATTTGTAAAATGTGTACTGCTACCACATTGTTTATATAAAGCATCAAAAGCTCCAGCTTTGACAACAACACCTCTTGTGTCCAGTTCACGTTTCGCGACATCCAGCCAAAGTCTGATAATGAAAATTGAAAAATTAACCAACTGAATTTAATAAATAATTAGAATAAACATTTACCTGCAGACTGCTGATGAGTTCCACAGATCACGGGCTAATAGATAAGAAAATATGGATCTTAAGTTATCATAAGACAATATGGAAATATCTTTTGAATTTTCATTATCATTTTCTTTATTATGTATTTTTTTCTTTCTCTTGATATTATTTTTTTTAACTTTGCAGTTATCAGAATTTATTATCTTTTTTTTTACCCGCAATGACATATTCAAATTTAAAATTGATAAATAATTAAAAATT
This sequence comes from Microplitis demolitor, assembly GCF_026212275.2. Classification (NCBI taxonomy): domain Eukaryota; kingdom Metazoa; phylum Arthropoda; class Insecta; order Hymenoptera; family Braconidae; genus Microplitis; species Microplitis demolitor. The sequence goes on from NC_068547.1 coordinate 23,644,780, forward strand.
AAATTTAAAACGATAAATAAATAAAAGATAAATTAAAATAATAAATATTTAAAAAATTTTTAGGTTACAACATGTTTGTTTACATCAAAGTTATTTTTCCTGCTCCTCGTTTCACTCTGTCCCAGTTAAATCTGATAAATATCTGATATATATATCTATACAAATATATCACAAAAAAATTAAAAAATTCAAGGACATATCAAACATGCGCAATAAAATCATTATCAGTAGATGTCGCTGTTTATTTCCGTTTTAAAACAGAAGTATCGAGACTTGTCCATATGATTCATCAGATCAACGTCAGCCATCTTCAGTTTTCTGCTTCTATTTGACCTAAAGGACAAAAGTGTCTGTGTCCAGTTAACATAAACTTAAATCGTGCTTCGATAGTACTTAATAAGTGACAATAAATCACTGATCTTACTGATGCTTTAATTATTTTAATATTTTTTAAAAAATTTTATTTTTTATAAATATTTACAAATACTCAGAAGTTGATCAAGATGCCAAGTGAAGTAAACGATAAACCTTTTAATATTTACATAAATCCGTCTTTTAATAACCAGCAAAAAAATTTCATTCATATTAATCCAAATGTCCAGTTGAATGTCGCTGTTCATTTTAATCCGAAAATGGTTAATTCGTTGTCTGCGTCGCAGTTTAATAAAATTAATCAGCAGCAAATCCAACACGTCAGACAATTAAGTCACAATGTACCTAGTGTACCTGATGTACTTAGTGTTAATTCAAAATTAAATGTTCAAAAATCTGTTTACGTAAATCCAAAATTAATCCAACAATTAAAGTCCAAAGTACCTGATGTGCAGCAACAAACTCCAATATCTATTTTATCTCCTAGTAAATTTGTTAGCAAACAAACTTTGATATCGAAAAATAATATCATTAATAATCATAATAATTATATTGTTAATAATACTAGAAAATTTTTAAGTAATAATGTTAATAATAAAAGAGTTTTAATAAATAATAATAAAAGTTTAAATAATATTAATACTAAAAGTATAAATGTTAAAAAAAGTTCGCCGTCACTGATTTCGATATCAAAGCGTAAATTAATTCGCGTAAAACCGGTTACTAAATTTGTTTTAAACAATTCACCGGTTAAAAAAATTCCAGTGGTGGTTAAAAAGTCACCAGTAAAATTAAACCTGGAGCAAGTTAGGAAAGTGGTGTCGACTAGTCCAGTTACCAAGTCAGTTAGATTAAGTCCTGTGGATCAGGCAGCCAAAAAATTGCCATCTGCTACCAAATCACTTAAGCTCAATAATTTGAGCCAATACAAAAAAGTAAATCCACGTGTCGCTGCTAAGTCATCCCCAGTTGCTGGGAAATCGCTTAAGCTAAATTTGAATCAGTATAAAAAAATAAATCCACGTGCTGTTACGAAATCATCCCCAGTTGCTGTGAAATTACCCAAGATCAATAATTTTAGTCAATATAAGAAAATAAATACGCGTGGTCTTGCGGGTACCAGCAGTAGAGTGAAGAGTAATGTAGGATGCTCGTCTTCGGATAATAAATATAAACTTGATAGGACTAAAGTGGAAAAGAAAAAAATAGTTAATAAAAATCGGATTTCCAGGTGTAAACCTGCCAGGTAAATAAAATTTTAGATTTTTACCTGTTAAAATTTTTTTTATTTACAGAGTTTATTTTTTTTTTAGGTCTACAAATACGAATTTAATTAAAATTGATGGTGTGATGTATAAGTCATCAAAGTCACAACTTGTTAAGAGCAGTGGCAGTAGTCAATCATTATTGAGTAAAATTGATAGCATTTATTTATTTATTTATTTTTATTCTACTATGATAAATTTTTTTCTTACAATTACATATAATAATAATTATTTAATTAATTATTGCAGAAAAATTCAATACTGTCAATCGAAATAGTATAAATAATTATCGTAGCAAAAATATATATAGGCAAATAAAATCTAATAGCAAAATAACAAATTTGAAAAGTATCAGTACAAAAGTAGTTGTGAATAAAGACTCGGCAACGACAACTACACTATTGCAAAGATCTAATTACAAAAATTTCCTAAGGTAACTGATATTTTAAAATGTTGAATAACACTAACACAATTTAAAATTTTAATTATAATTTTGCAGTAATCGAGTGAAACAAAGATCAATCCAGATTTTGCGGCACAAAATGACTAAAAATAATCAACCTTGTTTGCTCTTCCAACGGTTTGGATTCTGCGCTAAATTCAATGAAGGAACTTGTCCTAAAGTACATGACAAAAAACAAGTTGCTCTTTGTAAAAAGTGCGTTTTCCTTTTTTTTTTTTTAATCAGCTGATACAATTTAATTAAATATATATTTAGTAGGGAATTTAATTGAATCGAATTATTCGTCAATTTTCAAATAACTCGAGAATTTACGAACCATTCGAACTATTCTCGTTCTCTTGGTATTTAAAGACTACTGATTTAAATATATTATTTTATAATCAATAGCTTCCTCCAAGGTAAATGTCTATTAGATAATTGTCGCCTTTCGCATGACGTCGGCCCGGAAAAAATGCCAACATGTAAATATTTTCTGGATGGCTGTTGTGTTCGCGATTCCTGTCAATATCTCCACGTCAAAGTCTCTGCAAATACTCCAATATGTATACCATTTTTACAAGGATACTGTGGAAAGGGTGACCAGGTAATACTTGATGAAATTTATCATAAAAATTTTAATCTCCGATACTTAATTAATTTTTTTTTTATTCATACTGAAGTTTACTGTAACACTTGAATACTCATGATATTTTTTCTGTCTCAAATAATTTATCCACAGTGCAAAGAGCGGCATACAAACATCTGCCCGGAGTTTGAAAAAACAGAAAAGTGTTCAAAAGGTAAGAATTGTCCTTATCCTCATAAATCCTCAACGACAGCACAAAATCCAAAAGTTTTTACTAAGAAAAAAGCTAAAGCCATAACCACATTCAATAAGCAACCGGCAATTGATAACGAAAAATCAGATGCTCCTTCGTCTTCCAACGCATTGTCGATACGGGATGATACTAAAAAACGTTATTACGATAATGATGATTGTTTTGACGACACATTAGCCTCAAAAAAGATAAATATATTTAAAAAACTAAAAATAATAAAGTCACATTTGTCTGATTCTGAACAAAATCATCCATCAGTAGCACTTGATTCATCTGTTGTCATTGAAAATAATAGTAACGCACATCAACAGCAACCAGATAAATCCTCACAGCCTGATAGTATAAATTTTAGTTTCAAAAGGCAACCAATTGGACCTTTACCTGCCTATATTCCTATTTGATGACTTACATTTCGTTTTACTATACGGTTACAACTAAATCTACCATTATTTTTTCATTTTTTTGCTTATTGTAGGTCTTAATTTACTATTATTATTAATTAATTGATAAGTAGGCAACAATTACTATTAATAAGATGTACAAATTTATAAGAAATAAAGAAATTTTTTTAAGTGAGCTTCTAGAGTCTTAATACAACTCTTTTCCTTAATGACATCTACATATTATTGTTATAATTATTAATTATTATTATCTATTAATAAATTCATTAGCTTTAAGTCGTTTGTTATTTCTATGCGGCGATAATTTGGCTAAATTTTAACAAGTCTATACAGGTAATTTTTTTAATACAGAGGAATCAATACAAAAATATATATATATATATATATATTTATATGGTATACATTAGATTTTTTATATATATTTTTATTTTAATTCCTTCTCTATTTAAATTTGAATATCAAGGGAATGTTTTACTGAAATTATTAATTTCTACGCGATAAAGTGCTTCAAAAATTTTAATAGCATGGGTTAATTATTAAAGATTGATTATAAGTAGAAAATTTTTATTATTATTAATCTCACTCGTAACTATTGAAGATAAAAAACCAAGTGGAGAGATTCATTTAGTCGGCACCTTATTCTATTAAGTTCAAGATAAAAATTTAGAAACATAAAAAATTTTTTCTCTTTAATTAGATATTTAAAAATTTAATTAAGAAAGATTAGTAAATTTCTTCTCACGCTATATTTTATTTTTTATATATATTTATGATATTAGTAATGAGAAATTTTAATAGATAAAAGTGCAATTTCAGTATAACATCCCTTGTAATTGGTGCCGCGACTAATTACCCGAGGACAAAATCATTTCAACAAAATAATTTTTAAAAATTTAACATTTTTGATGCTTTGGAAAAAAAATTTTTTTAATACATACCAAGAACTTTTTAAAATTCTTATGTATAAATTTTCAAGTATTTTCTTTTTATAAAAATTATCGAACTCTTTTAATTATCATATTTATTAAATGTCATTATGCCAGTCGGTTATTTATATTCGCTTTTTTATCACCCAGTAATTTTGTCCTCGGATTAAATGTTACAGAACCCTTATAATCAATAGTCAACATTATAATTATTTGTGCATTAATAAAGCATTAGTTAATTTAAAACAGTGATAATGAATTATTAAGAACTACTAACCAGTTAAGTTGGAATTGGAAGTTTGAAGATTTCCGTCATTCAAGACGTAGCTCATATCACACTAACTTTACTTTTAATCTAAACCATTAAAGATTAATTTAAATAATACTATTTGATATGACTATTCGTATTTAAGTACTCCGGTCTAATGGACATTTGACAATTTGTCATACGATTGTACCGTAACATTTAATTTTAATAAAAATCATTAGATTTTTTTATTCTCGAAATTTTTTTCTTCTATTTGATTTTTGTTTGTTTTTTTTTTTTTTTTTTTTTTTTTTTTGGAAGAAGTTGGAAGTCCGGGGCCTTTGATTTTGATTTAACTTGGCACCCAATATTGTGAGATGTATTTGTATTGATCATTGGCAATCAAAGTTATTTGCGCAATTCGCATAATCTTTACGTTAGCTTTAACATTAATATATATACATCTTTTTGTTGTATATAATCTCAAAAAGATTTTCGATTGTTATTATCGTTTAAATAAATCGTTGAAATTTTTCGTAGACATGATTATAAATAAATATAATTATTAAAATTAAAAATATATAAATTTAAAAAAATATTTCTGGATTATTATCCTTATCGTTGGTATCAAGATTAGTTCGATAAGTCAGTTGTTGATCTTAGATGACAGTAAAATAAAAAATTGTGCGTAATACGAAATAAAAATAATGGGTATACATTTGTATACAAAATAAATTTAATTGTAAAGGAAAAATAACAAGCTTATAATAAATGATGAACTAAAAATTTATAAATTTGATAAGTTATAAGCACGCCAGGAATCGCAGCAGATACCTGACGTGGATTTATAGCTACGTGGACGCAGCGAGGCTAATCGAAGTTGATTCTGTGACGGCTGATCGTGGCTTGACGTCAAGGGAATTGTACAACGGAAATTCACAGCACAAGATAAATTTCATAAATCCAGGTACTTCCGAGTAGATCGCTGATGGTATTGGAATCAACGGTGACGTCGATTGTTTGTATTGTCGATACTCTGCATTACTAAATAAAAAAATGTAATTTAAATTTAGTATCCTCTGAAATTTAAATGAAATATTATTTTAAATTATATTTATAATTACTCTCGATATCTTTCATCGGCTGCTCTTTCAAGTAATGGCATTCCCGACAAAAATAGTATTATAAATGTTGTAAAAATAGGCGAGGCTATTACAATCCACTCAAATCCTTCAATGACATTTAAGGATATTATAAAAATTCCCCACCAAAGTACTATTTCACCAAAATAATTTGGATGCCTTGATACTCCCCACAATCCTAAAATATTTATTATTATTATTATTACTGTACTGGAATAAATTTATTGAAATAATTTACCATCATCACACCATCTTCCATTATTGTGCGGATCCTGTCTGAACGCAAACTTCTGAAGATCAGCGTAAGTTTCAGCGAGCAAACCGATGATAAATAGTCCAGTACCAGCGCTGTCTAAAGTTGTCATAGTTTTAGGTGAAAGCGGGAATCTGTGACGTGGTGAATTTATAATCATCACCGGAAGACTTACGATGTAAACCCAAAAAGCCTGTAATTATACCATTATCATTGACATTGATAATACTTAAAAAACTACATGAACATAACACCTTTGCCATTGCTACGGCTTCAAGTGTCAGGTATTGAGTGTATAATCGTGTGAACAGCGTGTAAAAGTTTTAATAAGGCCTTAAGTACTCAGACATCTGATAATTTACTCTTATCTACATGTTCAAGTTTTAACAGCTCACCTGGAAGGTCCAGAAGACAGCAAATCTGATGACATTACTTCGTCTGTCATCAAATCTTTTATCACGCCCGATTTTCAGTATCCGATAGAGCAAATACGATGACAATCTTACTCCCCACAGGCAAACAAATATTGTCACCATTAATTGTCTGCTGTCATAAACCTGGAATTATAAATAATCAAGTTTTCCTGCATTCCTGCATTACGTAATAATTAATGAGTATAAATAGCAACGAACCTTTCCTTCCTGACCAAGAAAAAACGTCAGCAGGGCAATGATAACAAAATTCATTCCTCCAGCAAAATCAGTGACCTTGTCCATTTGAAATGTTGCGGCAATTGAGAAAAATATCAACTGCATTCCAATAGTCACTATAGCACTTACTGCAAGATGATCCTCGTCAAAAATTTCCACAGCCATCGTTGTTTTTAATTAACTTATTTATTTATTTATTAATTAATAAATTATTTTCACAGTCATTAGATATTTCAAGTTTTAGGTGATTGTTGTGTAGTTATAAATAAACTGATGGAAGAGTCAGAAGTAATCGTAATTGTAAGTATCGAACTTGGTAGTTTTTTGATTTACAATAAATTTTAGCAGAAGTGGGAGGATGTCAGTGCAACGCGTAGTTGTCAGTCGGCGAATGAAGGCCTTGCTCTTTTTTTATGATGTATAGATATATATGTAGACATATATAATACAGATATTACTTGACTTTAACACTAAAAGTCAAGTTGCACTTGATGTCGTTGTCTGTTACCTCTTATGCTCATGCTCATATGCTCTCATCCTTATCATTATTGATAAACAGAAATGTTTTGTCTTCTTTCCTGCCAGCTGGCAATGCTCCGCTCTGTTTCTCATTCATTTTATATTTACGTCGATAAATTCAGCTCACTTTTTTATCATTTGCTTACTTACTATAGTTATATATAAATATATATTAATGAGTGTGACAGAATGTGAGACATCAGATAAATTTAAAATTATTAATAAATAAAATATAAGTAGAATAAAAATGAAAAAATGCATATTTAGATAATTGAAAAGTCATTACGTGCATTTTTTCAAATTCGTTATTTTAAATTTATAAATTGTCTCAATCTGCTCCATTCAGTCATACAAGAACAAGGGTATAGAGAAAAATAATAAAAACTAAAGAAAAATTTTATTTATAAACACAGTTTATTTTTTTTTGCATGATACAATAAATGATGGTGTAATAATGACAGTGAAATACATAGCACTGAGAGTATAAACCGAAATTCAACTCACATTGAATTATTCTAATGTGTATTATATATTATTCGTTAGACTATTTTGTTTGTATTTCAATTCATTTTTCTCCGTACAGAATGCAAGTCCGATTGAAGCGAGTAGTCATTATTCTCTTTAAAAAAAATTACAATAATAATAATAATAATAATTAATACAATAATAGTAATTAATAATAATAAAGTCTTATGGTATTTCGCAAGTGCCATGTCGAAAAAAGTATATATTAGAACAAAGTTAATATCAATTGTTACTTTTTTTAGTATCAAGGACATGGCAGTGTTATTTTATTAAAAAAAAAAAAAAAAAACATTCACTAGCTGGCAAACTAAATATTTTAATTGTCATGGTTCTTTAATTAGTTTATTAGTTAGTTAACTTTTTTTTTTTAATTATTAAGCATTAATTATCGAGTATAAAAATTATCAAAGTATTGTTTGGTAAGTCAATATATTGAAAAAAAAAGTGTTGAAGCTTAATTGTGGATATAAAACACTGCTAAGCTATTGTATGCACCAAAAACATAATTTTTTACATAATGAGATTCGTCATGAATAATAATAATAATAATAAAATAATAATAATATAAGTCAAGTAATGTATAAAAAAGATGAATTTCATTTTATATAATTATAATTATAATAATAATGAGTCTAATGCTTAATGAATACATCGTAAAAAATATACATATAAAAAAATCTACTGCTAAAAAAAAGGAATGGCGATGACAATGAATAAAATTATTTATTATAAATTGTTATTAATATTTTCTTTTTTTTTTTACTTTTTTTTATCATTTTTTTTTTTGTTCGATTATAAATGCAACACCGGCATACAAAAGTGAAAGCGTTTTTTTTTCGTTGCGCTTAAAAAATTTTGCATGAGTATCATTTACGTTTTTTTTTTTTTCTTTTTTATTTACTTTATTTTAAATTTAATTATAATGTACTGAAATGCTTATTGTACTTTAATGACGTCATGGATTTAGTTTTTTAGCTAACACTATTCAATAAATTTTGAATTGATTAGAATATGACGCATGCAATTGATTAATTATACAGTCATTTTATCGTAACTTTTATGTTTTATTATTTATATCACAAATTTATTATGACTTTTATGAATGAATACTTTTTTGTTATTCGAAAAATGACAAATTATCGATACGATATTTTTTTTTATTATAAATTTAAGTTATTATTTGTTCGTTTGTTATTATAATTTGAGCTGCTGCACTCATCGTTATTTGCATACGTGTAACGGTACTCGTTTCTTTTTTTTTTTTATTTCATTTCCGTTCATTTTATTTTTCATTTCCACCATCAGCGCATGACTGATTATTGGTCAAAGAGAGCTCTAACTAATAACTATTATTTTATTTTTACTTTTTCATCATTTTTTTCTTCTTTATCTTTACCTTTACTTCATAACAACCCTAATTTATGAGTTTTTTATTTAATTATTTGTTTATTCATCATTAAAATCAATATATATATCATGATAATTATTATTTTTAAAAATGATTGTATCAAAATAATCAAATTGTAACGTAATATCTATCAGATATGAATTGTGTACATTAATAATATTTAGCTTAATTAAAAAAATAAAACTTAAAATCTAAATAATTATTTTAAAAAAGTCATTAAAATTCCAAGTGTATGGCAAAAATCTATTGCAGTTGTTATATTGCGTGTTTGAATACGATTGATCTATCAGTATCCAAACATTACTACAATAAAATGAAATAAAAGTGAAGATTTAAACGCTTTCTCGTATATAATATTAATATTAATAATAATAATAAAGTAAAGTAAAAAAAATCAATATAAAAAAGATATCAATACTATATATGATTTTTTATATATAATATATAATATATATTTATATATAAAAATAAAAAAAATTAAAAAAAAAAAAAAATAATAATAAAAGATACAAGCAGAAATTATATTCCTTCATAATCCTGCTTTCTTATACATATAATTTTCCTATATTCAGCGTCGCATTATATCAATTTCTTTGACTCGTCTTAAACTCCCCACTCACCGTCATCAATTTAAAATTTTATGATTTATTGAAGTTTATAAATAAACTAATAAATCATCTATTTTTCCTCTACTCTTTCTTCTTTCTCTTTATTTTCAACTTCCTTATCTTTCTCAGCTTCCTTTTCTTTTTCAACTTTTTCCTCATCACTCTCCTTACCTTCCTTTGAGTCTTTCGACTCTTTTTTTTCCTCCTTGCTTTCCTTGGTCTCTTCCTTGGGTGGTTTTGGCAAATGAGTATTCAAATCGAGTGTATTACAAATTTCATCCCAGTCTGGGAAGCATCGTTCCTTCATACGTGAACAGTGTCCGACAAGATTGGGGCAGTTGTCTTGCATAAAGTCTCTCAGTGCAAAGGGAACAGACTTTTCAATGTATAGTATTTGCGCAAGATGAGCGAATGCTACGACATCCAACTGTAAAATTAAACAAAAAAAAAAAAAACGAATTAAATTTAAAAAAATGAGTAAACAAATGATGATAAAATGAAATTTAATAAATACTAACAGTTGTAGGCTCATCGCCAAAGAAGAATGGTTTGTCAGCAAGTAATTCAGAGAGAGCTTTAAGATCATCACAACCAAATTGAGTTATTTCTTCATTAGTATGGACTCCCAATCCCTGAGCTTTCACTTTCTTTGCGCACTAGAATAATAATTAATAATAATTAAATTATTTATTATAATTAATTGACCTAATTTATAAGTTCTATAAAAGTTAATACGGTAATTAATATTCATGATTAATCGTAAATAAAATAGTTGAGCCAGTACCTTTCGTGAATAGCTAATCTTAAACAAGAGAGCTAAAATTCCATTGGGCAAACGTGAACCCAAAGCATTTTGTAAATTAACACGATATCCTTTAAGAGTCGCGTCCGTGTTCTTGGCACGCCACGAGGTAACCACCCACACCAGATGATTTTCAATCATTGAGATCATTGCGTGAGATATTATACGTTGTTCATTAGTGAGATTGGCATCCAGGTCTTTGTGGAATTTTTGGCTCAATTCGCGGATTATTATCGTACTGTCTGGTATCTCTGTTCCATCTAATTCGACAAATGGCAGCTGGCCTTTCTTCGAGCGGAATTTCACTTTATGATCGACATTCTGAAATGGAAAAAAAATAATAATAAATATATTAAATACTGAAGATAAAATAAATTGGAATATTCCATCTCTTTAATCAATAACTCGAGTAATCCTATCATCAGCGATGAATAAAAAATAACAGCTCCGTTAAATACATTTATATCTAAATATTTTTATAGAGCGTGTGATAATGCAATTGTAAATTACACACGTCCTGTGATTGTTAAATGTGAATAGTTGTATTGAAATTTTGCCATTTAATCGAGAAAAAGAATTTAATTCGCGTATTACAGAGTATGTACCAGAGTACAGAGTGCTCTGTGTGCTGGAAGAGAGAAGGAAGGGTGCGTGGGGGATAAAAGTATATTATATATATGAGGAAGGCCGATGAACCCATGGTAGACAGCTTCCGTTGCTTAGCAACATCCCCGCCACATTCGGCTCCGGAGTTGCCATCATCGTAGTTGTTATCGTTGTACTGTGCGCTAGTATTGATCGTGGGGGCACCACTTCGCGACCGCTATGTGCTCCCTCATTCATTTAAGCATCCAAAAAAAAAAATATAAAAGAAGTAAAAAGAAATAAAAAAGACATTAAAGACTGAGAGGAGAATCCTCTTAAACCCATATAAAATAACTCGCTCAATACAAATTATATAATTAAATAATTAATTTTTATAACCCTCCCTTCCTCAAATGATTAGACAATATATAAAATAAAATATTAATCCAACAAAAGACATGACAAATAATAAAAATCTAAGTCTTAAAAATTTATATCTCTATAATTAATTAGTCATTTCTCCATTACGTCACCACTTGGCGTCAATTAATGACAAATGAAATGTAATTTACTAGCATAGCACATATTTTGCTGGTAAGTAAGATGATAATGACCGGGATTATTATTATTATTAACATGGCGTGGTCATTCATGACTGTAGCAAATAAACTTAATTAACTTATTGAATGATTTGTTTTAATAATGATAGAAAGGAGCTTGTTAAAGTTAACAAGCTAAGCTGTTGCCGCGTACATTCGATGAATTAGCGATGAAATATATATCCCATTTAAGATTTAAAATAATCTCTTGAGTTAATTTACAATACAGCGAGCGACATTCGGGTAGCGTAAGAAAAAAAATAAAATAAAGTAAAAGAGAACAGACGTGACTGTTGAGCGAATGAATTGATCATTCAACAAGGGACGTACACTGATTACAGATAATTTAATAATATATGTATTAATAATATAATATTAAACAGGACAGCACATAAATAAAGAGATACATAATTACAATAGTATTTTATAATGAAGAAAGCGTCACTTGTTGCTCTGAAATAACTCGATTGTTACGACAAGTTGACAGTTTCGTTACATTTGAATCCTTAGAACCTACGGATAATGTCAGTAGTAATACTCTCTCTATATATGGCATCAATACATACAATACAATAGCCAACTTTTTTCTTTCGCTCATGGAGGGGATGCAATGCATATACCCAACTTAAATATACGTATATATTCCTGTGTACATATAATATCGTACTCTTTAACAAACAGAGCGATGCTTTGTTCTCTCTTGGAGTAAACTTTCTTCAAACGCTCAGCCTGTTTTAGATTTTTCAAACAAAACTTTTATTTAGCAATCCATCGTCAAGCTGTATTATATATATATGTATATGTGTATATATAGTGTAGATATGTAATCCTTATGGAATGCTGGATAGGACGGACCTTTCCATAAGGATCTATAAAAAGCTCAGCTCAACTCAACAGCACTCCGAACATATTAAAATGGGAGGGTGACGACGATGCGTCAAGGATGCCTACTGCCTAGCGGGAGGTAAAGTAAGAATGGCGTCCTCTACTCGATCCAATGGCCAAAAATATAATTCGATGTTAGAGCACGTTTTTCGCAACAGAAAATATTTAAATAGAGAAGCTCAGAATTTAATTTACCCATAAATAAAATTAAATTAAATTTAAAAAAAAATCAATAGTAATATTGGATTGTAGAAGTATATAGAGTATAGCAAAAAAAATTACCTCGTATTTAACATCGTTGAGTCGCAACCATGTTTCGACTTTGAGACAGTAGGGCGACATTGATGGTATTACCGGAGTGCGAGAAAACTGATAAAGATAAACGGTGTCCTTGTCGTAATTGGTTTTATGAACAGATACTGATTTCATGGCGGTTTCATCAGTGGCCGCGTTGTCCTCCTTTTTTTCGTTTTCTATTTTTTCCGTGGGCTTTTCATCGTCACCTTGCTGCTGCTTATTATCCGGCGGCGTCTCTTCATTCAATGCTGCTTTCATATCTTTAACTTCCTTATTTTCCTTCTCACCTACTGCCGTGTTATTTTCAGCTTCCGTTGCCACAGTCATTGTTAATAACTCCTTGCAATTGTAATTATATTAAATCCAACAATATAATATTATATTTAAATGTTACTCCTTTTAAATATATATCGATATATTTAAATTTAAATCGGATAAAATAATGGAGTTAAAACTGCACACCGCACGAAATGTCGCTAGATACTGACTGGTAAATGTAAAATGCCGAATAGCTGAATGCTGAATGTGTGAACAGAATACTGGAATACTGGATACTGGATTGGATTGGAGTGGACTGGTCGGTCTGGATGTGTGCTGGGGCTGACTGGCTGCGTGCTTGCCGGCCGGTATATTACTCAGCTTCTCAAGTACTACACACCACTACTTATCTGTTGACTCATACATACATACAATTTAATATACATTTAACTCAATACTCACAAAATTCGTACAATGGTGTCGAGATTTAAGTTAACTGTACGCATGCGTGTGCGCCACACCCCATAGCATGTCCGCCATTTGTGTGTTAAATTTATGTTGGGGGGTTTGTGCGACGCCCGAATGGCATAAGGAAGAACGGCGATACCCGATGCTGCTGCTGCTGCTGCTTGATGCTTTCTTCCACCACCACTCGCTTCTCTGCGTCTGTAAATATATATATAAATGTATAAATGTATGAGCGGTTGACTATACCATTCTACAGTGTGTGGGTTCACTTGGCTGAGTGAGGAGAAGGACAAAGAATAATCCAAATGACCTCGATGCATGCGGCGCCAACCGGACATCCCGAGTAAGAAAAAAGATGCATTTATTTCATTGTAATAATAATAATAACAATAGCAGCACGACGATGATACATCCAAGTTGCCAACATTTATGAAGCGTCGTTTTGCTCCATGTCTGCCACGTTTGCTAAATAAATAACTAAATTTAAATTTATTGAGTTACCTAGTGTTATTGTGATAAAAGAGATAGATACAAACATAACCTACACTTGTTGATCTAGTTGATGAATTATTTTTATTATCAGGTAACTTAAATGTGAAAATGCACAGACATAATCCAGATTACAATAAAAATCGTACGGCTGAACCGCAGGTTGAATTGGAAAGTCAGTTTATATTACGACTACCAGAGGTAATTATTTACTTTTCATTACTTTTTATGAGTGTCAATGTAGCAAACATCAGACAAATTTAAAATTATAATTAATATTTATAAAAACTGCACTTATTAATTTTTTAATTTTTAAATGCCCATTTTTTTATAAATATTTACTTTATTGATAATTTTAAATTTCTCTGATGTCTGATACACTTACACTCATAATTTGAAAGGTTTATTTAAATATTTTATTGAGAAAATTTTCTAGGAACCAGCGAAAGTTTTAAGAGAAGTCTTGCAGTCGGGATTGCCGCTCAAAGATCGCTTGAGCATTAAAATTGAAAATGACATGAGATATGGAGAAGTTAGATTTGATCACTGGCTGTTACATGCCAAGGTAATTTTTTTTTTTTATTTTATTAGCTGCGTAGGTGGAGATATTTATATAATTTTATTAAATGGACTTAGGTCGTAGATTTGCCGACAGTTGTCGAGTCTTTGAAGACAATTGACAATAAGAGTTTTTACAAGACAGCTGATATTTGTCAGGTATGATTTTGTTAATGGAGTAAAAGAGATGTACTTGTAGCTGATGAGGTTTAGTTGAGATGGTATTTAATTTTTAGACTGTAATTTGTAAAGAGGAAGATGATCATACGACAGATGATGAGTCACCGGTTAGACAAAAGAAAAAAGATCCGAACAAAGTTGATAGAAAATTTTTATGGCCTCATGGTTTGACGCCGCCGACAAAAAATATACGGAGACGGCGTTTTAGAAAGACACTGAAGAAAAAGTATGTCGAAGCTCCTGAGATTGAGAAGGAGGTCAAAAGGTTGTTGAGAGTTGACAACGATGCAGTTGAAGTTAAGTGGGAAGTTATCTGTGAGGATGAAGACAGCACGAAGACTAATAAAATATCTAATTCGGGTACTGTCAAAGGTAAACGAGATGCTAATGGATCATCGCAAAATGTTGATGTTGGTAAGTGATTAATTCATTAATTAATTAGATTGTTTTATTCATGAGTCTTGACCAAGATAATAATTAATTATATTTAAATTTATTTTTCAGCTGAGCACGACATATTTGGTGAAGCTGTCAGTGATAGTGAGGACGAGGACGAAGAGACAAACATCAATGTCATGGAGCTGGATGAAACCAGCCGCCTGTCTGCTGACAGTCGTGTCTCAGACTCGAATTCAATGCAAGTTGGTTTCTCAGAACGTTCTGGACAGGACACCAACACATGCAGCCAATTGCTTACCGAATTCAGCAAAGATATGTTCCCCTCTCAGACTTCTGATGAGCAGGACAACAAATCTAGTATTGAAGGAGTTCAAAAAGTACCCAAGATTGAAGACTTTCATTCAGAGTACATTATTCCTGATGATTCTGAGACACCATCAATGTCTACCAACAAAGGTACACTATTATTTTTATTAATTATACTTAATAATTTACTTACTTTCATCCCAGACGTTAAATGATACTTTCATTAGATTAAATAATTATTTATAGTATTTAAGTATTTTTTTATGAGTCATTAAAAATCTCGGGCATGATACTGATGACTAATTATACAAGAATTTATCACAGAATAAAAGTGATCATTCATTACTTTGTAGAATAATTTAATTTAAATTGATAAATAATTTTTTTAGATAATTACAGAAACTCGTTAAAGTTAATAAAATTATTACTGCGCCTGTGATAAAATTATCATTAAAAAAAAAAACATTTTTTTTAATATCACATATAAATTATTGATAATAGTAATAATTGTTATAAACATCGCAGGTTCACTATCATCGCGTTTAGTCACACTCCACAATGAACTAGCGGAAATACGTCAACGTAAACAGCAGCAGGAAGCTGAAATAGCAAATATTGATAATCTTAAATTACGTCAGAGATTCCAAGAGATCCTCGACAACCTCGGGATACAGGAGGAGCAAAAAGTGCAAGAGGTAAAAATAATTGACCTTTTTTTTATTTTTTATTATAATTATATTATTAATTTTCCGTTAAAAAAGCTTGTCAACCCTTCATCTACATTATTATATTATTAAGTTATTATGTTAGATGACAATACATTTAATGAGATGTTAATTAACTCTTGATTTATTTTATTACTTTTTTTATTTTTTTTTCCAGATCCAAGAATTAGAACTGGCGAGTAAGTACGCGATTGAATAATACTCATGTGCACTGATGAGATGAATAATGATGACAAATAATTAACTATTTATCGTAATAAATACATATGTATATATAATAATAATTGAATACCAAAACAAAAAGTTACATTAATTAATTAATAATAATTTTTTTTCTCACTACTCTTACAATTTTTTTTTAGTCTTTTTTTCATTTAAAAATTCATGTCTACTTGCAACAACTATTTTCATCAATAAATAAACGGGTCTAGGTATTTAACTATATATATTTTTTATACTCATCTATTTAAATAGACAATAAAACTGATAAATATAATTGCTTTTAAATAAAATACTGTAAGTAATTTATAAAATAGCGGAAGATGATTAAATGAGCACATAATTAATTGCCGTTAGTTTCTTTCATATTTTTTTTTTCTTTTGTCATTTTAAATTTAAATATAAATCGATAAACAATTAATTGGCCCCTTTTTTAAAAAGGATAGTTAAATTATTTAAATATAATATAGAATGTATTTGAATTTATATTTTATATAATATATTATTTATATGTATGTATATATAAAAAATTTCATTTAAATGCAATTGACATTGTATAACAAAATGTCTAACGAACTATAGTTTTTATTTAAAACAATAGAATTAAAAGAAAAAAAAACAATAATAAAATAAAATAAGTTCAATAATAATATTTTTTAAGTATCCCAATCACTAGGTTCAGTTATCGAATTTTGTTCGTCAAATTTTTAAAATTATTTGTTGCAATTAAATTTTTTTTTGTTACGCTAAAAACACTAAGTGCCATTGATACAATACTTTGTATTGTGTGCCATATACACGCGTCCTATTAACTTTTAAAAATTAAGAACATTCTCAGACATTACTCCCCAGTTTTATTAAAACTATTCAATGATTTTGAGCTGTCATTAATGGAAGAAAATTTCGTTTGACTCCTAATTCATGACAATTATAAATAACTTTTTTTAAATTCTATATGTCGGCGACAATTATCGGCGTCTATGTTGGCAATAAAATTTTAATAACGTTATGACAGTTGGAAATTATTGAATATTTTTAAAAAGTGGGCACTGTCTAAGAATGTTCTTAAACTATACTAACATCAAAGTATACAATTACTATCTTTGATGTTACATATGTTCTTAATAATAATAAATCTTAAAAATTAATTTCTCGGTGAATCGGATATCGTGATATTATTAAGTTGATCTTGAAGACAGATTCGTAGATCACGTTCATCAAATTCGCTGTCGGTATCAATACTAGTATTTCTTCCTATTTGTTCTGTTGAACCTGTCCACTGATATTTACTATTCTTCAATCTCATGATCTGTCATTAATAAATAATTATTAGTATCAATAATTACAAATCTATCAACTAGACTTTGTAATGATCAATAAAGACACTAAGCATTTAAATAAATAAAAATAAAATACCTTCTACAGGATAAGTTACATACATCGCACTCGTTATTATAAACTATATTTTTACCAACCAATTAAATTTATAAATAAAAATAATAATAATATATTTAAAACATCAAAGCCACATGCTTTACTTAGCTCGTTAAATATATCAGCTATCAATCACAAATGCTACTTATTTATATAGATTTACATTAAATAAAAAACTTCTAAAGACATGCTACAGAATTTTTCAATGCTCCGATATAAATAATTATCTAATTTACGGATTTATTAATTAACAAAACTAGTTATTAATATAAATAATTCTCACAGAATACAAAAAACCTTTAAAGAAAAAAAAATAAGTAATGTACAAGACTAAAAAATAGTATTTATAGTCTAACTACCAATGAAATAATAAATAAAGTAATTACTATTGATAAGTAACATCGAAAATTGATATATTGTCAAAAGTACACGTACTCGATAGATTTAAACTTACTCGAGCCACCGCCAAGGCTCTGTCTCTGGACTGGTTATTGGCGTGGGAAACTATAAATTTAAAGATAAAAACAACAATAAAATTTTAATATTTTCAGCGGATATTATCGAACGAATGCGATGTATAGTTGACGCCACGACGCTTTATTAATAGTATTAAATAAATAAATAAATATAAACGAGTAACCAATTTTTCAATTGATTTAATTTAATATCGATAGTTAACAAAAAAAAAAAAATAATAATTACCTCTGCCTTCAATTCAGCAACTTTGTCTTGCAAATCGCGTACTCGATCACTGTCATCTAGATTACTTCTCAATTCCCCTTCCGCATACATTTCCTCGTTCTAGAAAAAAACAAATTAGAAATAAATCCTGTGCTAAATGACTTTTTTTTTTTTATATCAATTGATAGCTACCTTCAATTCGAGCAGAGAAATTTTTTGTGTCAATTCAGCGACATGTTGAGCGTGTTCAGCGTCTCTGATACGAGCCATCATTGCGTCGTCCTTCATTTTCGACTCCAAGTCGGAATACTTATGCATCTGCTCACGCAGTTTACTCGTTAATTCTTTTATTTTAGCCGATGATATTTCCAATTCTTCGCGTATCAGTTTTTCACCCTCATCCTGACGACGAAGCTGATTTGTCGCAACTTGAACTTGGGTTTCAAGCTCCATAACTTTTAGCCTCAATTCCTTAACTTCACTGAGAACAACCATTTCACGTACGCGCGTTGACATTAAATCTTCCTCTAATTTTTGTATTTCGTGACCACGGTTTTCCCAGAACAGTAATTTTTTTGGTGTAGAATCAGCAGCAGGTGTCGATTGAGCTGATCTGTGTTCTTGTAAATGACGTTGCCATGCACTACTGAGTTCGCCAACTCTTTGTCTAAGATCCTGAAACAAATAACGATAATTAAATTTATAAATTAAAAAAACAAAAAAGATGAAAGTATCACTTTAAATAAATAATAACCTTTAGTGATAAATTAGCTTCAGCTTCTCTAAGTTTAACAGCTATCAATTCCTCTTGCAAATGCGCAACAGAATTATCCGGCGTTGATTCACGTAATGTTTTTTTGTCTTGTTCCAATTCCTGTATCCTTCCTCTTAAATCCCTGATAGTCGCGTCTTTTTCAGCTTCATGGAGCCTCACACGCACCAGCTCTTGCTGTAAACACTCAACCATTTCCTCTTTTTGCGACAATGCCTCTTGTTTCATACTCATTTCATCAATAGACGACTGTTTCGACGACATATTTTCTTCCAATAGCATCGACAATGATCTCAATTCCTCGTGAGCCTGCTCCAGTTGATGGCTTGTCTCAAGATGAGTGTGTCTCAAAGCCGCAAGTTCTCTCTGTACTACAAAAGTTGTTTCCTCCTCCTCGGCACGCGATACTTGACCCCTAACGAGTCTGTCCGCCAATTCAGCAGACTCAGCTTCCAATAACTCGGTTCTCTGTCTCAATAATCGATTTTCTGCTCTCAGCCTCCGCAGCTCGACCATTTCCTCCTGTTCCTTCATTTTCAATACCGTGTAGTCTTTTTCTAACTTTTTCATTCGCTTTGGATTTATTTTCATTCCATACGCCAAATTTAACAGCCCGTCTGGATCATTTTCAGCTCTACCTGGCAATTCTTTCTGGAAAAACTATTCAGCAAAGCAAACAAAATTTTAATAAAAGATAAATATTTATTTTTTATCATCAATTAAAGATTCAAAAATAAACCCGTACCTTTAACATTCCTTCCATATCTAAACTGAGTAAATCATCTTTACCAAGGTCTAACATCGCCAACGCAACTTTAAAAATAATATCCATTCCTTCCATTAAAAAAACATCAAAAATACGACAAGCGAGTGGTAGACTCAATGCCGTTGTAAATAATGTAAGAAACCATGAAGAAGCATACATTGATGTATGAAAACTTTGAGCTGTAAAGTGAGCTGATAATTCGGGGTACGTGTCTGTTACTAAGTGTTCTAATTGATACATGCAGACACCTAATTCAGCCATACTCGGCTTGAACATATCTCTTAGACGGTATTCCTGCATCAGAGCTACTAACACAGCGAAAGCTTCTTCTTCAGGCATTTGCTGCAACAAATTATTCCATTTAAATTATCTTAAGCTAATTAGTAATAATAATTATCATAATGACAAGTATTGAGAATCTACCTGCATAAGCAGTAAACCAACAATGAAACCAGATCCTTGACAATACCCGACTTCGCGATCATGAAGACTGTACGCCTTCATAACATTAAATAAACTCTCTTGTCCAAGTCCATCTTTCTCTTTGAAAAATTCGTGCTCCGGATATGTTCGTGCGATGTCTCTTCTAATTATTCTCTCGCATGCTGATGTCGATTTAATGTATTCGGCAAATTGTTTTTTAACCGGTGAATCATGCGCTCCACACAACAATTGCCATACAATACCTCTGCAATAATTATTGTTATTAATATAAATTAATTTAAACAGAAAAAGTTAAAATAATTAACCGGCAGCTTTCATGTTACCTAAAGTGATGTGGTATTCCCTGCTTGACTAATTCTTTTATAACATCTTTATGTTTTCTCCAGTAATTTTCCCAGTCGGCGACTATGTGACCCCATCGTTTCCACACGTCGACCTCCCCGTCAGTCGGGGTGTGGCGTCGGGCCGCGGTCTCATCTTCTCCGCTAGAACCCGACGCCGGGGTTGCTTGAAATGATTCTGAGCTCTTTCTGCTGTGATTACTTTGTAATGAGTTACATGATTTTACATCTGATTCAATCAGCCTAAAATATTTAATTACTGACTGAAGATTTACTTTTAATTTGTAGTTAAATATTTAAACAAATCGATGGTAATTATTTTTTATTCAAGATCACTGGATATATCGATTGACAATCTTGGCTTTAAATAATTTAAAATTTTAAATAAATAATAATTGATACCTGTTAGCTTCTTCCAGCTTTCCTAAAAGCGCCAGCTCGTCGGTAGATATAATTTTATTATCGGAACTCACTTTTTTAAAATTTAAATCCAATTCAAATGCTGATAGAATGATGATGGCTTTTAAGCCAAAATTCCAGTTTGATTTTATTGATAAATTATTTATCAAATTTATACTCATCTGTCGCTCATATTTGCTTACCAAATATCCTCATATAAATTATAATATAGAAGGCAAAGCAATTTATTTTATTAGATTCTGAAATTTTAAAAAAATACCACATAAACATCACCAGTAACTCCAATCTGTCACCACAACACACCGAGATAATAAAAACTTAATCACTTAATCTCATATATTATCAATTACCAATAACAGGTTATATTACTTTTAAATAATTAACAAATTAATTAGCTTATAACAATGCTCTAAATAGTTAAAAAATTAAAAAAAAAAAAAATGAAAAACACATTATTAAATATTTTTATCTCAGAAAGCGAATAACAGTAATTTTGACAGCTGTCTTATAAATTGTACACGTCAAATTACTCACCTTCTATGTTAAAAAATTATCCACACAAGTGTGAATATATAAAAAAAATTATATACATATATATCTATGTGTAAGTATCTATGTGATCTAACAATAATAATAAATTAACAATTACTAGCTAGTATCACTTGGTGTTCTATTTAGACGATAATTAAACTCAATTGAACTAGATGTTTTGGTTATTAAATATGTATAAATATATTTTAAATAAATTATATCACTGTTTTTCTTAGTAATATAAGAACGTAAGTAATGTGTACAGAGTTAAGTAAAAAGAGGGGGAGGATACCTTTCCAACGTCTCCAACGTTTCCAACTCTGGAATGTGAATGACAACGGTAACCGCCATATTGAAGTTACAAATATATATACATATATATATATATATGTATATATATATGTATATGCGTATACATCTATGTATCCACTTTCGCAATTAGTAAATTTATCTAGTATAATAAAATGTAATTCAAAATAAAAATTTCTCTTAATTGAACTTAAAAAAATCCTTATCTTTATTTTCATCAAAGTCTTAATTAATAATAAAAAAAAAAAATAAACTTAATTTTTATTAATTAAAGATTTATTTTTGATAATTATACTTATATTTACTCTATACAATAATTATTACATATGTAAGAAAAAAAACTAATATAATTTTTATTGATAATAAAGAATAGATCAAATATAATTTGAATCATTTGTTAATGATAAGACGGTAATTAAGAGTTATTTTTTGAAATAGCTTTTATTGCAGCTATTTTTTCTCTTTGTTAAATGAACTGTAATGAATAATTATAAAGAAAAAAATTACAAAGTTTTTTTCAAGTATTCATCGAACAAGAATACTGATAATGAAGCGTCGTTATCAGTAAGAAGAGTTTTCAAGTCATTGGTGTGTCCTGACAATGTTCTTACAGTTTCAGCTTGAGACTCCATGAACTTTTCTTCCATGTAATGAGCCACTGAAGCATCGAACTTTGGATGATGTCCAGCTTGTTCGTTTATACGAATAGCTTCTCGGGCCATTTGTTTTTCGGTGTCCAAAGCTTTAGCCAAGCTGCTCAACTCTGAAACCTCGACGACGCGGTGCTCTTTGCCCTGAAATTTAGTAATCATGCAATTAATTAATTTAATAGGTAATTGAGTTAATAAAGAATTTGTAAATAAATAAATACATTTTTCTCGAATCTTGGAGCCTGGTTGAAGTTCATTTTACCACCGCGTTTGGTGATGAATTTAATTACATCAATGGCATTGTCCCAAGCTCTGTCAGACAATTTCCGGTAAAGACCTTTGAATCCTTCACGGTTTACTCCATAATTACCAAAGTGCGCTGACATAAGCAAGTACTCGAAACTCGTTTCAATGTTTGCGTTGGCGTATTTTTGCAAATCAACCAACAACTGATCAATTCCTCCATACTTTGCGTTACAATTAGCCATCATTCCATCTACTCAAATAAATTACTCATATATATTCAAATAAATATAAATAATAGTAATAATAATAATAATAAATTATTACCAGTGAGTGGACGGGCATTACAAGCAGCTTCAACATCATTGTAACAATATTCACCAGAGCAAACGCTTATCAATAGCACTCCAATCAGTACTCCAAACTTCATCATGATTCCTAAATAAAAAAAAAAAAAATAACAATCATTAAAATTAATTACTTATTAAAAGTACAATTGACTTTATTTTATTTGTCAACTAGTCAATCAAAAAAACAATGATAAATATATTTTTATCAATGATTCATCAAGAATAGCTGATGTCTTTTATCATGAACAAAAGTTTAAAAAATGATTTTGCGCATAAAAAGTGAGCAAAGTGCTGGGATTTAAACGATCAGCTGATGTCAACTCAGCAATATAATAATTAAATTTAAATTACGATGACCAATACTTACAATTGTTTAAAGATAATCGCAACAATAAATTCAATTGAGTAAGTTATTTGGTTCAGACGCTTTTACTGACGAATTACGACTGAATTTGCTGTCCTTCCTTACCAGTTGCCTTTGATATTCGAGAACCGACAGCGCTTGCTTCATAAACTGAATTTATCTAGTTTGCGCATGCGCTGATATAATTTATCTATATTATCTGCACATGTATACAGATATACACACATATAAATTGATGTGTATTGTACAGTTTATACAGAGTTACATACGACGTTACTTGCCGACATCAGACATTACTGTGGAGACCGTTGTTACTTTGAGATAATAATCATCGCGCTTTGTTTATTCAAGTGGCCAATGGCCAACTAATTCTGCTCAACTCATTGATATTTGTTGCCTGAAATTTAATAACGAAGAGCCTTCTATACCAGTGTGTATAAAGGTTGCTTCGGCATCAGAAGAGAAGAGAAAGGAGATACTTGGAAAAAAAATACCTTTTGAAATTATCGCCATTTGGTATACTCATAAACTACCAACAAGTTATTGCGACTAATTCGTAACTGCGTTAAAAATAATATTTGAATTGTCATCATGAAGGTTTTATGTGCTTTTATTGTTGCACTAGGTTGCATTGGTGCATCTTTTGGTGATGGATTGAAATGTAAGTATTTTTTTTTTATTATTTTTTTTTTATTTTATCAATATTAATATCAAATTGATTTTTATTTTTTTTTTAATTATAGGAAAAAATTTCTAATGACTCATTCTCATATTATTTTATATAATCATATTTATTTTATAAGAATTTTATTTACTACTAGGTGGTTTTATTTTATTTATGCGATTATTTTGCAATTGATCTTAATTAAATTGGGTTAGCATAGTATAGTACGTTAACAATAATTAACATTCTTTATTTTATGTTATTTACTCAACTTTATATTTTTTATTGCAACAGATAAATTAATAATCACAAGTGATGACAATAAAATAATAATAATTGTCTTTCTCGAATTGATAACAATGAGATAGGAAACTACAGTTATTGTTCTTTGTAATGAGAAAGTCATCGCAAATAAAATACTGAATAAATATATGAATAATAAAATTTAAAAAAAAAAAAAAAACAAAAAATTAGACGAAAAATTTTCAAGCCTATTAACAATAAACAATCTAAATTACTTTTTTTGGATTAAACTGATAACGGGATTAACTGATAATACATTATGACGATCAAACAAAAGAATTTAAACCCCGGTAAAAATTAAAAATTATAATTAATTTATCTACTGATAAATAATTCATTTGTTTGCTTTTATATTTCTTTTCTTTAAATTTCCGCGCTTTAATCATAAATAATACAAATTACTTGTTATATAAAACCCGGGTTTGTTTCTTAATTAAATTTTTTAATTATCATGGCCTGTTTGATTATCAATAAAATTAATCTAAGTGATATCATTTTTTTTTTTTACAAGTGGGCGTTAATTTCTAACAACATAAAACTCCAAAGGTCATAAAGCTTATCAAATTTAACGTTATTTGTTCATAATTATTCATAAACTATCATCATACAATTAAAAATATACTTTGTAATAAAATATATAAATTTAAATGATAAAGAATATCTATACAATTACGTATTACATCCTTTAGACTTTTTATTACTCATAGTTGAGTCAATAGTCATAATAATAATTCACTGTCACCCTTAGTTATTCATTCAGATGATAATGATTCTTTAGTCATTAATTACAATAATAGCCAGACAATGCAGCAGACCAACAATGAAATTAAATAATGAAATTTATTATTTATTTATAGGTACATTAAGACCAGGAGATTTTCCCTTCGAATGGCGTGACATGGTCGATCCATGTACCAAAGCACTAGAAGCTCAGGTTAAAACAGAAATAGAGGCTTCCATGACTTATTTAGCTATGGTATAATTTATTTTATAATAAATAATTATTATTTAAATAGTTAATTATCGAATTATGGCTGGTATTGGGCCGCATGATGCGTAGGTTTACCTGGAACTACTTACCAATCAGTATTTTCTACAATATATATTATAAATTAATTGATGACATTTGAGTCTTTAAATTTTACAAACGATACTTATATAATCGCACTAGTCTTATAAATTCCCTGCGACTAAAGTAGAATCATTTTCTTTTTTTAAATAGTAAACTACTTTAACATCTTGGGAAAATAAAAATGTGATTTGATTAATTTCCGGTTATCCATAATCAATTTTTAATTATTTAATTTTATAAATTATAATAATTATGAATTTTTGTTAGGGTGCTCACTTCTCTCAAGATACAGTCAATCGTCCAGGATTTGCATCATTTTTCTTCGACAGCGCAAGTGAAGAACGTGAACATGCTATAAAAATAATCGAGTACTTGTTGATGCGTGGACAACTGACTAGTGACGCAAGTAAACTTCTTAAATTCCCACTGGTGAGTTACTAAAATAGATACATATATTTTTTTATTCGTAATGAGTAATGACAATGTATTTTTATACATCCTTATTAATAAGTAAAGTTATTGCTATTGAATTGAGTAATACTGAGCGTATTTGTCAGTCTATTATTCAATTGCCATTATCATTGCTATAAATAATTGAATTAAATCTTTCCTGTCTTCTGTCTGTTTAATAGAAACCAATTGCCGAGGAATGGATTAATGGAGTAAAAGCTCTTACTGAAGCACTCAGTTTGGAGACACGTGTCACTCGCAGTATTAGAAAAATAATCGAAATCTGTGAAAAGCCTCTTGATGTCAACTTCAATGATTATCATGTAAGATCATGTCATAGTTTATCGTAATTCTTTTTGACTTAATTGACATGCAATTAATGGATATCTAATCTAATGATATTAATTATTTTTCTTATTTTCTACATCACAGCTCGTGGACTGGTTGACTGGAGACTTCTTAGAAGAGCAGTACAAAGGCCAACGTGACCTCGCTGGCAAGATTTCAACACTCGACAAGATGATGGATACTCATGGTCCACTTGGTGAATTCTTGTTTGACAAGAAATTATTGAATGGAGAGTTGTGAATTCCATTCAGTTAATTAATATTAATTGATATCAATTAATATACTTAATTAAAAAAAAAAAAAAACAATTTTAATGTTTAGTAGATCATACGTAATTATATACTATAACTATTCTTTGTAATTTTTCCTTTAGTTTTTTTTTATAAAAATATCTGTAAAAATTTGTTGAGTATGTATGATCAAAGTTTATGATGTAATTACTGTATAATCATTATCTAATTTACGAATGTATATCATTCTTTAATAAAAAATAATTCTATCATAAATTTAAAGTGGTAAATTTTATTTGTTAGGTTTAATTACCTTGTTTTTTTTTTCTTATCATATTTACTTAATTTTAATGACAATTAATGACAGGTTAAGAAATTAAATAGATAGTAATTAGTTTTAATAAGATTTATTTGAAGTATTTATCAAACTACTTCTTGGATTTCTTTTCAGTTTTTTTGGAGTCTTTAGCTGCTGGTGCTCCTTTTTTAGATTTCTTCGTTGCTTTCTTCAATCGGTAGAAAGCATCCGTTCTGAATTTGTTGCGCATTTGGCGCGCCTTCCTCAATTTGAAACGATCGAAATCGCTGAGCGTCAATCGCTAAATAACAAAGACGTATTTATAAATAAATTTTCTATTTAAAGAGCCGTAGTTATTTATAAAGAATCGCGACAATTAACTGATGCGCGTTATACCTTCGCTTTAGCAGCGGCTTTTTTGGCCCAAACAGTTTCGCTCCATTTTTTGTCTAGCTCGGCCGCTTCCCAGGCCTTACGGACAACGCGGGTTGATCCAGTAAATGGGAATTTCAACTGGAATTTTGTGAGATGAAGTTCGCTCAATCTCATTTGACCTCTTGGGATATTTGACTGAGGTCCGTCGACTAAAACCTTAAAAAAAAAATGGCTAAGTTT
Source organism: Microplitis demolitor (assembly GCF_026212275.2). Classification (NCBI taxonomy): domain Eukaryota; kingdom Metazoa; phylum Arthropoda; class Insecta; order Hymenoptera; family Braconidae; genus Microplitis; species Microplitis demolitor. The sequence continues at coordinate 23,672,432 of NC_068547.1, forward strand.
AGTAATTTGATTTTTTAAAATAATAAATTGATATATTTTATATTTTTTATGTCAGATAATGTTTTTGGCATCAGTAATACATCAGCCGGCAATTCCTATCAAGAACAAAGGTTCATCATGAATTTAAATAATTTAATTAATTATTAAAAATATAAATTATAAATTTCTTACTCTGTTTTGGTCAATAACGTCCACAATTGTGACCAATTTTCCCTGGTTGGGGCCATCATTCACAAGGCACACACGGCCTGTCTGCACAAATCGTTCAAACGGCTGTAACAAAAAAAAAAATTAATTAATTAGTTTAAATATATCCATACATTTAATAGCATATATATTTATTTATTTATCACTTCAAAGCAACCGTACAAGAAACTAGACGCCAATCCTAACCTCGTTAAAATTCAATTTACAAAAAAAAAAATTTTAAACTTTGCGCGGAAAAATTTGATTAAAAATCAAAAGTTTGAATTTAAATAATAATTACAATTAATTATTTTACTACATAATTGATATAAATATTAAATATAAATAGAATGCAATATTCTACCATGTGCTCGTGTCACGGCTGCAACATTAACGCAGGTTACAAAACTCATTGTACAAAATTACCCTCAGAAAAATTATTTTTATTACACTAATGATCACCATCTAATTCTGTGATTAATTTTTTATAAAAAAATTAATTATTTGAACGATTAAATTATCAAAAATGATTAAAAAAATATCGTATACATACCATAGTTTGCTGGTTCGCGATGGAAAAGGACCACGAGAGCTCCCGCAGCAGGCAACTCCGACAAGCGCGCCATCTTTGTTCAAAATAACAATTTCAAATTTTCAAATTTTCGTAATTTCATCAAAAAATATGACTTTTAATTATTATATATTTTTTATAAATTTTCCATTACTCCAGTTTCAATTATTTAGATTTTTTAATTAAACTTGAAATATTTCTTTTTCAACCAACAACTTCCGGAACCGGAAGCCCATCAATAGCAGGTGCATCAGTTCTCCGCCAATGGACACGGCCGCAATTTAATGGTATTCTTTACATATAAATATGACCAAATTTTTTCTATCCTTTTTTTAATAGTCATATTTATGTATATACATACATTGACACATACATGTACGATAAATGTATGAGTGCGCGTATGAACAAATAAAAATCGCCGGTGAATATTTCATAGCCGGTTAGTGGTTTAGTGTAAACTCCTTACACCATTAGTTATATTAAACATAACTTACAAATTTATATATTTATAAAAAATAATATATAAATAATGCTGTAACAATAGTATACTGTCAGTAATTACTATTGGGTAATAATTTATAAAAATTTATAAATCACGTGGTAAAAAAAATAATTTAAAAAATCGTAACGTCATATATCTATATATACATACGTATATTTTTATTATTTAAATATGAATAAAATGAGAAAGTTTAATTCATCAATTGACATAATACCGCTACAGGGAGTAAGTAACGAAGATATTATGAATCCAATGGGAAATAAAAATCAAATGGATGATCAAATGCGCATACAACGCGATCCTCAAATAATATCGCGCGTACAAATGGTAATTTTATATATCATTTTATTTATAACCTAACATTTTAGCGTTGGCATTTGTTTTAATTTTTAAATTTTATATTTTCTTTGTAGAAAAAAAAACAATGAGCTTGAATGTCGCAGTCATCAGATAAATTTTAAATTATAAATAAATAGACTAAATAATTTAAAAAATAATATTTATAAAAATGCACTTATTAATTTTTAAATGCGCATTTTTAAAAAAATTTTTTTTATCAATTATTTACTGTATTTAGTAATAATTTTAAATTTTTATGTCTGCTACATTCACACTCATAAAAAAACATTGTAGTGAATGTTTTTATTTATTGTTGTTTTTTTTTTTTTTTTTAGTACTTATATGAAAATGAAGATAAGGTTTATATTGATGTTAATGAAATGGCTGATAGCTTGCAAAGAAAATATCGCGATTACCGTACAAAAAAACGCTCAGCATTCCGAGCTTTGGTGCGTCGTGCTTACGATGAGATTACTGAGAGTTTTTCCAAGAAATCTGACTCGTTATCACGACAAGACGATTATGATGATGAAGTGGAGATAGAGGTACACATATATCATGGTTTAAATTAAATAAAAAAGTGTAGATGAGTAAACGAGTATCAACAGTAATCTAGGCACTCGTTTATTGTATTTATTAGTTTTTGCATTGTATGAAAAATATAAGAACTGGATGTTAATTGTTGAGGTTTGCTTATTTTATATTTTTATTTTAGTCAGACACGCCGGGAAATGATACATTGGGCAGAGAACTTATAAAAATGTATAAGAAGTCGGTTGATGAGGTGAATGGAAATTCTAGTGACAAAGAATTGATTGACATCAGCAGTGATGATGATTCGGAAAAAATAGAAGACATTGCTCCGGAAAAAAGTCAACAGTTTGCTGTGAGTGCGCAATCTTCGTCTAAGTCAGCATCGAAAAGTTCAACTTGCACTAAGCAAAAGTCTGCAAAGTCCGAGCGAAACGAAGCTAAGAAAGAAGAAGTTAATCATCAAAAAGTAATTATTTATATTTGCAGTTGAATTTATGGTAGATGTAGATAATTAATAATTTATTATTGTGATTTTACAGCCTGTAGATCCTGTAGCGCCGGAGGCCAAGCCGTCAGTGTCAGATAAATCAAGGAAACGGCCACGAGAAAAAACAGTTGATGGAAGTCCTGTGGGGATATTGAAGAAAAAGAAAGAAAACGCGGCGCAAGTGGAAACTAAAATTAAATTTTCCGATATTGGCGGTAACAAAAAGGTACTGGAAGATGTCTGTAGATTATTAGTCCATATAAAGCATCCTGAGATATTCAAACAACTGGGAATATCACCGCCAAGAGGATTTTTGCTTCACGGTCCGCCGGGATGTGGAAAATCACTGATGGCCCATGCTATTGCGGGTGAACTAGACATTCCTTTGATAAAAGTTGCAGCACCTGAATTAGTGGGTGGTGTTTCTGGAGAAAGTGAATCTCGTATTAGAGAATTGTTTGAACGTGCAGTAGCAACAGCACCTTGTGTATTATTTTTAGATGAAATAGACGCTATGGCGCCACATCGTGCTACTGCGCAAAAAGAAATGGAACGACGTATGGTTGCTCAACTACTTACCTGTCTCGATGACTTGGGTTCCAAGGAAAATGGCGATAAAGTCCTGGTACTGGGTGCTACTAATCGACCAGAATCATTGGATCCAGCTTTAAGACGAGCTGGTAGATTTGATCGTGAAGTATCACTTGGTATTCCTGATAAAGAATCACGTGTCTGTATATTAAAAGTTCATGCTGCCAAATTAACTTTAGCTCCAGATGTAGATATCACGACAATAGCATCCCTCACTCCGGGATTCGTTGGCGCAGACCTGGTGGCACTTTTACGAGAAGCTGCTGTTGCTGCCGTTGACAGAGTTTTCAAAGCTCTTAAAAATAATAGCAAAGTTGAAGAACCGGGTAATTCAACGACTGAAAAATCAACCGATAAGCCGGTTGATCCACCAGCTGATAAAGAAATTGAGAAACCTGCTGATAAGCCAGCTGATAAAGAAGCTGATAAACCAGTTAATGAAGCAGATGTTTTGGATACAGAACAAGACAATAATAAAATGACTGTTTCGCCTGTTGAGGTAGAAACTGAACCTGATAAAGATAATCAAACTACTGCAACTCCTTCAGAAATAATTACACCTGATGAAGTAAATATGTCGTCACCAGTTAATAATATTGTGGATGAGATTCTACCTCTAGCTAATGGAAGTACAACAACTGACAAACCACAAACACCAGAACCAATCAAATCAAACTTTGGTGACTTGGAAGATTTATTGCAATTACTCCATAATAAAAATCCATTGTCACCAGAAAGTTTAGCCGATTTGCGAATAGAAAATGCTGATTTCGATGTTGCTTATCGTTCTGTTCAACCTTCATCAAAACGTGAAGGTTTTGCTACAGTACCTGATGTTACTTGGGATGATATTGGATCCTTGAAGGAAATAAGGGAGGAATTACAAATGGCCATACTTGCACCAGTAAAACATTCCGATAATTTTGCTGCCTTTGGACTGATGGCACCCACGGGAGTTCTACTCTGTGGTCCACCTGGATGTGGAAAAACTTTATTGGCCAAAGCCATAGCCAACGAAGCGGAAGTTAATTTCATTTCTGTTAAAGGGCCAGAGCTGTTGAATATGTATGTGGGTGAAAGCGAGAAAGCTGTCCGACAATGTTTCATTAGAGCTAGAAATTCAGCACCGTGTGTGATATTTTTCGATGAACTTGACGCTCTCTGTCCAAAAAGAACAGAAGGCGACAGTTCAGCTACATCCCGTGTTGTCAATCAAGTACTTACTGAAATGGACGGTATCGAGGGTAGAAAAGGCGTTTACTTGATGGCTGCTACTAACAGACCAGACATCATTGACCCTGCCGTCATGAGACCCGGTAGATTTGATAAAATTCTCTACGTCGGTCTCCCGACCCCACTTGACAGAGTTGACATTTTAAAAGCTCTGACTAAGGTATTAAAAGTTAATTATCAATAAAAATTAATTTAATTGCTACAAAGTTATATTTAAATTATTTTTATTTCATTAGAATGGAACACGACCAAAGTTTGCGGATGATGTTGATCTTGATGTAATTGGAAGAAGTGAAAATTGTGACGGATACACTGGAGCTGATTTAGCTTCTTTAGTAAGAGAGGCTGGTATTGAGGCATTAAGAGAATCAATGACTAATGATTCTGGGCTTACTCAAGTTTCAATGAGACACTTTACTTCTGCTTTCAATAAAATTCGTCCTTCAGTGCACGAAAAGGTTTATGTTTTTTTTTTTTTTTAATCTCGCTCTGATGAAGCGAAATAGTCCTCGCCTAAGCTCAGTTGCAAGTAAATTTAAAAAAAAATATTAATTATCGTCTAATTTATTTATTATTAATTACAGGAAGCAAAGCATTATGAAAAGTTACAAAAACTCTACGGTATTAAGAAACCGACAGTAGACCCGACGCCAATGGAAACTCCAGTTGACACACCAATGATTGATTCATCGATGGAGGCCATGGAAACGTGAAAATAAGTTTTGTCTTAAAACTGTACATCATTTATTATTTTTATTATTATTATTATTATTATTATTATTATTATTTTTCCTTAACAATATTAGTTTTTTGACGTTTCACAAAATATTCATCTTACATTCATTATATAATTAATGCTTATTCATTAAAATTTTTTACATAAAAAAAACAACGTTAAGATTATATCACAAATGTGTGCGAATTAAGCACGGTAGAAAGCTGAATGATGTGTTTGAACACTGTATTGATGAAAAATAAAAAAAAAAATGGAAAAAAAGAAAAAAATAAACGACAAAAAAAAGCGTTTTTATGGTGCCGATAGTGTTTGCTTGAGTTTATTTAATTTAAGCGGCAACAAATTTGCTAGATCTTTACAAACATTTAATTCTGTTTTCATAAACTCCGCGGCTTGTGGGTGAGTATTGCAGTAGTTGACAAAAAAGTTGTAGGCGTTGATGCTGTTCATAATATTTTCAATTTGGGCATTTTTGTCGGGTGTTATCAACTTATTGTAGAGAGTCCCGAGGTGGAAGTAAGCGAACAATGCAGGACGAACCATTTCCTCGGGAAATTCTTTAGGTGGCGGTGATGACTCAGACTCTTTAAGTGAATCTAGAAAACTTTGGTAATATTTGATAGCTGATCTACTCAACTGATTTATTTTAGTCAAAGCGTGCGGTGTAGGCCGATCATCAGAGCTACGTAGTTTGTCTAATTTGATGTCCAGTATCGCGGAATAAGTTTCGCCGAGTTCAATCCAAAGCTGCCGGCATTCAGACTGATAATAACGTGGATTCAATTCTTTTATAACATGTTCAAGTATATTCACTCTTCGTTTGTGCATTTTAGCCTGACGGTCTTCATTCTCCTCGAAAAATGACAGATATTTGTAAGCCTGAGACATGTCCTGCATAATGTGGACGTAATCCGAGGCATGGGTCTCCAAAGCATAGAATTTTTTAGCTTCATCCAGCCAGTGCCGAACATTAATAAACACTTTCTTAGCATCATTAAAGTCTAGTAAATATTGATCAGTTATTTGTTCAGCGATCGACTGAATGGGTTCTTCAAGTTTCTTGAACTTCATGCTCTCGAGCGTTTCAATGTCCACCGAATCTTCAGCTTTGTTGTCGTCTTTGGGCGCTTTTTCATCGTCAATATTGTCAGCAAGTTCAATCAAACGATCTCGCGACATACTCATCAATAAAATTCCATACTTGGCCCAGCATCTGGCTACATCAGCACTCCGATGACGAAACTGTTCCCATTTAGCGGCTTTAAGTTCTTCATTACTATTTTCACCAACATCATCAACCAAAGAGTTCTCGTATAGTTTTAGAATATGCGAAGCTGCTGCTAGATGATGACGTGCTTGTGAAAAGTGTTTCCGCTCCATAAAAAACTGGGACAATGTCGCTGCGTTTAGAGCCCAATCAATGTAATCAAGATCATCTAGCTCCAGCTGCCTTTGCAGAGTCATGTGACAGTAGAAGGCAGCTCGCTGATGGTCTTTACAAATACCGTAGATCTGTGCAATGTAATACAAAGTCAGTGTATGTAATTTTTCTAAAACATTTTTAGGTGCTGGTTCTTCGCTGTTGTCAATGCCAAATAATTCAGACATGCCTCGGGGTTCACGTGCCGGGTCAATGCTCTTGAAATCCTGGTAAACTTTTTCGGATTTTTCAACAAACGCTTTAGACTTTTCATACTCACTCCATTGAAACCAAATAATTCCCAGCTGATTGAAAGCACTGAGAGAAGGCAAAATACACTCAGGTTCCAATTCATGACCCTTCAGTATTTCAATTGAACGCATCAAGTTATCTTCGGCATCTTTCAATTCCTCGTTGTCAATTAAAATAATTCCTATATTCAACCAAACTATTGACAGCATCGCTATTATATTTATATCTTGCTCGACAGAATTATTTATCAAATTTTCGAGCTTCATTTGCATTTCTTTCAATATACTCACGGCTTTATTTTTAGTTTGACAATCAGGTCCCTCGGGATTATCATCTCGCGGTTCGTCAAGTAATTTTCTAACCTTTAAATACTTTTCTCTTAGGTCATCAACTATTTCTTTATTAACACTCACCATTTTTAAACCAAAAACTCAATTAAATTTTAAATAATTAAGTAGCACAATTAATTATTGGTAATATTAATTGAACGATAGTAAAATTTTTAATTTTTAACAACTCGAGTGTTTGTGTTTTTATATTAATTTTGTCTAAGGAGTTGTCAAAGTTTTTTTTTTTACATTAAAACTTGGCGCACGCGCATTTTTTATGACAAATAAAATTTATCAGTGAATACAGACCGCTTAGGAAAATTAAAAAATACATAAATAGTAAAATATTATTTTTATTATTACTAAAATTTTTAAATTTACCATAAAATTCTGCTGTCAAATTTTTAAATTTACAAATTCAAAATTAATAGGAACTAAAATCGAGTGCCATGCTGTCGCCCTAAAACCTCTTTTAATGACAGTAGGAAAATAACTAAAATTGGAACTAACACCTGTACTAATACAATGATATTGTGATTTTTACATTAGACAATCTTTATAAACATAAAATGTACAACAATGTAATTGATCTATATTGAGAGCATTTAACTATTCGTAAAAGTTAAAGCAAAATAATTTTAATACGCTACTGAAATGTTGCCAACTTAACTTAATTAATGTTTATTTGAATTGAAGTCTGATTTGAGTATAAGTAAAAATTGAAAATAGTTCAAATAAAGAAAAAGAATATAATTAAAAATGTCGAACAAAGAATGTTTATTTATTTACAAAAAGTTGGAAATTAAAATAAAAATTAATATATAAGAGTCAAGTATAACGAAAAGATAGGTTTCAACAAAAAATAAAATAGTAATGTGTTTACGTTTACCGTAGGTATGCAATATCTTTCGGTGTATTTTAAAAAAAGTGAATATTTAAATCTGTTCTAAAATTAGCAGGGATGATGTTGTAAACATGTATGAATTTAGTTGTAGTCGATTTTGTTATTTTACTCGGAAGATAATACTGACTGTCGATATACTGTATTACCGTTGGTAATGTAGAATTTTCATAAAAATGTTTTTGAAATGTATAGCAGATGAATTAATTTGAATACTGTGAAATGAGAAATCACGTAGAAATAATTTAATTAATTATAAAAATTAAAAACTGAATTGTTATTTATGAATATTATTATCAATTAAAAATGATTATTATTATTATTATTATTATTATTATTATTATCATTATACTCCTATCACACCTAAATAATAATAAAACAAACGAAATATCGGAATTTATTCATCAAGCTGCAATAAATAATTAAATATAAATAATATTTTATAAATTTAATAACGGTACTCGGACAGTCACGTAGTGACTGTTTGCTATTATTAACGATATTGTTATTATTATTTTTATTATTATTATTATTGTCAGTAATTTTTTTAAAAATTCTATATCTTGGTGACAATTGAAACTCGGTCATTTTGTCAATTAATGCTTTAACTCTTTTAAATTAATTAATAAAATTTAATTACGCTTATATCAATCGAGTCATTGAATATTTAAAAAAATGGGGACACTGTGTGAAAATGCCCTCAAATAATTAAATGATGTATTTAAAATACCAATTGCTATTCTATAATAAACAATTCGTTTTTTATTGTTATTGTAGACACATGAAACAGTTTGGATTGATGCAAGGAGTCTCAGTAGTTTGGTGGATATGAAAGATTAGAATTTACACATTATTTTTTAATTATTTGTAAATTTTTAGTAATATTATTCTTTTATTGTTATCAGTGTATTGTACGAGTTGTTTATTTCATAATTTTCATAAAAATAATATTATAATATTGTAATGAATATTTTAGTGAAACCAATAACATTACTGAATCAGGTAAAAATAAGATGAAAATTGCACTAGAAAACCGGGATATATCATGTAATTTTAAAATCATCCCTTTGTGGTGGGCCTCTTGTAAAGGCATGGCATCCAAATATTATTTACTCTCTCATAAATTAAATCTCATATAATGTATTCACAACTTTTCCAGAAGCGCTAGTATCTCTTCAAGCACTCACAGAAATTGAATACATGACTGTTGTAAACGGTGCAGCGATTGGGCGTAATCCTCGTTCACAAGTAATTGAGCGTGATCGGAACATTAAAAGAGCTTGGATGCTCTACTCCCACAATGTACTCGACATACCAAATTTTTACTGTTATTAAAAGAGATTTTAGGGCGACAGCATGGCACTCACAGACCGCTTATTAAATTTAAAAAATACATAAATAGTAAAATATTATTTTTATTATTACTAAAATTTTAAAATTTACCATAAAATTCTGCTGTCAAATTTTTAAATTTACAAATTTAAAATTAATAGGAACCAAAATCGCACTAAGAATTTGAATCTACGCGCGTAAATTTTTAAATTACTTTTTAAAATAAATACCTCATTTATTTATAAAAAGTAACAAAAAATGTCTTATGCCTACTATATATTTTGTAATATCATATTTTATTTATTAAATATAGCCGATGTATTTATCAAATAATGAAATTTATCAAAAAATCATTAATTTCAGTATAAATAACGTTTTTAGCTGTCACAGGTGTGCTTGTACCTATATATTATATTATTTATACGATTTACTCAATTTTAGTCTTCGATTTCTACTTTAATCTAGTTAAATTCAAATTTGCGAAGTTTTTTTTTTGTAAAACTTGTTGATTGACAGCATTATCATTATAATAATTACATATGTTGAAACTAGTGGATTGCCGCATATTTAAATGTAATAGAAAACTAATGACCTGATCTAGTAGTTAAGTGAGAATAAAGCAATTAAATGTATTTCGTAATTAGTGTGGATTGTGTTTAAAAGAAAAAAAGAAATTCAATTTAAAAAATGACACATATATATTCATATTTTAATATTTATTGATGATAATTTTAAGTTATCACATTTTATTGAAACATCTTTGAAATGTGAAACTCAACATGTTAAAAAATTGTATATAAATTTTCAAAATGAATTAATAAAAGTTCACTATAACTAATGAATATTAATTAATATGTAGTAAGAAATATGTCAGTTATTGGAAATAGTGATGTACTTTTTACTGCAAACAGCGAATTTTTACGAATTCGTTTTATCGGTTCTCAGGTGCCGAAGCGTCTACACATTCGCCAGTAACTCTGATATCTTCATCTAAGAGTAACTCACATCGGAGACCTTCACAACACTCTGTTGCACCCACAGTAAGAGTACACTGTAATGTTCAAGAAACAAATATATAAATATTTAAAAACAAGCGTATCTTGTAAAAAAATGAACATATGTATTCTTATATGCTGATTATTCCTGATTAAGAAATACGACATTATATGTCAAGCTATAATTATAATTCTATTTTTAAAAAATAATTTCGTAAAATATTATAGAATTTTTTATAATTTCATTTGCTCTTGAAAGTAACCACTATATAAAATTTAAAAAAAAACATTTTATTTCCTGAGTGAAATGAAATTTTATAGTATTCACTTTAGAGCAAGATTCTACATTGACTATGTTTATAATATAATTTAAAATATAAATAATAATATTTTAGAAAATACAGTATGATATGTAACTTACATTTTCACCTGCTTCGGCGCAATTGTTTGCTGAATCATAGGCAAAACTGCTGACAGCCAACAGACAAACAGCAAACAGAGTCAGTAAAAATCTTATCGACATCTTTTGATTTTCCCTTGAAATATCCAACTGACAATAAAAATAATAATTCTAAAGAATTTTCCAAGCGCAATTTATTATGAATAAATAAATATTCATCGATTCAAGATAACTTTCTCATAATACATCAGTTTAACGAAGGATCAACCAAAGAAAATACTCAGAAATTGATTGTTATAGATTTGCCACAAAAGTGATATCTGAATTCCTGATTTAGAAAAATGATTTTTTCCATGCTAAGTGTACATCTATATATTATCCAATTCAAATTGTTGTAAATCATTTCAAATAATTTTTCTTGATCAGAGATCACAAGATGCTTCAGTAATTTATTAATATTGGTTTTATAAAATACTTACCGAGGAACAAGTAGCAAGTTGATGTAAATTTGTTAAAAAATTATAAACGAGAAATGCAGCTTTGAGAGTTTTTCGATAAGTGGTCAAGTTAGAACACGGTCCTTATATATTTATAGGGCATATGTATACCGTGTTTATCAGCCTTGAAAAAATTCCTTAACAATAAATATTGTTTTTTAAATTCTTATCGAAAATTCTTAATGATTTTGGCTCGAACCAATCAAATTCATCGGCGTGTCACCTTAATCTTAATGTGGTCTTTCATAAATACTAGACGTGATATTCTTGTATATAAAAAATCATAACAATAAATATTTTTTTTTTTTGTTTTAGGGAAAAAACAATAAGTTTATTTTTTACTGGCCAATAAAAAAATGTAACATTTTTTTTACTAATTTGAATAAATTTTCTAATTGAAATAAAATATACTCGTATTAACTACGAATTATAATTTTCACACGAAAAATGATAAACAAATAAATGGAATTAAAAAAGTTCCACAATAATTTTAATACTTAAACTTATCTATATTTTTTTGTTAGTATCTCTTGAAATATTTTTTTATCGTAGCTCAAAAAAAGTCATGTGAATATGAATCATAGATCGTGTAAATAATAATAAATAAAAATTACAAGTTAAACAATAAAAATTAAGAAAATTGTGTTATACTGTTTTTTGAGAACTTTTTTTTATAGCTTACACAAATAATATTTTTATTTAATAGTCATAAAAAATAGCTGTAGGGTTACAAAATCCTGAAAACAAAATAATTTTTATTAAGGGCTGATTTTAAAAATAAAATAAAATGAATTATTTTTGTCATCTTTATATAATAAAATAAAAATACATATCGCGTTACTAAAACCATAAGGGCGTATCTCAAAATATAGGCCCTTTTGGTTCTGCGGAACCAAAAGGGCGTTTACAATTTTTTTTTTTGCTCCAATCAATGTAAAAATATTAAAAACATTAAAATCTATGGAAAAAACGAAAAAAAAATTTTTTTGTTTTATGCCCTTTTGGTTTTAAGCAAAAATTTTTTTAAAGTCATAAGGGCGTATCCTATTTTTTCGGTTTATTATTAATTATAGGTCAGAGTAAGAAAAAAAATTGCAAGGTTAATAAAAATTATCACTCCACAACTTAATTTATCTGAACAAATATTTATTTAAATAAAAAACCAAATTTCTTTATTTAATTTTGATCGAATCTTAAGTTTGTCACAATTTTTTAAATTCAACAATTGATGTAAAAAATATGTATCATTCGAGAACGAAAAAAATTCATCTAAAAAATTCTAAATACTATGAGTGCTGTGAAATTAAATTTAATCAAATCAAAAAAATGCACATTTAGATAGTTCAATTTTTCAAAGGTGCATTTTTTCATTTTTCAATTAAGGTTTCATTTTCTGTTTCCTGTTTTTTTTTTCTTTTTATTTTCAAAAATCATAATTATTTTTTCGCGATTTAACTTCTTGTCTCAAATTCGTAGATTTCTTAACTCCGTTTTTCTCCGTGTGATCATAAATGTTAAATTCGAAAATTTTTTTAAGACCGCCCAATCTTAAGACTGACATTTTCTAAAATTATTCTACAGTGTGACCTAAAATCCTTTTTTCCTGTTTTCTAAAATAAATATATATATGTATATTTGTCTTCAAGTGAAAACACATTGTCTTCAATTTGTACAGCACTTAGGCTACATGACGTCAAAGATGTCCTGAGACCGATCCAAGTAATCATAAAAATCCACTAGAAAATGGTTTATTTTCTTTTAATAGAAAACATATATTTTAAATTTACTTTTTAACATTACTATTAAACGAAAAAATATAAAATATTATTTTACGGAGAATAATTATTTTTTTTTCTCTAAATATCCTGATATATTAAGATAACTTAAAAATTAAATAACACTCATATTTTGTAATTTATTTATTTTAAATACTCGTATAATCCCAATAATTTCTTCTGCTATAAAAAAATTTCCATTCGTCTTGTCTGAGATGTAAATTAGTGATTTATTTCCTTTTCACACCTGAGGGACAAAATATTTAAGTACCGACATAATAAACTCCAATGGTTAGTTAATTAAGGATAGACAAACTCTTAGTCATTATAGGATTAAAGACACTTACAAGATAAATAAGTAAGGGTTCATACAGTACAAGGGGTCATGAGTTCATTACCTGCGTAATTACCCAGTCTGCCGTAATGTTTGTTCTTTGTAATATACACAGTCTCCTTAGAGTTACCATTATTCTAAAGTAACTAATGAGATTCACATAAATTTTGTAAAATTCATCTGACCAATGAACTTGTAAGAAGTGTCCCTTCTACCTTAATTTTGATCTTTAAACGAAAAGGACTTGCTGGGTATTTGAAGTGCAACTCGCACCTTGATGCAGTTTAGTTGTCCTGTACTCTTTTGAGGATCACGATCACACTTTATCTTATTGATAATTGTTACAGAAGTTACTATTCTAACATCTAAGTTGATAGTAGTTACAGAAGTTACTTGTGTTTTTTTTTGAAAATATCTACATCAAAAAATTATTGCTGCAAAAATGAATTTCGTAAGTTTTTTTTCTTTATTTATTTTTTAAAAATAATTTAAGTCGAATTTTAAATTTAATGTGGATCAAATAATTATTTTGAATTAAAAATTGTCAAATAAATTTTTAATTTAAGTGAATAGATTAATTTTTTTTTGGTGCGACTTTTTGAAATGTGATTTTTTAAAATGAAAACTATTTTTAATAAATATTATTTTATTAATTTATAGTTAAAGAACACTGAAGAGTATGAAGAAGTTGAAAACAGGAGATTTAAGAATAACGTAATAGAAAGCGACGACGATGAAAGCAGTAGCAGCGAAAGTGACGGAGATGATGATGAAAGCAGTAGCAGTAGCAGTAGTAGTAGCAGTAGCAGTAGCAGTAGTAGTGAGGAAAGTGACGACGATGGAGAAGTCAACGGTAGTAAAAGACGAAAAAGTTGTGACGACGACGACGACGATGAAAGCCGTAACAGCGGAAATGAGAAAAGTGACGGAGCCGACGATGAAGTCAACGGGAGTAAAAGAAAGAAAAGTCATGACGACGACGATGACTTTGATGATCGTTTGGAGGACGATGATTATGATTTGATTGAAGAAAACTTGGGCATTACTGTTGACCGTCGACGATTCAAACGTTTGAAGCAGATGCCAGCCGGTGGATCTGACGACGAAGATGACGAAAATGGAAGGACTGAGAAAGAATCTATTGCTAATGAATTATTTGAAAATGGCATTGATGATGTAAGTATTTTAGTTTCTATAATAATTATTTTAATTTACTTTATTTAATTATTTCATGGATTCAAATTTATAATTAAAAATTTTAGGATACTAAAAATCAAAGTCCCAGTCGCGAATCGGAGCATCAGGGATCCAATCTTGACGACGATGATCAAAGTGTTCCATCAGACGATGATTTCATTGTTGACAATGATGACAAGCCCATACCCAAGAGGAAATATGTTTCTGCAGGCGATTCAGCTCTGGACCAGGCCAGGGAAATATTTGGTGTTGACTTTGATTATGACACCGTACAACACCAGTACGACGATGACATGTTTCCAGAAGACGAAGATGAGGAAGCTGAAGATGAGAGGAGTACAAGAAAACCTACAGGCAAAAATATTTTCCAAATATACGAGCCTAGTGATTTAAAACGCTCATTCTATACGGATCTAGATCATGAGATCCGTTGCAAGGACATTCCTGAGAGAATGCAGTTACGCTCAACGCCGATTACTCCTGTACCTGAAGGTTCCAACGAGCTTGATGAAGAGGCAGAGTGGATTTATAAGCATGCATTCACACAACGAAAAATTTTGCAACAAGTTACGGATTGTTCAGGCGGTATGAATAATTTAGGATCTAAAGGACCAGAAACTGTGAAGAAAATAAAGAATGCGTTGAATTTGATGCGCAATCAAAACTTTGAAGTTCCTTTTATAGCTTTTTACCGCAAGGAACTAGTGAAACCAGAATTAAATATCGATGATTTGTGGAAAGTGTACAAGTTCGATGCTAAGTGGTGTCAATTGTACCAGAGAAAACAAAAATTGCTGAGGTTGTTTGAAAATATGAGAGATTTTCAATTGGACGAATTAATGAAGAATCCTGAGGCGTCACTTCCAGATGAGATTAGGATTATCAAAGACGAAGATATCGAGCGATTGAAGAACGTCCAAACAAACGAAGAGAGAAATGACGTTTATAATCATTTCATGCTCTACTACAGTCGCGACATTCCGCGAATGAAGGAAATCTTGAGACAGAAGGAGATGGAAGCTCGACAGGAAAAAAATAGGAAACGTCAACAATATCTTTTGGAGGCTGAAGAAAAAAATAGTGAAGATCCATCGCTTGGGGATGAAGATGCTGAAGAGACTGAAAAAAATGACTGTACTCTTAAGCAGGCCGTCAGAAGTGGACCTTACGCACTTTATGTCCGCGCCGGGCTCAGCAGTTTTGCTAAAAATTTTGGTCTCACTCCTGAACACTTTGCTGAAAATTTACAAGACAATTATCAGCGTCATGAAGTCAATCAACATCCAGTTCATCCTGATGTAGTGGCGCAAGACTATCTCGGGGGAAGTTTCCAGTCCACAGAAGAAGTTCTGAAAGCTGTTCAGCACATGGTGGCCATCCAACTGGCACGTGAACCAATTGTACGAAAATGCGCTCGTGAAATTTACATGGATCGTGCTAAGCTGTCAGTACGCCCGACTAAAAAAGGAATCAGAGGAATAGATGAAAGTCATCCGATCTATACCATGAAGTACTTGAAGGACAAACCAGTTCGTGAACTTGTTGATCATATGTGGCTCAAGTTATCGACTGCTGAAGCTGATGGTTTGATAACGATCACATTCAGCGAAACTGTTAAAGGCATTGTCGGCTCAGACTTTATCAGTGAATTCAAGCAGCTATACATCAAAGATGAATTCAACAGAAATGTCCAAGACTGGAATGATTTACGTACTGGTAGTGTAGAATTGGCTTTTAAAAAATATGTTATACCAGATTTGAAGAATGAATTAAGAGCTAATATCACCGCTGAAGCAAAGGAATCCATCACGTACTTGTGCTGTCGCAAATTATTCAACTGGATAAAATTTGCTCCCTACACATGCAAATTTAATGGCCAAGATGACGAAGCTTGGAACACTGGAGAAGGCATCAGGTCAATGGGAATCGCTTATGTTCCAGATGTCAATCAAGCTGCGTTTGCTTCAATCGTCGCTCCGGATGGTGAATGCGTTGACTTTTTAAAATTGCCTCATTTGTTAAAACGTAAGAATAGTTTTAACCAAAACGAAAGACATCTCAAAGAAGCTGATTTACTTTCTCTGCGAAATTTTATCAGCAAAAATAAGCCTCATATTGTAGTAATTGGCGGTGAATCCAGAGATGCTCAAACAATTTCCAATGACATCAGGGAATGCTTGGCAAAGCTTGCTGTCAAAGAACAGTATCCTGCTATAAAAGTTGAAATATGTGACTCTAATGTAGCAAAGTTATTTTCTACCAGCAATAGAGGAGTAGCTGAATTCCGCGAGTTCCCTCCACTACTGAGAGAATCGATTTCACTTGCGCGACGTCTACAAAATCCTCTCGGGGAATTTTCGCAGCTTTGTAATCCAGATGAAGACTTGCTCTGCTTGAAATTCCATCCCCTTCAAGATTTACTTTCAAAAGAAGAGCTTTTGGTGGACTTGTATACTGAATTTATCAACAGAGTCAATGAAATTGGTGTCGACTTGAGCAGCAATAAAGTTTACAATAAAAATTTATTACAATTCGTTTGTGGATTAGGCCCCAGAAAAAGTCAGGTTCTATTGAAAATACTGAAAAGCAAAAAAAATAAATTGGAAAATCGTACTCATTTGGTGACTGTGTGCCATATGGGACCTAAAGTTTTTATGAATTGCGCTGGATTTATAAAAATAGACACGGCTACTCTCGACGACAACTCAGATATCTACATTGAGGTGTTGGACAGCACGAGAATTCATCCAGAAACGTACGAGTGGGCGCGTAAAATGGCCGTCGATGCTCTGGAATACGGGGTCAAAAATGCAGATCCAGGTACAGCTATCGAAGAAATAATAAAAACTCCCTACAAGCTTCAGGAATTAGATCTCGAAGCTTTTGCCGTCGAGTTAGAGAGACAAGGCTTTGGAAATAAAATTACTACTCTCTATGATGTCCAAACTGAATTAACTTACCGCTACAAAGATCTACGAGTGCCCTATAAATCTCCATCTCCTGAAGAAATGTTTACTCTATTGACCAAAGAGACTCAAGAAACTTTTTACGTCGGCAAACTAGTCCAGGCAACAGTTATTGGGTTCAGATTCAAAAAACCCAAAGTTACACAACTGGAGCAAGCACACCCCGTTAAAAATGACGATACTGGACTCTGGAAGTGTCCATTCTGTTCCAAGGATGATTTTCTTGAACTCACTGAAGTATGGATTCATTTTGACACGGGATCTTGTCCAGGAAAAGCTGTCGGCGTTAGACTTCGTTTGGACAATGGAGTGTCTGGATACCTTAATTCTATAAATATATCTGATAATTATGTCGCGAATCCTCAGGATCGGGTGCATATCCAACAAGTGATAGCTTGTCGTATTATCAAAATTGATGTAGACCAATTCGGCAGCGAATGTTCCAGTAAAAGCAGCGTTCTTGCTGACGTAAATAATACCTGGCGACCTGCTAAGGACTTATACTACGACACAGAGGCTGAAGAAGAAGATAAAAGAGCAGAAAAAGAAAGCAGGAAAAGTAAACAGCCGATTTATACTACACGTCTTATTGTCCATCCGTCATTTCACAATATAAGTTTCGCTGAAGCTGAGAAGATGATAAAGACTATGGATCAAGGGGAAGCTATTATCAGACCCAGCAGCAAAGGAATCGATCATTTAACAGTCACTTGGAAAGTAACTGATGACATTTATCAGTACATTGATGTAATTGAAACAGATAAATCAAATTCTTTTTCATTGGGACGAAGTTTGTGGATCGGCACTGAAAAATTTGAAGACCTGGATGAAATACTTGCGAGATATATCAACGTAATGGCTAGTAATGTCGTAGAAATACTTAAATTTAAGTACTATCACCCTGAGGTTCTTGGATTCAAAGAAAAGGCTGAGCAAATATTAAAGGAACAGAAGAGAAAAAATCCTGCTAGTATTCCATACATTTTTTCGGCTTCGAAAAATTATCCTGGTAAATTTTTACTATCGTACGTGCCTCGATTAAGATGTTACCATGAGTATGTTACTGTTATCTCACAGGGATTCAAATATCGCAACCAAGTGTTCAATAATCTTGATGCATTGATATGTTGGTTCAAAAAAAATTTCAGGAACCCAATTGTTGTACCCCCTAGGGTTTCTGAAATGACACATCGTAATACTTCAGAGATCAGATGTTTGGCTGCTTGATTATTATTTTTATTTATTTATAAATTTGTATATATTTATTTTCAAGGCTTTTATCACTTCTCAATAAATTCAATGATGTTTGTATTTTTTAATAAAGAACAATCAAACGAATACCAATTTTTTTTTTTTTAAATATTCCCATTAATAGATAATTAAGACTTTAGTTTATAAGAAATTAGTTTTATATTTAGAACTTAAGCTGCTGTCCAATACGTTGCGGAAATGAAGAATTTAGTCTAAGGTAAGTACATTTTTAGTTCAATTTTACTGCCGTAAATAAATTAAGAATAAATATTTCTATACAATTGATTTAAATATATATATCTATATGTATATTTTCACAGCGTATTAGAAACGATACATAATTTTACAATAAGGCAAAACATAAATCTTTTTATAACAATGTTAATACATTAATCGTATTAGAAAAATTAATAAGTAAAAATGAGGAATTTTTTTATTTATATATATTTATTATATTAGTTGCATTTTTTTAATAATTAATATAAAAGAATTATAAATGTCTTTTAAATATTTTTTTCTTCATTAATTAACGATTATGAGGCATTACCTCAGACTTATTTGTTTTATTTACTTTTTTTTTTATTTTGTCGCACTTAATTTTATTATGTTCTTCGCAGTTTTTTAAAAACTTACAAAATATCTAATTAAAAAAAAATAATTAAATCAACAAAAAATATCAGTTTACATTTGTGCCACATAAATGTAAAACTAACTTTGATTTTCTTTCATTTTCCTACACTTCCGCTAATAATAAAATATTTAACCCCTATTTCTCATACAATTTATTTATTAATCAGCGGATTTTTTATTTATTCAAACAAGAGAACAAACCAATATTTACATAATACGTTCTCTCTTCATTATTTTTTATTCAATTCTCTTTTCAATAATAATAATAATTATAATAGTAACTTTCAAATAAATATTTCACGATTGAGCATTTGCATTTTTTTAGAAAAACACTAGAAAAAATAAAAAAAAAAATAATAAATTTAAATTGCAAATGTTCTAGTCCGTGACAGCAAAGAATCAAAAATAAAAAGTACTTAATAATAACAATTTTGTTAATATCTAAACACTTATATATTCTAGCTCTTAATTTTTAGGACAATTGGTATTATTACATTTTATTTAAAAAAAAAAATAATAAAACATTAAACTTAAGCGCAACCTCGCGTATTAGTTCAACTTTTTTTTTTTTATCAGATCATAATTGTTCCAATAAAAAATTAATAGGTAATGGTAAATATTAATTTTCTTACAACAAAAATTACAGAAGTCTACGCGCGGGTCTGCCATTTGATGTTTTTTTTTCCCCGAACCGGATCAGTACCCGCGCGTAGAAAATCTCTTTTCAAAGTTACAATTACATTTAAATTTAATTTTTAATATATGAAAAAAAAATTAGGAACAAAGTTTTAGTATTAAGATTAAACAAATAATTATTTTAAGTAAAAGTAAATTAATTACACAATTAAATATTTAATAAATGATAATTATAAATATTATTTATGTAAATGGCATTCAAATGTGTAATGAGACTGTTTTTCTTTTTTAGCTTGTTTGTACGAACTAATTTCGTTCTGTAACGAAAATTCGGTACTATTAGGAACACTTGTTAGTTTATTTTAAAAATTTATTATTATTTATATTTTAATTAACTGACTTTAGTTCATCTCTGTGACCAATAAATCATATTATACAATAGTTTATTTATTTATAAATCTGTTGTCACTTAGTAACGTTAAACTTTTTATAATTTCGTCAAACGAGGCTCAATATTAATTAATATGTAAGTTAGTTTATATATTTTAATAAACTTGCTTGATAAATAGAAATTTTAATAATTTTTTAAATTATTTTCACTACACTTAAATATGTTAATTCTATTTTTCGATATTTTTTTTTTTAAAATTACGTTTTAAATATTTTTTTTTAGTTTTTTTTTTTTTTTTTTTAGACAATGTAAACAATTTATTAGCGATGCTCTTAATAATTACTGGCATTGCGTTTGATTAAAAACAGTATGAAAAGCTCGATCAAAGATAATCTAGTTTTTTTTTTTTTTTTTTTTTTTTTTTTAATTTATAAACACGATATTTGTGATAATTTTTTATGATAATATAAACATACGTCTCGCGTAAATGATTTAAAGTTTTTTTTTTAGTTTTAAATTTTAATTACAATCTAAATGGAGCTCTCTGATCAATGGCCGTGGGTTTGGTTCCTTTGCGTGATGAAACTGGAAGAGCTGAGACTGAAGTATCTGAAGCTCCTGAAGGTTTGCGCGATAATTTTGACGCCGGTGGCAAGGGCGTCGATGAACCACTGGAAGGTGTTCGTGTCCTAAGATAATTTAATTATAATAATTAGTAATTTTTATAAATTAATTATTATTTACACCAAGATAAACTACAGTTGACATTTAGACTCTTGACAATCACATTTTTCTACAAGCTATTTTTATAAGCATTTATTTATAAAGCAAACAAAATAATCATTTTTAAATTTAAATTTCTACTTTAAGAAATTATTATTTCAGTGTCAATTTTACTTTAACTAAATTTTTTAAATTGTGACTAAAAATAAGACCACGGATCGCTAGATTACGTGACATAAAATTGAAAAATGATTATTTTGTAAATATTTAAACAATGAATGACAGATGCTAGTTACCTAGCATATTTAATAGCTGATGAATAGTTAGTTGCTGAACTGGTACAGACAGAGCTGCCCCTGATATATATTTATGAGAGTTAGTATTATTTCAAAGCAAAATAAAATAGATATTTAGATAAATAAACAGTAAGGGTAAATACAAAAAAAAAAAAAAAAACAAATAATAATAAAAGTCGGAGGTTGTTTTAAATAAAAATAATTTGATAATTTGAAAGTGGGTAAAGGAATTGTGCTGTCACTCATTAAAACGGTACTTTTTTTTTGGTTTTGGGAAAAATAATAATAATAATATCAGTTCAGTTTATGATGCAAGGAAAGAAAACGGACATGACAAACTAGCGACAGATCAGGCATACCCAGTGGAGTCAGTTGAAATTGTAGAATGGTTGCTTTGCGTGGAATGAGTTGAAAAATTACTCGTTGTAGATTGAGGAGATTTAATATCTGGTCCCACGTACACAGGAATCCGCGAGCGACTAAACCATCACCAGAGTTATAGAGAGCAAGACAGTGGAAATGTTAATTGAAAGTGGTTTTATTTTTATCTTTTTATATATATATATATATCAGAAATAAACCATTAGTTAAAGCAGCCTATTTTATTATTATCCCGACACAGTATTAAATAAATTATAATTCCCAGTTATATTAATTACGCTTTACCTATTTGGTGTTACGGCACCAGAAAGAGTTGGGATACTCGATGTTCTATAAATCGAACCAAGCCTAAAAAAATTTTTAGTTATGACTCTAGATCAGTTTGTTATGTTTTTCAATTTTTTTTTTTTAAATAAAATCTAGCGAATTTAATAATAAATTAAAATATTAAAAAGTAGCAGTAAAAAATTAATTATTTAATTAAAGGCTCGCGACTATTTTTTAAATTTTAAATATTTAAAATATTTTATTATGCTAATTAATATAAATATAAATGATGTGTTAATTTATTTTTAAAATTTTAAATGCGGTTGATAATGCAGTTAAATCTATTGCGCTGTCAATAAATCTGGAGCAATGCATATTAGTTTTTTTTTATCTGTGAAATTTAAATGCAGGATTTTATTTATAAAAAATATAAGTAATAAAAACTTACCTAGATGGGACTCCGCTTGCAGGACTTACGAGTCCAGTGGGAGTCCGAGGTCGAGATGTTGATGACCCGTTTACTGGAGGAATTAATTTTCTTCCAGAAATACTGTTGTGTCGACTTGACGTCGGTGTTGTTCCAGTTGTACCTAGTGTTCTTCGTGGAATACGACTTGGAGTACCTGATTCATCTAAACAAAATTAAATATAAATAAAACGTCAAATACTTAAATAAATATTTAATAAAGTAAAATATAATTACCTGTACTATCTAATGATTGAGTTGAACCATATCGACTTGGTGGTTTACTACCTTGTCTTGACGCTGGTCTACTACTGGGTCTACTTGCTGGCCTTGATGCCGGTCGTGATGCTGGACGGCTAGATGGACGGCTGCCACCTAATTTAAATTTAATTATATAAAGTATATTCATAAATATAATCATCCTACTGATTAATTGAGTACTTACTTGGTGTAATGACACTTCTGTAAGGAGTACTAGTTTTTCTTGTTGACAATTTGAATGAGCTCTCATTGTCACTGAGACTATCTGGTGTACCAGCACTTAAAGATGACCTTGACGCGCGATGCGAATGACCCATCGGTACACTTCTGACACTGCGTTCTCTGACCTGAATTTGAAAAAAAATTAATTAATTAATTAATAACTAATTACTCAATTTATTGCTCAATTCAGTAGGTATAAAAATCAAGCGTAATTATAAAACAAATAGGATTTTTTATTACAATTAAAGTGTATGTGTTTGTGATGGCATTTATAATAAACTTAAATCCATAAAGATTTTATATTTTTCTGTAGAAATATTAAATTTAATTACAAAGAATCTTTATAAATTTAAATATTTTTGCTGTTCATTAAATAAAATAATAGGGAATAAAAAATCGTGTACGTACCAACAGCTCCTACGAATGGATTAAGTGCTAATGATTAAATTTAATTATGGAAATTAATTATTTTATTTAACCATAATTAAATTTAAATAAATAATTCTACCAAAGCATGCTAACTTACCAAAAGGAGTTGGGAAAGATACAGTAGCTTATGGTGATTTGAAGTATCTCCAATCAACGCCACTATGTGAGCATTAATTAATATTCATATTTATATATATATATTACAAATATAGATATAAAAGTTATGCGCATTCGTCTATCAAAAAGATTTTATAAAATTGATAAGACTTTTTATAAATTCTATTTACAATAAATTCAAAAAATATTTCGGATTTTAAATATAAATTCAAATGATCTAGCAGGGAATGAAAAGTTTCGAGGCAATTAAAAGAATGGAAATAAATAAAATGATATAAAAAATAAATATAACAAATTACTAAATTACTTATTAAAAAAAAAAAAAAAAAAAAAAAAAAATCGATAAGTGAATTGTAAATAATCAAATGGCGTATGAGTTACTGAGCGTTGGGTTCCACACAAGAAAAAATACTCACACAATGCACTAAAAATACAATGCACCTTAACGACTAAGTTACTAATTTATAAATTAATTAATAATTAGGTAATTATGCAGGCAAAGTAAAAGATTTACATATTTGTAAATATAAGTATATATAAAATGACATGGCAATGTCCAACTCATATAAATATCAACAGAATCAATCAAGAGAATGATATTATTTACCCAGTGGTAAGAGGGGGCGTGCATGTGAAGAGGGTACGAGCACGGAAGATCCTCCTTTTGTCTCAAACTCTCAAATATTGGCATCAGCTGGTTCATAAACTCCTCCGCTACACCACAAATCAAATTAATCATACTAGTATTTTTTAAAATCGAACAAAATAATTTTTTTGCAAAGTATGCAAGAGTCCTCGAGCATCTTTGAAAATAACTCCTTTAAAAATAGTAATAATAGTAACAATAATTATAAATTTCTTTGCAATAATTTCGAGGTAGTTTTATAAAACGATCCCTGAATTTTTATAAAAAACGACAGCGGTCGCGACAAATCGCGGGGGAGTTGGAATTACAAAAATAAGTAAAAATCACATCTCCTGAGGTTTATAAAAAATTCAATGAGGAAATCTGCCCAGGTAATAAATAAAACCTTGTCCCTTGTCCAAGTAGCTTGTCTGCATTTTTTTCCTTTCTCACCAATCCCACTAATCCATTCATAAGAGAGTAAATCTACTTAATGTACTTAAGATGATGATGAAAATTATTTAAATAATTTAAATAAATAAATTTAAGAGCATGCACATGCAATATAAAATATAAATAATAATAAATAATCATTACCATTCGCAGTACTTACATTGAGTGTTGCAATTGAAAGCGAACGTACGCTTATTTTGCAGGTGGATGTGCTTATAATTATGTGCAATAGATGTGATGCAAATGAAATAAATATAGAATGTATACTGAGCAAAAAAAAGACAATTTACTTTTATGAGTTTTTTTTTTGCACAGTGTACACTTGATTTATCGTTAATCAAGCGCTTGATTTTTTAAATTTACTGGATATTTGATACACTTGATAGACGATAGATAGCTTGTAGTTGGTACAGTTGATAAAATTTAAATGAAGAGTGATTGTATAAGAGTGTAATAAAATAAATAAATAAAGATTTGAATAGTATTGCATTGCATGGTGAGTGGATGATGTTTTTTACCTTTGTAATTGGACCAGCAGAAGACATTGGGGTGCGTTGGAGTGTCGAAGTCGGACTTGGTTTTGATCTGAATGCCGTCATCGTCTGGCTGACCCCGTCCGCCAAAATAAATTGTTCCCGCAGCTCAATGTTCGTTCTTCCCTTGGCTACAGTGTGTGCGTGCAGTTAGTTAAGAAGACGCAAAAGAATACCGAGGATAAGATAAAAGTGCATTTGTAATAGAAGTAATAGTAGAAATAGAAGTAGAAGTAGAAGTAGAAGTAGAAGTAATAGATTTAGGTAGTAAATAGAATGAGAGAGAGCAGGTTTTTTTTTTTACAGGGATTACAGAAATTATTTTTTGCAGTTTTTTTAAAATAGACAAATAAGTAAAACCATGCGAGAAATAGATAAATTAAAATTTTAGTATATTTGAAATTTATTTAAAAGAAAATGTATATGTGTTTGTTTTGAGTGTAAAAGAAAAGAAAAAAAGAATAAAAATAACGTAATTAGAATTGTTTAAATAAAATAGCGTATAATAAAAAATAATATAAAACACACCAGTACTTTTTTATAAAATAATTATTATATCTTACACTTATAAATCTAATTTCTAAAGTAACTTGATCTTGAATTATTTAATTAATATGTTAATTAAAAAGAAAAAAAAACTTATAATTCAAAATCGAGTTTTAAAATAAAATCTATAATTAACTTAACACATTTAAATATAAATCCACGTAACTCCAACACCATGCTTAGAATAATAACGAAAATAGATTTAAAGACTAAATGATAAACCACTTAACCAAAATGAAGTAACTTAATTCTATAGTAATAATCAAAATTAACTAAAGCTTCAGCTCAACAAAATCCTTACAATCAATAAATTTAATGATATTTTTTTACCAGAAAACACTTAAAGTAAAAAACACTGATGAGAAAAATAAACAAATGAAAAAATGTTACATGCGACAGATGAATTATTTAAATCTTAAATCTACACTCTGTCTTCATGTAATTAAAGCAGGTAATTAAAAAAGTATAAAATAATAATTTAAGAAAAACAAAATGTATCGCTAGAAGATAGAGTTTAGATGAGAGATTTAAAAAAATGATCGTGCAATGGGTCTCACCGAGTGGACACCAACCCTCGTGCTGTTCCGGCTTGTTAGGATCCGGTATTGGCATTAGAAAAACTTGGGAATTATGGAAAATGTTTAGTCTTTTTTAGTACATCAAGGGTCCATGCAGTTATTAATTTATTATTTTATCATGAGGGAAAGTTAAAATGACGATCGGAATCACCTAGACCACATTAATTACTCATATTTTTGCAGTACCGTTAGATAAAACCGAAATAAAACTCCATAAATATCTGATAGATGTAAATAAGGAAATAAATAAAAAAGTATCTAGTGACTACGTATTAAGCAAAGCAAACCAACGGGCACTCATTTCTCTTGTCACCACTCGTATAAATAAATATAAAGCATATTTATTTGTGAGACGGATTCATTCGTTTATTAATAATAATTATTTATTTGTTACCTCAGGAGCTGAGATCATCCACACAAACCCGATGGGATTTTTAGTTATTTTATTAATTACTCAATTAATTTATTAAATAGTCTCGTGCATTAACGATTTTAAATATTAGTCAATTATTTAATTAAATAAATATATGTAAACAAATAAACCGATTTAGTTAGATCAGGGTGATGTTACGAAACGTTGCTGTTAGCAAGTGGATTATGATTACTGACGATTATGAATAATGTTTTAAAAAAATTAATAAAACTAAACGATAAATAATATATATATATATATATATATATATATATATATATATATATATAATAAAAATAAAATATTAACAGAATGGAAATTAAATATAGATTTAAAATAAAACTAATCTGCCTCTGGGGGAAGTCCTGACTCAAATTTTATCTAATCTGACGTATTAGTTATAAATATTTTGTATTTTATGGAATTATTGAATCATTATTAATATTTTTATTCTTTTAATTAATAGTATTTTATATATGTATATTTATTTATGATGAAAAATAACTTACCGCGACATGGGTCGTTCTTCAATAAGAACTCGTCTAAGGCCACCCATCCACCGCCGACTCGAACCATTACCGTCGATCTCAAGATTCGAACGAGACGTAATTTTTGACTGTCACCAAACTAAATAATTTAAATATATATTTTTTATTAAATAATTATGATATTTATTGATAAGGAAAATTAGTAAGAGATAGTGGAATGATAAATGTACCCTGTATTTTCCTTCGCCGACTTGGAAGACGCGGAATTTCTGCCTGCATGTACACAGCATCACCAGTCTCTTAACTTCATCATGAATTTTGTCGGTATCATGATAAGTACGTCTCTCTTCCCAATCTGGTCTTAAAGCGGCAATAAATTCTTTCCAGTCAATAAGACCTTCGCCGTGACGATCAAACAAATCAGCGACGGCATTCATTTCCAAGCGGGACGTATCGAATTCTGTAAAAATTCATTAGTAATTAATGAGTATCAAGTAGTTAGTAATAAATGTATAATTATAAATAAAATACTAACTGGTATTCATGATGCCGTTGATAAAATCTTCTCTTGGAATAAGACCATCATTATTTTTATCCATTTTTCTAAACAGATCCGTCAGTCGTGATTTCTTGTGATTCATGAATTTCAAGAATCTCTTGCGCCAGTCTTCCCAACTGAAGTTCCTTACACGGTCAAGCTCGTCGATGTAATTAAGCTTATCCTGAAGACGTCGCTGGCGTTCCCATGCCATCATCCAGACATTACGCCAACGGTCCCAAAGAAGTTTAACACGCGGATTACGGAACTCGGGCTCGGCTCCTTTGCTACTCTCATTAAAATATATATTTTTAATAAAAATATTGTCAATTGTTAAATTGTTATCTCTGGTTAAATTTTTTATCAAGATCAAGACAATTTTATCACATCATTCTTCATTCTCTATTATTTTAATCACAACTCATTTTAATCACATCCTTCATTCTCTAACATAAATAATTAAATTCGTACTTCACAATCCAACCACCATTCAATTTTTTTTCAGTCATTACACACAAACGTTTTTTTTTTGTACAGGAGATTAAGGAGTTTTTAAGAAATGTAAGTAACGAACCTTCCTTTGGGTGGGAATCGCGGGCCAATATGCGGCAACGAAGGATCTGGTGTCCTCTCACGACCTGGACTGGCTCGGCTAAACAAGAACATGCGTAAAATCACTCATAACACTCTACTTAACTAAATATTTTTCAATCTTGTTTTTTTGCTTCGTGATTTTTCAAATTTTCAAGGAGTAATTTTAATAATATATATAATTTAGTTCCATGTATGTATTAAAGTAGTACAGAGACAAATAGCGGGACAGCTAAAATAATTTTTCAATTTATATAATTTAAAAAAAAATAATTATTGTCCCGCTATTGGTTTCTTACATATAAATATATGATTTAATTGTATTGTGTATATGTATTAAAGTAGTAAATCTTAAAAGTAATTGATAATCTGTAAATTTAAATATATAGTGTCATATATATAATTATTTACAACAATAAATTAAATAATTTTATAATAAAATATGTAAAATAAATTAGTGATGCAAAACACAAAAAACAAAGACAGAGACAAAGACAAAAACAAAAACAATGTGGGTGAAATTATTTTTGTGGCAGTAGTTGTGTAAATTTTTGTACAGTGTGCAGTGATGTGGGTGAATGAAAAATAATGATAATAATTGAGCAGCAAGCGTACCTTCCTCGGCGAGATTGCAGCAGGTCTCGACTGCCTTTGAAGCTAAACAATTTAAAAGCAACGTAATTTTTAAAACAACACGACAAAACATTTAAAACAAATGTAATCTAGTATTCATTTAATTATTTTAATCTGCTGGGCTAATTGATAATTATAATTAACTATTGTTTTTTTTCTATGATTTGATAAATGACTAAAAAATTAAAAATTTGAATAAACTAGTGGACAGTGATGGTGAATAAAACAATAAATGACAAGCAAACAAACCTCTGCTTACGAAGTGGCTGCTCATCTTGATCAGTCTCTTGATAGAGATCCTTACTGATGATTTATCAGTGCGCCATGCAACAATAGACACGTGAATTGCGAAATAGTGATGGATAATTTACAAAGTGAATTTTCAAGCGACATAAAAAAATACAAACGACAAAAAAACATAAAAAATTTATACACAAATAAAATAAAAAGTGTGCAATATTTACATTAATCAAGTACGAAGAGCTAAAGAATTTTATTTAAAAGCATGCATACTTACACAGAACCGGGTAATCTAGATTTCGACATTTTCCGATTGTCCTTGATGGATTTTATTTGACGGGCTTTACAAACACTGTCAACTTCAACCTGTCTGCGACTAGTATTTTCCATGAATTCGCGGTGATCAACGATCAGCATTTCTAAAGTTGGACGGTCGTCTGGCAGTGGTTCTGCTTCCAAAGTTACCAGTGTGTTTGTGAGTCCCTCTAACCATGAAAGCAATTCTTCCAGTAGATTATCAAGATCCTGTAATAAAAAAAAAATATTAATAATTAAAAAAAAAAAATTTAACTGATTATCAAGCAGAGGAAAATTGATGATGAAATTACCTGAAGTCCTTGCATATGATTTTCGAGCCGTTGGTTTCTCTGGTGAGCCCAAGTTGCGACTTCTTCCCACCTGGATTGGATGATTGTAATCCAGTGCTTGATGACGGCAGCTCCATCAGGATGAGACTTGCCAAGAATTATGTGGGCAAGCTCAAGTGTATGATCCTTTTCACTTTCTTTTTGATGCAATTCACGCAAGAATTTGTCGTGTTCCATGAGCTGGTTTCTGCTCTCTTGTTCGTCTTCCGGTAGCTGACCAGCGAATCTCAATTTCATTTCAGCCTCGCTCAACCATTCAAGAAGAACATGAACGGCTTTGTGGAGTCGCTCAGCATCTCTGAGTGCTTCTTCAAGTCGCTTGGATTTATTGTCAGTCAAACGTGTCACAGTATTCCAAAGAGATTTAACTTCAGAAAGCTGCGATCGTATTGTCGAGGCGTCTTCTACTGTCGCCTTAGATTCAAGCTCACGGCCGGTATTGATAACAGATTCCATTTGCGAAGCTCGTAGCTCCAGATCTCTCTCAAATGACCTGTGTTGCTCAACGAGGTTGGTGACAGTATCCAAATCTCCATGCAGAGGTCCAGTATTGGACAGTTGTTTCTCGGTTTTCTGTAGCCAATCGAGTAGAGCTTGGATGGCATCTTTGAATTGTCCAGAGAACAGCAAAGCCTCTTCCAATTTTCGTTGCCTGTCAACACTCTTTCCGCAAACTGTTGTCCACTTGCTCTTCAGTTCATTCAACAGTTCTCTCAAAGCAGGTTCATCGGTCTTGGGTGCTTTGTCCTTCAAGGTTTTACCATTCTTCATTGTCGTATCATAAGTTCCCTGTTTGGCGCCCAGAGCTTTTTGTATCTCGCGATGTTTGTTCAAACGAGACTTGATCTTCTCTGGATCGTTACCACCAACTCCCTCGGACGCCATCTCATCCAGAGTTTTTTCAGCGTCATCTAGCCAGTTCATCAAGTGGGACCAGGCGTCATGGAATTCTCTGGCTTCTTTGTAGCCATGGTCCAAAGCACGTGTTCTCTCTGCTGATTTTGAAACAACACGTTCCCATCTGTGCTGAACACTGATCAATAGATTTTTTATAAGAATGACATCTTGCTTCTGTGAAAAGTATTTCAACTGAGTTCCCTTCTTATCCAAATTCAACATAGTCTCGCGATGTACACCAACGTCCTTCTGGAATGCTTTGTGATCTTCAATCTGTCCAAGTATCGTTTCCATAACCCGTGATACGGGTTTCAAATTGGTCAGCACTTTCTCGGCATTGGTCAACCAGTCGACAAATGCTTGAAGCGCATCATGGAATTCAGTTGCTTCACGCAACGCTATTTCAAGTTTTATTTTTTTATCACTAGCCCGTGCAGTGACACTGTCCCATCTTTGTTTCAAATTTCGTAGATTGTGATTAAGTGTACCAGCACTGGAAGCGCCAGCACGTTTCAAATACTCTTGACCCTGCTGTAAAACGGTCTCGACTTTGGGACGATTCATTTCAAGCTCATTGTAGACTTCCATAAAGCGTTCCAGTTGTTCAGACGCTGTCTCAGGTAGACCACCGACCGGTCTAGAAGCGACAATCATATTGTCCACGTCACCCAGCCAAGACAGTAGATCTTGAATCTCGGCAGTAAATGATTGAGCTTCTCGGAGCGCATCTTCGAGCTCTCGTTGTCGGTCAGCAGCGCGCTGAAGTAAATCACGCCAACGTCGATTAAGCGTACCAAGTTTTTCAGCAGTGGTCGAAGCCTCTGCAGTACCTTTGCCGTCTTCAATTAACTGTCGTCCGGCGTCATTGAGTGTGTCTACGCTCGTTTGATGAGCTTGTATATCATTGACAAGAACTTTAAGTTTAGCCAGTTCGACTTCTATCACCTGAGGATCTCCAGCGACGGGTTTCAAGTCATCCAGAGTTCTGTCGGTCTTGTCAATCCAAACTAGCAGCTCGTCAAGAGCATGTTGGAATTGTCCAAGACGTAGAAGCGCATTCTCCAAAAGCCTTTGTCGCTCAACAACTCCTCTCAAAAGAGCGTCCCATCGACGATTTACTGCACCAAGCGGTTCCTTAATCGCCGCCGCCTGTTCTGATGATGTTCTCTCCGTCAATTCCGCCGCTTGCCTAAAGAAAACGAACAATATATTAAAAATCTATTTACAATATATCATTAACTTAAAACATCCATCAAGTTCAGTGTCATAAATCACTGCTGCAATAAATTCAAACAACTAAGTTCAGAAAAATCTGCCTTGCTGCATACATTTAGTTTAAATAAATAAAAAAAATTATTTTAGCGCATTGGAGATCATTACTCTCCGTCATTGGACATAGCGGCTAGAAAACATTTCTCCAAGCTGTAATTATTCGCGGAGTATTTTTTAATTCATTTTTTACATGCTGCTTCAGACGAATCTGAAATATTTTTGCAACATCACAACTCACAATGTTAATGACAAATCAGTTTTCTTTTTATTGGAGTTTTTTAAAAATTATTTGTACTGATAATAATAAAATAAAATATTAAGCCATGCTATTAAATTTAATAACTAAAGCGACAACTAGAGAAGTTGACTTGCCTTGTCAGACTCCTATGTTCCGGATCAGAAACAAAGAAAGTTTTTTATTAAAATATGTATAGTAATAAACATTTTGTGAAAAAGTCTATAAAAATATCCGCGATGATATATTTAAATAAATATTATAATTAAAAAAAATGACAACGTACCGATTGAGTGCTTCGACTTTAACCATATGAGGATCAACTTCAGCTTTGAAGGTGGCAAGTTGTTTGATTTGTCTTTTGACTGAGTCGATGTCACTACCCAGTGGGCCCATTTCAGCGAACTTGTCTTCAGCTTCCTGAAGGAAGTCCACCAAGTTGTGCAGTGTATCGTGAAACTCCATAGCTTTCTCCATGGCGTCGATCAAGTTCTCTTCGCGTCTGGCATACAGAGCGGTGACATTGTCCCAAGCTTGGTCTAGATCTTCCATGTGCTTGCGTACTTCAGGTTTGTCTGGTTCACCACAGAGACCCATGAGCTCTTGACCAGAAGCGCGGACTTGTTCAACATCGGGTTTCGTTTGATCGATCTCCTGTCTGATCTCTTGCAGAGCGACTTGTTGCTGTTGAATAGCTGCTGGTTGAGCTGCAGGTGGAGCCTGGCCAGAGAGTGCGTCCTGAAGCTCGCGGAGTGTTGACATCACTCCGTTTAGTTCTGACCAGAATTTCTCGGCAATCGCAAGAGTTTCATCAAGCGTTTGTCCACGATCTGTAGTTGCTTTCTGTACTTCACCCCATAATTTATTGAGTTTTTCCAATTTACGTTTAATGTCTTTGACTGCCGGGTCCTGGCGATTGCCGGCTTTGTTGATGACATCATCAGCGGCCTTCTTCACAGCAGCGTATGCTTCAGATCTTTGAGCTATGTCATCAGCCAAGGCTGCGTTTTCTTCCATCTGATCACGTAGACGTGGAGGATGAGCACTGATGGGCTCAGCACCCTGTACTTGGTCAGCAGTTGATGTTAATGCTCGCAACATTCCTTCCAATTTGTCAGAGAATTGGGAAGATTCTTGAAGAGCTTGTTCGAGAGTCTGCTGACGAGCACGCAACTCAGCTCGCAGCGCAGCGTAACGCGCGTTGTCATTGTCCAGAACATCTTGTACTTTCAAACCTTCTTCATCATTGCAGAGACGCATGAGAGCTTCTCCGGTCTTGTTCAACTTTTCAATCAACGGTTTGTGCTCATTGATACTCTGCATCAATAATTCATTCTTGTCTTGCTGAGCTGCAATCAAGTCAGGTCGCAAAGCCGGCATTGGTAGCATTGATATTTGATGTTCAACTTCTTCTAACCAACCAACTAAACCAGCATGAGTATCACGTAGATGTTCAGCTAGTGGTAGAGCTTGCTCGAGAGCGCCAAGACGGTCTGACGACAAGCCAGATACTATTTCCATTGTCTCGCGCAAGTCTTCCATCTTGTCTCTGATAGTTGCTGTGTCTTCATGATGAGTATTTTCGCGAATAACTTTCTTGGCAGTAGAAATAACATCTCGTACACGACCTTTCTGACTAGAGATATCATCATTGAGTGCTTTGTGTTCTTTCAATTGAACTCGAATTATTTCTGGCTCGCTGCTCGGTGGTTCAGCTTCACGCAGTTGATTGTCGACTTCTCTGAACCAGTCCAACAAATCATCAATATCTCCAATAACTTCAAGAGATCTCTGTTTGCTGAGTTGAATTCTTTCAGCCTTGCGCTGAATCTGCTCGGCGATTGCATCAAATCGTCTATTGTCTCTTGTAACAAGGCCTTCAATGGTAGCTGCACCCTCTCCCGGTGATATTTGACAGAGTTGAGGACCTACGGTGTTAATTTTCTCCAAGACTGGACGGTATTCAGATATCTCCATTTCCAAACGAATTATTTCTTCTTCTCGGGGCTCGGCTGATTGTAGCGCCGTCTCTGCTCCCTGCATCCAGTCCATAAGACGGTTGTGGTTGTCATGGAACTGTTGTACTAATGGCAATGCTTCCTGAGCGTGTTTCAATAAATCAGAACCACGAGTGACTAAATCATTGAAGCGACGCTGCAGAGAATCTAATTTATCTTTAAGCTGAAGAGCTTCATCACTGGAGATATGTTTCATTAATTCTAAACCGGAATCAGTTGTACTGTCGACCTCTGTCTGACGAGAAGATACTTCTTCAGTTAAATCAGCAAGGTCTTCCATTTGCTGGAGTAGTTTCTCAGTGTGCACTGCCAAGACGCGATATTTAGACAGTCTCTTTTCCATACTTTCCATCCAAGCTTGTAGATCTTGATAAGTAAGAACTAAATGACGTAGTCCTTGTCTTGAACGTTGTAATAGACTACCTAATGCCTCAGAACGATCAACGAGACTTGCATATCTGTCTGTAACATCTTGAAGCTTATCTGCTAAAACAGAGGCTTCGTCTTCACCCACGAGGCTCATCAACTGACTAGCCACTTCAGTTAGTTCACTGAAGTATGGTTTCTTTGACAGGATATCATCATGGAGAACATCGTGCTCTGAAACACGTTGTTGGATCTTTTCTTCATCAGTTGGCACCAACTCCATGTCCTTAACTTTCTTCTCGGTCTTGTCCAACCAGATTGCCAGAGGCGTTAGCTTCTCTTGGAACTCCTTGGCCACGGCCATGGCTTGCTCGAGAGCGTCCATGCGCTCAGCAGCGCCTTCAGTCAATGCATCAAATCTTCCAATCAAGTCCTTCAATCGTTTCTCAATAGCCTTGCGCTCTTTGGGATCAGCATCAGCGGCTACCTCCTGGCCCATATTGAATAGCGACGACATTGAGTTCTGACGATCCATCAACATCTTTTTCAAGAATTTCTGCTCTTGAAGTTGAGCCTTGACGACTTTGTAGTCGGAAGAAGGTGGCTTTTGATTGGCTACCATTTCTTCGGTGTCGGCTAGCCATTTCTCCAAGCCATCAAGAGCCTCTTGGAATTTGCCAGACTGTAGAAGACCAACGTCAAGTCTGCGGTCACGTTCATTCAATCTGTCTTTAAGGTCATTCCATCTCTCGTGCATTTTATCAAGATCTTTTTCAATTCCACTGGTATTTACATCACGAGCGGCGCTCTGAACTAGTCCTTGACCAACCATATTACACTCATCAACAGCCCGAGCGATCGGCTCAATCTTATGGACCTTGAGAGCACGGAAGTCTTCCTGCTGAGCTTTAATAGAATCAACTTCAGAGCCAACGGCTTTGAATTTCTTTACTTGGTCATTAGCGTCGTTAATGTCATCCATCACGTCTGCGTGAATGCGGTAAAACTCTTGCAATTTATTCAAAACATCTGACAATTCTTCATCGCGATTACGAGCTCGTTCATCAAGTTTTCCAAGCAGACGTTTAAGAATATCAATTTGGTCTCGCGTTGCCACTACATCAGCAGCGAATCCACTGTCTACCAAATTCTCACCGGCATTTACTAATTTTGATACCTCATCAGAAGCGCGATTTATTTTACTAATCAGTTTGTTTACTTCCTCAATTTGAATACGGACTGTCTTGATATCACGGCCAGGTGCTTTCATTGATTCCAATTCATTCTCCAGCTCGCTGAGATCGTACGTGAGTGCTTTGACTTGATCATTGAACTGAGCTACGGCTGTAGCCGCGCTCTGTAAATCATTGCAACGGTCATCGAGCTTTCCTTGAAGGTCATTGATACGATCGGTGATATTGTCGACTTCGTCTTGAAGATGAGTTGCATCAACACCTTGTTCTCGGGCGTTGTTGACTAAATCATTGGCCTGTTGTCTAGCAGATAGCAGTGGTTTTTTAAGTGCTGCTGTTTCTTCTCGTAAGTTCTGAAATTATTAAAAAAAAAAAAAATAATTTAAATAACAAATTAACAATAAAAATATTGAATTAGTTACCTTTATTCTGTCAAGAAGTTTCGGGTCTTTAGAAGCACCTCCCAGTGCATCGTGTGACGCCAATTTATCTTCACATCTCTGCAAGCCATGCTTCAAGTCACGTAGATTTTCATTAAAGTCTGTCAGATGACGGGCAGTGTCTTCAAGTGATTGAGTCCGCGCCAATAGTTCGTTGTTCAATTTATCCCATCTTGTTTTCATGGCACCCAATTCATTCTTTACCACTTCCTTGTCAATATCACAAGCGCTGAGGAATGTTTCGCCTAGTGTTTTATTATTTTCAAATTCACCTGATCGCTTCCACACTTCATTTCTAAATGAGGATAATTCTTTAAGCTGCTTCTCGATATCCTTGCGTTTGAATGATGCGGGTTTCAAACTTTCTAATTTGTCTTCAGCTTGTCTCAACCAAGGCAAGAACGAATCTTGCGCACGATAGTATTTCTTGCAATGCTCAGCACATGTTTGTAATTTAGTATGCCTGTCAAGAGTATCTTTTTTCAAGCGATCCCACTGTATTTGCATCTTATCGAGGTCCCGTTGTAGAGTACGATTTTCTGTCTTTGCTGATCGTGCTAGAATGTCACGACCTTTGTTGAGCAGCATTATAACTTCGTGCTCTTTGCCCATCACATTGCGGTAAATAGGCTCGTGATGATCAAGCTGTTGCTGTAAAATTTCACGGTCCGCTGAAACCAAAAGCTTCTCAGACATATTTCCAAGTTCATCGGCAAGCCATCCGAGTGTTTTGCTGCATGAAGCTTCAAATTGTCTTCCATCACGAAGGTTTCCTTCAATCTCAGCTTTGCGGTGGTCAAGTTTTTTCTGCAAGTTGTTGTACAACTTATTAACCGCAGCTAGTTTTCCTTGGATCTCAGACTTGGAGGCCGGATCACTCAGCACTTCACACAATTGTGCGCCTGCGGCTTCAGCGTCCGCGAGAAGAGGACGTTGTCCCTCCAGCTGGCGCTCGAGATGTTCGATCTTACGAAGTTGTTCCTCTGAATCTTTATCAAGCGGCAAATCATCCAAATTATCTGAGATACCCTGAAGAGCATCGCGAAGACGATTAAGACTTGCATCAAATTCTCTACTGGTGTCAACAGCGTCACCCAGACTCTGAGTACGTTCGTCCAATCGGTTGACTTGATCGGTCCATCTCTGAAGTATGTTGTTCAATTTGTCGCTAATCTTCTGTCCATCTACTGAGTCATTTGGCAAACGGGTAAGTACACTCTCGCCAACGTCAACCAAGTGATCGAGCTGAGGTTTCTGCGATCTGAATTCTTCACGAAGTACTTGGACTTGCTGAACTTGGCTAGCAACCATTCGTGGATCCGATGAAATAGGTCCTAATGCTCCCAACATTCTTTCTTTGGCACCTAGCCAAGAGTTCAAACTCTCATAAGTGTCATGGAATTCTTTAATGTCCTCCAAGAATTTGATTCTGTCCTTGCAACGATCGGATATTGATTTCCAGCGGCTGGCAACGTCTTCCAATTCATCATTGAGTCTGTCAGCACCGTCGGCATCCTTCTTGCGTCTCACAATATCTCGTACTTGAGTCTTTGTGCTGTCCAACAGCGATTGTTTCTCATACATTTCTTCGACAACAACTTTAATAAGTTTTGCCGTTTTGTCAGCTTCTTCCTTCGAAAAAGGAATGGATTCTTTTGGCAACTGACGTTCAATCTACAAATAAAAAAAAATATAAATAACATAAATCTCTGCCTTCTTCAGAACAAACTAAAATAAACTAATCTATTGATTGATTGCTTACCTTGTCTAAGAATTGGGACAATGTCTTCAAGTTCTCCAATAGTTTTCTTAGCTCTTCCTTGACATTGTCCAGCTCAGTTTGACGATCAGTCAACCGGACACCAAGCAGCCCATATCTATTGTTGATTTCAGACAGCTGTTGCTGTACCGGTGACAATTCCTCGAGATGGAAACCGTCTTGGCTGGAGCGACGGCTGCTGAATCCGCTGCTACCACCTGGAGATACCGGACTTTGAACGGCGTAAGTTTTAGTGGGGGAAGGTGAGCGACCGTCTTGTGACATTCGGCGGACTACAAAAAAAATAGTAATAAAAAAATACAGGTCACTATGCTGTGCACCGATGCAGAGAATAAGCTACTACGTGTAGTGTCGGGTTGTGGTTGTGATAAATGATAATTTTAAATATAGACAAGGTGTTAATGTGTTTAAATATTGACAATTAAATAAAATATACTTACGTGGACTGGTGATGGTATTGCGTTTAGTAGGACTGGTACTTCCGCGACGTCTTGGTGGACTCTCACCTCGTTCCTTCAACAAGCTATCATAAACAATTCCTAAGTCATTAACTTTATCGACGGTATTGCCATAATCGCGGTACTCCTTTTGAATGGGTTTCAATTCTTCAGTTTGTATTTTTAATTTATCAAAGTCAACGGCAACTGGTTGCAAACGGGACACACGTGTTTCAGTACGGTTCAACCAGTCCAGAACTTGGTCACGTAATTTTTCATAAGCAGAAAGTTGTTCAGCACGTGATTTACTGAGTCGCTGTTTCTCATCAAGAAGATTACCAAGTTCTTTCCATTGCGATTCGATAGCTTTGATTTTATCTCTTATCTGCGCCGCATCAGTTATATCTTTTTTCCCAACCAAGTTCTTACCATTGGTAATAAGACTCTCGAAATTGTGACGCTGATCCTCACGCTTACTTGCCAGTTGTGTCATTTTATTTTCATACTCCACGACATCTAGTTTAGTCAACTCACGTGACTCTAGTATCTCAATCATCTGGGAATACCAGCTGTCAAATTTGTTTGTTTCAATGGTAAATTCATTGAGTGCCAGAACAACTTCATCTAGGAATTCGCCTCGTCGTACAGATTTGTCCATAAGTTTTTCATAACGACTTGTCACATCTTTAAGTTTACTTTCAATACGTTTGGCAACGCGCGCATTGCTAGAATTTATCAGCAGCTCCTGAGCGCTGGTAGTGATGGCTTCTACACTTGGACGATGACTGTCCAAGTCTGACTGCAGCATACGTTGTTCTCTTTGCTGCTCATCCAATCGTTCTTTGTGTAAACTAGCAGGACGTTGCATATTTTTAAATTGACTTTCAACATTATTCAGCCATGATACCAAACCATCAAGCGCATCTTGGACTCCTTGGCTCTGTACTAAAGCAGTATCTAATTCTTGGCACTTTTCAGCAAGTGCGTTTGACAGTTGACGATATTTGTCTTCAATAGCAGTAACAGGTTCTTCTAGCTGTTTAGTTTCATTAGGAGTAAGTTGTCCCTCGAGTGATCGTAGCAAAGCCTCTAGACTTGACTTGACATTGTCAATAAGCCGGGCATTTACCAAGAATTCATTATTAAGAGCTTTGGCTTTGCTCAGTTGGTCTTCAACTTGTTTAGGTTCCGCAGCAATTGGCTCAGAGATAACTCGGTGCACACGCGGTTCTATTTCCTTTAACCAGGATCTCGCTTTCTCCAGGGAGTCTTGATAGTCACGCTGTCTACCACCGACTCCAGTCAATCTATCAGAAAGATTAGTAGCGCGAGATAATAAATCTTTGTATTGAGCGGTCACGATTGTAACTTCATTACGCACAGGAGAATCTTGACTGGCAGTTGGTTCTTTGTGTGGCAATCGCTGTGGCAAACTCGTTCTAAATTCATTGAGAACCTGCAGATACTCACGACTTTCATCGACAAATTTCTGCGCCGCCATTGTAATAAATCTTAGATCCGCTTGATGGGCAATAACATCGCTGATAAAATCACGAGTTGGATCAGTGCTCGCTGTCAATTTATTTAAATCAGACAACGATCTTTCTTTATCCTCAAGAATACGTCGCGCCTTGTCCAGCCAACCGGAGAATGAGAAGATTTCATTCTTGAATTTAGAAAGCTCATCGCGAGCGCCA
Source organism: Microplitis demolitor (assembly GCF_026212275.2). Classification (NCBI taxonomy): domain Eukaryota; kingdom Metazoa; phylum Arthropoda; class Insecta; order Hymenoptera; family Braconidae; genus Microplitis; species Microplitis demolitor. Next base: position 23,712,698 of record NC_068547.1, read on the forward strand.
TTCAAACGTTTGAGTAATCTCTCAGTACGATCAGCAGCTCTATCGTAACGTGTCTTCAATGACCGTCCGTTCTTTTCTAGAGTTGATACTTCGTCACTTGACAAAACGTCGCTTCCGGTGATCACCACTTGACGAACTTGATCCAGACAAGCGGATACTGGTCTACTGTGGACTTCGATGTCTTCTTTCACTTGCTGAAAATTTTAGATAAATAATTTGTCAATGAATTTTTAAATGAGTGGCCAATTAACTATAAAAAATTACAACAAAATAATTAACATACTCTCATAATATTTATTTGATTCCTCAATTCTTCGATGTCTTCCTTAACGACATCCTGACTCGCCAATTTATCTTCAATCTCACTGATCCATTGCAGCAGTTTAGTCAACGTTTCATCGCACAATTTGTATTTTTCTTGAACCGCTTGCTATAATTGATGGGATAACAAATTTCTGTTAATTACTGATCAATTTTAATGAGTGTTAGTAGTTAATTATTCAACAAATCGTCATCTTACCAATGACTTGATATATTAATTAAAAATATTAAGTAGTAAATAAATAAATAAATAATAATCATCAGCCTATGGCATATTTCATACATGCAAGCACAAACACGCATAAACATAACACACGTAGCTGTCATTATAGTACAGTTTTTTTTTTCTAGTAGCTTTAATTTATCTGCTAATTAACTGCATATCGTTACATTTTGTAATTTTTGTATGCAGTTTTATTTTTTTGTCACAGCTAAAAAATTTGAAAGCAAATAAATTAAAACGCACAATGAGTAGTGTAACTGATAGTAAAATACCGATAGTAAAATAGTTTAATAGACATGAAGACTGTATGGAATGTTTTCCGAAAGATGCTGAAGAAAATAAACAACTTTTTTTTTAAATAGTTAAAAAAAAAAACAGGAATTATAAAACCTGAAAACAATTAAAACACTTAGATATAAAATTATTATAAAAAATGAATAAACAATTTAAAAATATCACATTCTTGTTAATAACAAAATAAATAAAATTGAAAATTATTTAAAAATTGAATAATATTATTTAAGTAAAATGTTGTTAAGGACTGCTAATTAAATTTATAAATCAAGTAAACCCAATAATAATTAATTTAAATAATAAATGTAATGAATTATTTTTAAAAATTAATTTCGAAAATATGATAACGTGCAATATATTTTTTTTTTTTATGATTAATGAATCATCTGAAATACTAATTAGGCCTTTTGTTTAAAATTATTACGTCGAAATAAAGTTTTAATAATTAATTAATTAAATGAACATAAATATAAATTAATACAATTATTCAATCCTCAACAACTTATCGAACGCTAAGTTACAAAAATTATAACAGACTGATAACGTAAACAAAAAAAATTACACTGCGAAAAAAACTCATTTTTCTTGAGCTAATAATTTTTCTTTTCAATTTCAAATTATTTAATTAATTTTTTGATTGTAAATTTATAATTAAAAAAAAAATAAAATTTTCATCACTTTTGAATCACAAAATAAATTTTTATAAAAATTGAAATTACATTAAAATTTCAAATAAATTTTTCGTCGGGAAAAAAAAAGTTATAGATTTGCTCAAGAATCTACTCTACCAAAAAGTATTTTTTTTTTCTCAGTGTATAATAAAAAACAATACAATACATTTCTAAACATACTAGTAACAACAAAATAAAGTTAATAATTAATTGATTAAAGAATAAAATAATACTTAATCTAGATAATGAAAGGCCGAATTAGTGTTGCTGATGCGATAAAAACGATTGGATATTAATGAAGACATACAAGACAAAGCTGTATCGTTGTATTTGTTATGACATAATAATCAATAAATCATGATAAATAATTGATTAATTAATTAAACAAATAAATAACAACAACAATAATAACAATAATAATAATAATAATGTATGTATTGTATAGGCAGGACGATTGTCAATGTACCAATAACCCATAACAGGAGCTCGTATCAAATGGTTAGTGTTGGTCATGGTCAAGTGGATCTGATTTTATTGAGTCTGAGTTGAATCTTAATCACATCTCCAGCTTATTATTATTTTTATGCGAAATGATAAAGCACGTATGTTGTTGTTGTATAATAATACGAGCACGTGGTAACAATATAAGCAGGCATTTTATATTTTGTTGTAACTGTTTATCAAGTATGATGGTGTCGGGATATCGTAAATGAAACATATGGTTTTAAATAATTCAAATTTAAATATAAGAGATAATTATCAATTGTTATATATAGTATAGATTTTGATATTGATTGTCGATAAATAATTTAAATGCGAATGATCTTGTAGAGTGGGTCCGAGACCATGCAACTCTGCTTCTCATTATGAAATAATAAATAAATAACTGATTAATTGATAAATTAATAAATATTAACAAAAAACCCTTTAGTGTCATTGTATAAGGGTATACAATAAATAAAAAAATTTTGAAGCATAAATGCAGTAGACCGTAACCTGGCCGGCAAGCTATTAGAAGACATGTAACATTTACGTATACCATCAGACTTACCCTCGCTTCTGCTGCGAGTATGAAGCCCCTGTCCAAGGCCTGCACGAAGTTAAGATCACTTCCTTGTGAATTATTCTGCCGGAATTTACCGGCCACGGGGTCGATCTTGCCGTCACTAATGGCCTCTGGTAGACTTGATATTTCACCAGTTACGGGGTCTTTTATTACAGTTGTCGAAGGATCAACTAAACCTGACTCTAATACTTGGCTCAGTGTTAACTTTTTACGGTCTAATAGTGTGGTCACTGTAAAGGGATCATTAAATGCACCTGTCGTGGGATTGTAAATACCAAATTGCAATGTTTCGATAAAAGATAGACCGCGTTTTTGAGTCGTCAATAGTCCAGATTCAATGGCTTTTGATAGCGTATTCAATTTCGAAGTCTCTGTATCTAAAACGCTGCCTTTATCACCGTCCATTATTCCTTTTCTAAATGCTTCTGCTAGTGTAACTAATTTTTTCTTCTGTAAATCTTTTATTAAAACAGTATCTGAATCAATAATACCGCGAGTTACTGATTCTTTCAAAGTTATTTCTTCATTTGTAATGGGATCAGTTAGCTTGGCAGTTTCAATGTTCAATAATTCTTTCTCTACTGCCAAATCAAATGAAATAGGCTCGGCGATAAATACATTTATTTCTTCAAAACGTATTATACGTTGAGTCATTTTTTCATTTTGTGGTTCTATGGTTCCCCTTTTGGACGCGTCAATGATATCGTCATCCAATGCTTTGCTTAAAGTTACAAATTTACCAGTTCTTGGATCTTTTATAAAACACTTGGATGGATTTAGAAGCTCATACCTGATGGCTTCCTCGATACTACACTCTTTAACAATTTTATCTTTGGCTACAGCCTTCAGTAATTCTAATGAATTCTTACGTTCAGTCTGTTGCGTCAGTGGTTTGTCAATAGAAACAAGTAAGCCGCGTTCTAATGCAATGTCAATAGTATAAGTTCGCTTTGTCTTAGGATCTAGTATCTGTCCCCTAGCAACGTCGATGGTGTCATCGGAAATGCCCTGTTGCAATGATTTTATTTGCCCGCTAGTGGTGTCTTTAAGAGCAGTCGTGTCGGGATCAATGAGACCGGAATTTATTGCCTGGACAATATCACAGAAGACATTTGTACTGGGATCAATGAATTTACCGTTATCAGCGCGATACAGCCCGCACTTGACAGCATCTTCAATAGACATTGGTCTGCTAGACGGAACAATGAAACCGTTTTTCTTGGCTTCTAATAAATTCATCACCTTGTTTAGCTCAGCTTGGGTGTACGTACCACGAACATCATCAATTATACCTTCAGCAATTGCTTCAGGCAACAAAACATACCGATTTGTTTTGGTATTTTTGACAAAAGATACTATAGGATTTATCATTTCAGCCTGACACGCTTCAGATAGAGTCAATTTTTTATTTGTCAATGGGTGAATAAATTTACCAGAAGGTACATCGTACATTCCCATGTGTACTGCTTCATAGAGACTGAAACCAGTACTTTCAATGTCGACAATTAGATTTAACTGAAGCGCCATTGATAGAGGAATTGAACAGTTGGCACCTGGTTCTTTAAACATGCCTGTACGTCTGTCAATTACTCCAGCGCGACAAGTTTCCGCGAGTGACAGCAGTGTCTCACTACGTTTATCCCAATAGCAAACTAGCTTAGGACTGATGACGCACATTCTCATCGCCTCGTGCAGAGTTATCGATCTACCAGTACTTGGATCAATTATTTTACCGGTTTTCTCGTCATACAGACCCTGATGTATTGCGCGCTGAACAGAAATCGCGGCTTTGTTGTCGACTATAATACCCGTCTCGTAAGCTTCGCTCAGTGAGATTTCCATGTTGTTACGCGTTGAATCTTTGACTTTGCCAGTTGTACCATTTAACAGACCAATTTTTAAAGCTTCTTTGAGCGATATCTTTTTGGAGAATTCAACGTTCGCGTCTTTTACAGTCACCGAGTCGGCGTCGATCAGATGTTTATCGATAGCTTGGGTGATCGTTAAATAGGTACCCGTACGTGGATCTAAAAACAAGCTTGTCTTGCTATCAAGAATACCTTTGAATACAGCTTCACTGAAACTCATAGGTCGCCGGGTTTCAAGTAAAATTCCTTGCTCAAAAGCTTCATGGAAGTCCATGGATTGCCCTTTTTCAGTAACAACTGTACCGGTTTTAGGATCAATAATTCTTTCCTTAATGGCTCTACTGAATGTTATTAATTCGCCATGTTGATCTCTAACGATTGCCGAAGTTGGATCTATGACGCCTTCTTTGATAGCGCGATCAGTTGGTAATCTTTCGCGTGTTTCGAGACTAGTAAATTGACCAGTCTTGGGATCGTAGAAACCTTTGAATACAGCTTCGGGAAGAGATATTTTACGTTTCGCAGGAACAACTAATCCACGATCCATCGCATCGGTTAGCGATAAAGCTGTGCCAGTTGACGGATCTAACGCTGTACCGGACTTGGGATCAATTAGTCCAAGTTTTATAGCATCGTTAAGTGTTATCACATCCCCAGATCGCGGATCTTTTACCGAGGGACTATCGTGACTAATTAATCCTTTGGTGATGGCTTCCTCTAATGGCAATCTATCACCATCCATTAAGAATCTACCAGTAATAGGATTATAACTCTGATGAGCTAGAGCTTCTTGCAATGTCCACGGTTTGGTTGTATTCAAAATGTATCCTTTCTCCAAAGCTACATCGAGTGTCATTGAGTGCGGGTACAACAAAACACCTTTTTCCAAATCAACAAGTCCACTTTTCTCGGCATCGCGCAGTGAAACAACTGTTTCATTACGATCATCTTTGATTTTAATCATTCTACTGTCAACATACCCGATAGCTAACGCATGTTTCATTGTTGATTCATCGCCGGTCATTGGATTAAGAACAAGACCAGTTTTAGGTGAATAATATTCTTGTATAATAACATCAATTAATGAAGGCACAAATGGCGTTGTAATGATTAATTTTTTGTCTAATGCCACATCAAGTGACAACAATTCGCCTGCCTTGGTATCGCGAAGACGACCAGTCTTTGGATTAACGAGTTTGACAGTCAATGCATCGTCGAGAGACAAGAAAGAACCAGCTTTAGTGTCCTGACACTCGGTTATAAATGCGTCAATTATACCACGACCTACTGCTTCATCAATATTTATCAATTGTTTACTCATTGGGTCTTCAATATTACCTGATTGCGGGTCGTACCAGCCTTTAGTTATTACAGCTTCCAGTGAAATCGGTTTGCGCAGACCAGGAAGAACAAGACCCTTCAAGAATCCTTCTTTTATACCAATCTCCGAGTGCGTATCGAGATTTATTATAACTCCGCGATTCAAATCAACGATACCAGACTCAACGGCTTCTGCGAGTGGGATAATTTCATCGTTGACGGGATTACGAATGCTCACGGACTCAACGTCTATTAGACCCCTTTCAACGGCACCAGCTAACGACAATTGTTCACCGGATCTTGGATCCTGAAGATCTCCGCTCATCGTATCGCAGATACCAGACTGAATGGCTTCCTGCAGAGTCAGTGACAAAGACTCTTCTTGATTTATCGAAGGTCGCTGGATAATCATCCCGGCTTGCACGGCCTCGCAGAATTGAATTTTCTTGCCGCTTTTTGGGTCAACCATGTAACCAATATTTCTATCTACCAGAGGTCTATTGATAGCTTCGCGCAGAGGGACGTACTCATTGGTTTTGCTTGACAAATCTTTGACCCAGACATTATCGGGATCGAAAATCTCGAGATCAAGTACAAACTCGTTAAAAGCTATTGTCGTACCAGAGTAAGGGTCTATGAATTTTTCCGATTCAATATCATAAACTCCTTGGTCTTGAAGATATTGAGGTGTTAAATTACGGAATATTTCTATTCTAAATCGGGGTCTTTCTTCAATTATGCTGATACGCGTTTGGTTGAGCACGATAACTGTTTCAGTGAGTTGAATTTCACCACTTTCTAAGGCATCTTTTACAGTGAACGGTAATTCACGTTGACCAATAACTATTTTACATGTGTTAGGATCAATCAGATCATTATCAATAGCTTCCTCGAGAGTTATTTGTACTGGACGTGAGTCCTGAATTGGTGTAACTTCCATTCGTTCACTTTCTTTACTTTCAGATACTAAATTTTCTTTTATTTTTGACTTTTCAATTGTCTCTTTTAATTTATTGTCTTTTACAGCATGAGGTTGATGAGCAGGACTCTCTGGAACTGGTGACATCGTGGGCCGTCTGTCGACAGACTTGCGATTTTTAACAGCATCCACAACAGCTTTTCCAGCAAGCACAGGTGCTGCCACGACTGCCAAAAGTCCAAGTTTAGCAGCTTCTGCAACAGATATAGACTTTCCACGTTCATTTTTAACCTTTCCGGTTTTGGGATCCAAAATTCCGCGTTCAATGGCTTCTTTAGTCGTGATTTGAGCTGACGACTTAACATCATACACTACTGAATCAGCTTCAATAAGTCCGGCTTCCATGGCTTCAGTTAGATTGTAAGATTTGTTTGTCGCTGGATCATGGAATTTTTCCGTTTTCTCATCATAAATCTGATCCACAGCTTCCAGTACAGTCATACTGGTAGCTATCTTTTTAGGCGAGTCAGTAATTTCTGGTTGGGCTGTATCAAGAATACCATTTTTGATTGCCTGTCCAATTGGCATCACTGCTCCCGTATCAGGATCTGTGTACGTACCAGCATTCATATCAACGAATCCTTGTTCAACGGCATCGCTAAATGCCATTTTAATATCACGTGTCGTAAACTCTTGGCGTTTTTCCGATTCATCTTTAACAATACCCTGTTTCTGTGCATCCGCTATCGATATAATTTCTCCGGTTTTAATATTCTGTACTTGAGTTGGATTCACCAACGAATAACCGGGTAAAAGTTGAATTGTTTTCGTTGTAATAGTGTGATACGAAGTAATTGTCTCCGTAACGGCAGTTACTGTACTACTTTCGGTTTCAGGTTTAGATTCAACAACCAATTGACCGGACTCGAAGGCCTCATTTATTGGAATAATATGTCCAGTCTTTGGATTATTAAATACAGCCTTATCTTTGTCAATAAGACCAGCCTCAAGGGCTTTTGTTACTTCAATACTTTCAGGTGCAGCTGGATATGGTAATGACATAATAAAATCATTTTTAATAGCTTCATCGACGGTAAATTCTTTACCAGTCAATGGATGAGTAATTATTTGCTCGGCGGTGTCGATTAATCCACGATTCAAAGCTACCGGGAAAGTCATGCCAACAGGTGGCAATGACACAGGACTTGTCGGTTCTGTTCGATCGAATTTATTTAGCTCGGTAGCTTCAACGAGATTTAAATCACCGCTGTCAGTATGTACAATTGATTGATCGGCATCAATGTCATCAGACTCAATGGACGATTGTAATGTTAATTTATTGCCATCTTGTGAAGTAATTGTCGAAAGTGGATCAACTATTTCACAAATAATGGCTTCGTTGAGTGACAGATGCTGTCCAGTTTCAGGATGAATTATTTTACCGTCTTCACGTTCCAGCAATCCTTGATTGTACAATCCTGGAATAGAAAGACTACGCGCTAGTGGAACTAAAATATTTCCATTTTCTGGGTCTATGATACCACGCTCGACGGCTTCTCGAATAGAAATAACGTCCCCGCGTTGTGGATCTGTAACTTTGCCACTATTACGATCAATTTTATTACTTTTAAAAGCATCTATCAGTGCATCTTTATTTTCACAGATAGTTGCTTCTAGTATTTCAACTGTTTCTTTATCAATCAAACCGCTTTCCTCTGCTTCTTTGGGAGTTAGTATTTTCTTACGTATTTTCTGCAATACTATTGCTTTGGCTTCTCTTTCCGGGCTTTGAGAAACTGTTTTAGCAGTACCAATAGTTACTTTGTATTTAGGTTCAGTGGTTACTCTAAATCGGGTTTGTTCTGCTAAACTAGGTCCCTTGTCATCAACTTGATCCGTAAATTCATTTGTCGGTTGACTAATTTCAACTTTAACTGTAGGATCTGCTTCAGCGACAAGTTTATTAAATTGGTCTGATGTGACAATACCTTTTTTCAATGCTTCATCAGCAGAAATATCTTTCCCGGTTGTTGGATCTTTGACAACGACACTAGTCGTTATAGGTTGACTGACCACTTTATCTGGAGTAACTAGACCACGTTCTATTGCAACTTCTCGCGGAATTTTTTCACCAGTCTTAGGATCTTTAATCATTGCCTTTTTGACAGCCTCCACAGCAGCTGCCGCCGCTACAAGAGGTGTTCCTACCACAGCAATAAGTCCGAATTTCGCGGCATCACTCAATGAAATTTTACGACCCGTTCCATCAACATAAATACCCGTCTTTGGATCAACTATTTTTTTCTCAACAGCTCTCGCCATACTAATTTCGTTACCTGTTTCTGGATCTTTTACAACGATAGCTTCAGTCTCTAAAGTGCCTTCATTCACAGCCGTCAAAATGTTTGATGATTTACCAGACTCGGTAAAAATTACCAAAGCAGTTTCAGGATCATAAATAATACCTGGACTCACCTGAACAGGGTCTGAAGTTGTTTGCTCACTAGAATTGGATACTTTGACATCCTCTGATGAATTATCAACACTTGTAGCTTCAACTCTATCAGATTTATCGGTTACTTTGGTAATTTGAATCAAACGCGGGTTTGTCGAATCAACTTCCATTGCTCTATACTCTAAAATAATTAAACCCTTGGCAATGGCATCTTTCATTGTAATTTTACGCGGATGAATATAGTGTCCAGTTGAATCTAAAATATTTTTTTCTAAACTACGTGTCAACGACACGTGCCGACCGTTATTTGGATCAACGACAACACCAGACTGAGGATTTATGAATTCAAGTTTAACGCACTCTTCAAACGAAACAAGTCTGTCTGTACCAGGAATTATAAAGAGCCCAGCAACTGGATCAAACAATTTCTGTTCGATGGCATCTGCGAGCATCCAACCATCTGACGGTAATTCAAATACTTTTTTCTCAACGGAAGTCGATTCTTTTTCAATAAATGTCTCGACTTCATTTATCAAATTACGCAGGTTCTTTTGTTCTTTGGAAGATACGGATTTTTTAGTTGGGTCATCGTCATTTGATTTTATAAATACAGTACTGACGTGATCATTTAATGAACGATTTGTTTTAGTAGGTGACAAAGGGCTGGTTAATATTTCAGAGGAATCATTTATATATTCAGTACGCGATTCTTTGGAAGATTCTACAGTACCTACAGAAACAATCGTCGAATTGTTATTATTTATCACTGAAACAGAATCATTATTATCTGGTTGTGGTAATTTGTGGGTGATAATTGTCGTTGTTGTCCCGATAGCTCGGGGAGGAGAAGATAATTTCTTACGCGGTGGTGGCGTAGGCGTTGGTTCATTGATTTTAGCATAAAGAGTGCTTTCGAAAATCATTTGTTTCGATGGGGAATCTCGAGTTTTCTTGGGCGACGGTCTTTCAGTTTCTCTCGCTTCGGGAGTACTCAATAAGCCCTGTTCAATAGCTTCACTTACATTGAAGTTTCTGCCAGTATCAGGATCAGTAAACTCACCCGTCTTTTCATTAATCAATCCACGATTAATGGCATCCCTGTAAGAAACTTTGTAATCACGTGTAATAGTCTCACCTGTTTCCGTTACCGTGACGTAACGTTTTATTGTCTTTGTAACAGTCTGGGTAGTGACAGTAATATTTAGAAGACTTGCTAATAAAGCCGCACCATCGGGTGTTATCAAACCGCGTTTTATAGCATCCTCTAGTGGAACTGGTTTCTTACTGCGCGGATCTAGCAGTTGGCCTGTTCGCGGATCTAATAATTCAAATAATACAGCCTCTAGTACACTAATTTCCCGGCCGTTTTCCGTAACCCCAATACCGCGATTCAACATTTCCATAACTTCTGGACGCGCGTGTCCCAATTTAACGGCTTCATTGAAAGAAACTGCGCGACCAGTTTTTAAATCAACGACAAATGAACCCCCAGATTTCGGACTAATTAAACCTTTTAGTAATGCAGCATTAAGACTGATAAATTCCCCAGAAATAGGATCTTTGAAACCGTCAATATCAAAAATTGATTTTTGTGCAACAGACGTTATCAGTCCGCGATCAACGGCTTCAGGAATGGTTAGTTCTTCTCGCGTTTTTAAATCTACATAACGACCACAATCGACTTTAATAATTCCACTAGCTAAGGCATCTGAAAGTGTAAGTAAATCACCAGACCTAGTATCTGACACAGATTTGATATTATCAGTATCTAAAACACCAGCAGATATAGCTTCTAATATACCAAGTTTTCTTTTATGATTAGGGCTAAATATTTTACCCTTTTCATCAATTATTTCTAAATCACAACAATCTTTAAGCGTCATTGGTTTAACGATCAATTGACGTCTTCGTGCTTCTTTAAATGACAATTTTTCCATACTAATACCATGTACATATTTTCCATTTTTGACATTTATTAATCCCTGATCAATAGCATCTGCTATTGTTATTTTAGTGTCATTTCTTGTGTCAACAATTTCTCGTACATCTGGATCAACAATACCACGCTGAATAGCTTCATCTAGGAGATAACATTCACCAGTATTTCTATCAACAATCTGACCCAGCCTATCATCTACTAATCCTTGAGAAATGGCATCAGCCAGCGCCAATGCGCCACGTTTTATTTTAACAGTAGTATTTATTTTGGTAATAAATCCCCGTTTATACGCCTCCTGGATAGTCATCATCTCTCCGTTATCTGTGACAAATTGACCTGTCTCTGGGTCCAACAAACCCTGTCGCATCGCATCGGCAACACTAATTCCAGCTGTAGACACACACGTTACCTTGACACGGTCCTCGGTTTTCTCAGCGTCGAACAGTTCCCGTTGGATGGCTTCAAGCAGAGACATCCGATTTTTCTCCGTGATAACTCCGCATGGTCCAAGAAGACGACGCGCGAGTTCCACGTCGATGAGGTTCAGCGCCACAGCTTCTTCAATCGTGACACTCGTTCTGCCGTCAATTGAAGTAGATATCCTACCGTTTCTCACGTCGAGAACCCTGAGACTAATGGCCTCACCTACAGTAAGAACTTGACCAGTCGTGGGATGGATGATCCCCCTGGCCTCTATCACGTTATCCATATCAATACCGTTCTCCTCCGAGGTTCTCTGTCTTCTACGAAGGCTTTTAATTTCATTAATCTGCATACTACTATTATTGATACTAGTTTTATAACTTCGTATTCCATCGATTTCAGTATCTCTGGATGTGCTATCACCGTTAGTACCAACAAACCCACTGTTGTGATTACCATAGGGGTTTTTAACAGGCGATGTCTCTCGTGAAGACACTCTCTGGGTTTCATTTGACGATTCATATCGCTCGGACGAGTACCTAAATAAATATCATTTTTTTCTTTTCTTTTTCTTTCTTTAAAATTTTTTACAAGTCAAGCAAGTGCTTAAGCTCTAATAATTTTTTTTACTTACTGCGACTGAGTGTAATGTGTTGTTGTTGAACTATACCGTTCTTCACTGGTTGTACTTTCGTAGATGTTAAACTCAGTGCGAAAGGTACGCAGTGGTCGTTGCTCTTGAAGAGCGCGCTGAAACAGCAACGATAGTAAATACGTTACTGTCAACATTTTTATTCAAATATCCCGGGAAATCCATGCAATTCATTTTATTTATAATTATTACTATATTTATATTTATTTTAGCGATACATTTTTTATGACTCATTCAAATTAAATAACTTTTATCTTTAAAGTTACCGCAAGATAATTATAAACGGCTATCGATGCCGCAATTTCTTAAAATAAACTAAATAATTTTCCGCACGAACAGTATGTGGATGGATTTGCAATTTAAAGTGCAGCGCACTATCAGTACAAAGATTTCGTGATTTTTTTTTTCTAAATATTTTTATAAAATCAATGGTATTCTCAAGTTCGTTTTTTTTTTTTTTTTTTTTCTTTAAAGATAAAGTTGTTTGTTACTTATCAATGCAATTTCTGATTGCGAAATGAGTTCAGACTGATAATACCGGCGATTATGTCACACATAACGTCAGAATAGCAAAAGTTGGCGTGAACCGCGAACCTTGAACCGCGAGTGCCAGCACCTGAGTAAACTGAACTGTCATACGGTCTCGTGGTGGTCACACACGATTTATACCGAAGAATGTCCAAATAAAACGACAATTCGCCAGCCACTTGAACAGTTATTATACTTTTCTGACTCATGCAAGTCGTGTGTTAAATAATCGCGTTGCTAGCTAAATATCACGTGACGATGAAGCTATCGCCGGTATTGTATTTTAAAAAACTGCGCCGCGACTAGACAGTAAAATGAAAAATAACAGCGAGGAAACGAAGCAGTTTGAGCTTGACCGACGAGGGAAGAAAGGATGATGATGATGTTGATGATCGTTGATGCCTGACGGACGGAAGAGACTCGGTCTCTATAATACTGCAGGGCAAGTTATATCGTACTGTGAACGTTCTGACAACCGGCAACCGTGAGAGACTAGCATCAAGACTATTTCAAAAAATACTTCTTTCAATTCTATAAATAAAAAATCCTGCCCCACTATGTAAAATCTGTGTGCACATATACATGTTTAATAAATTTATTTAGAGCGGGGGTGCCGATGTACTCTCGAGACCGCTTGTTGTTGTTAATATTTTTAGAGCATGTTCAGACACCGTACCGGTATGCAATATGCTTCTTCATGTTTATATTTAATATATATGTAAGTATTAAATACATTATTGTGTGTACGGTACGTCAAGAAAAATGGAGTTCACGGTTGGAGATTCAGTGAAATTGACTGACACTTGTGCGAGTGTTAAAAATACAGTAATTATTGATAACAACTGTAATAAAATAATTAAAACTATAACAATACCTGCGTTCAAGACATTCCACGTTATTTAATATCATAATTAATTCGTGTTATATTTTTTTTTGTAACTTTAAATTATTTATTAAATTAAAATGGCAATGCTTAAATTTTTTAATTAATGTCCCATTTAAAATTATAAATTTGTTGTAATTTATGGTCACCATTGATGACTTAATTATTTTGAACGTATCATGAATGATAATTAAAAAAAAACGTGACGATTGATTATGAAAAATGGGAATGCGAAAAGAAATAAATAAATAATTATAATGACATCATAATATTTAACGACCGGCACTACCATGAACTTGATTCCCTATTGCGCAATCGAATCGCGACTTGGCCAGGTGACAAAATATTAAGCATTCAGAAATACCGACCACCAGGAATATTTTATAACTTTTTTTTACCTACTTTATAAAAATACACACCAGACTACAAATTAGTAGCTGACGCTACTTATATGCTGCAGAATCCGGACAATGATTCATCAGGGGAATTGATATGAAGGTAAATCGCATTTAAACTTGCTCGTTTTACGCAGTTCCCGCTCTTTTTATTTTATTTACTCTGACCTCGGAGTAATCTAATAAATCGGTAGCAGTAGAAAGAAAAATAAATAAATAGACTGATCAATAAACTAGTAGTTATAACATTAATACTATTTATTGGTAAATTAATCGTTTATCAGATTATGAGAAAGGTTACGAATAAATGGAATAATTTAAAAATCATTTTAAATAAATTATTCATTTAAATGTAAAAGAGAAAAAATCTGTTGCAATTGTTAATCACGACAATTAGTTCAGTTCAATAGCTGCAATTATTAATTTTTTTTTTTTTTTTTTAAATCATGTGATTTATGCATCGCTACACTTTCCACAATAATAATTATATATTAATAATATACTGCACGGAATTTCTTAATTTTTTGAGTAATTGTATACTTATTGACAATTAAATATTTAAAAAAAAATCTATCGCCATTTATATAAAAAGTTTATTCAATTTACTAATACATCAAATCATAAAACTTGAATAATTTATACCCCGGTACTCGTTATCGATTATTGCTGATAATTCAAAGTGACTTTATCCACGTGAGTGGACGTTAAAAATTATTATAAGTTTACTCAAAGAGTTACGTGTACTGTAAATTTACCTGGTAAACAATCCTCCTTTCTGGTAGCATTACTTATTTTATTATTATTGTAATTGCATTGTAAAAATATTATTTCCATAAAAACACCGTTAGTTATCACTGACACTCGCTTTTTAAAATTAATAAATATTTTATATTTGACATCAATTGCAGCCACGTACTCATTAATCAATAACAATAGTAATTACTTTTTTCTACTATCTTATCATTTATTAAATTTTTGTCACTTATTAAATATAAAATTATTTTTTCATTGTAATTAAAAAAAAATAGATAGATAATTATGAAATCAATTAATTGTAATTATTAGTTACTTTTTACATTACTAAAAAATTAATAACGTTTTATTGACGGAAAAAGTAATGCCGCGAAATAAAAACGATGTTGACTGTAGCAACTTGCTCATAAGACTGAAGTTAAATGTAATGTCCGCGTGGACATCAACACAGTGCGCAATGTACAAGACGTTTTTTTTATTTATAAATTTAAAATTTTCCTTTCAAAAATTAAGAATAAAAATAATTTATTCAAAAAATTAACAAATAGTTTTATCAAATATTTATTGTTTACGCGAATTAATTATTCTAGACTTAAATAACTTATTAGCGATTAATGAGATATGTAATTTTAAAAAATGAGAACATTTGATTTATCATTGTCCGTGAACTTATTGTGATATTTATTGATTTGTTTACTTTTTTAAAGTCTATTATTAATTATCAGAATTAATTATTTATCCAGACTTGTTTATCACTGATAACCAAAACTTTCTAAATAAAAACAGTGATTGATTTCTGTTAATATTCTTTTTAAAAACATGATTGATGTGATAAATATTTAGTAATTTATCGTCATAATAAAAATTTAGGTAAATACATATTTGTTAAGGTCAAGTTTTTTTTTTGATAAGATTGCTACGAAATTAAACGCATACCAACACGATTATCACATCTAAATACCATGCGCACCTTCAAATTAAATCACTAATTTAAATGTTTACATAAATATTTATCTATAAATAAAAATAATGTCAACATAAAAATATCAAGTAATTTATTATTTTAATCATCCAGCTAATTACGCAATGAAATTTTTACATCTTTTGAAAATTATTCCGACACGTGTTCTATCTAGAGTCAATTAAATTTAATTAACGGAAACGAATCTCTGTGCAATGCGCATCAATCGTATTTGTGTGTATCGGCGTACGCACAGTTACAATAATATATGACGTAAGTTTATAAAATAAAAAAATGTATATGCAATGCACGAGTGTATGTTTTATTTAAAAATACAAATATACATTTATGGTAAAAACAAGTTAAGTTTAAGTGGCAGTATGAGCAAGGACGAAATAGTCTGCCTACGTAAAATCACTCGGCCACACATTAAGTCAACCAAGAGCGCCGACGATCCCTCTACTACACTCTCATTTATTGATCCTGAATACGCCCAAGATATAAAGTGTGAATTACTCATGATAAATATCAATAAATTCATTTTTAATAGCAATATCTAAATAATTAAGTCATCTTTACTAAAAAAAAAAAGCATAACTTTTATAAAAACAATATTTTTTAAGCAGTAAATCAATGAAAATTATTACTTTATTGATGTCGTATCAGAATTGAAGAATAATTTTCTAGATTGAAGAAAATTTAAATTTATTTATAATATTCTATGAGAGTAAATGAAGCAGACATCAGAAAAATTTTTATTTATTAATAAATAGAGTAAAGAATTAATAAAAAAAATCAGCATATGTTGAATTGAACGTAAATTTATCTTTTCACTAAAAATATATCTAAAGGTGATTTTTCTCAGTGTCTCGACTAATAATGTTATATCTATAAATTACCATATGATAAATGATAGTAATAATTTTTCCATCACAAGTTTTTCTGGTCTGGGAAAAAAAAACTTGTTTGGTAACAACAGTCGGTTGTAATAAAAGAAAATGAATTATTAAGATATTTTACTGAGAATAAGAAAATGTCATGACTTGAACTGATTTATGATTATTTATAAATATATATAATATATAGTTAATTAATAGTGATATTGACATACTTTTATGCTCATAGATTTAAACATAAGTTTCAAGGAAAATAATTAAATGCTATAAATATAAAAAAAATATAATAAATGAAACTTATTACATCATAGATAATTTTAAAAATTAATATGATGTCATTTACGAATGTAAGCATTGCCATTTTTAAATTTAATTTGTAATAACATTTAAAGAACTGACGAGTCGTCATGTGTATGGTTATTATATTTTTTTCGAGCCTGCTATGTAATATAATCAATGGGTATGAAGTGCTGTGGAGTATGGAATTACTATAAAATAATTTAAATAAAAGTAAACATCTTGTAAACCGGTCGAAAATTAAAACGAGTAATTCTTCACTTAACTTTCTTTTGACGAGGACCGCGTATTTACAGAACACTTTAGCATTTGCTGTGATAATTACAGAGCGATGACGAAGGAAATTATAGAGTAGTAATTTTTAGCTTGTTGGCGATAAATATATAAAATATGTAAATTTTTATACATAATATGATGAATATAAATAGACGTAATAAACTTTTAAAAAGATTGTTATCCGATGATTTAATGAATTGTTTAACTAAGTAGAACAATCGATTTATTTAATTGCTCTACTAGATAATTACTTAAGTTACTTTTATTTCTATTTGGGAGTAAGATTATTTGCAAATACCATTTTTAGTTTATCTATTTTTGGGGTTTCAAATTTTACTTGGTCAAGGATCATTACAAAAATATTTTTACAATTTTTATATATTTTCGAAATATTTCTATGTATTGGAACCTCGTGTTCGCAGAGGTGATATCCGTCATGATTACACTAATTATACTAATCAAATCATTATTTTTCAGGTCTATTTTGCATGGCAGAAGAAGACTTGGTTCTGTGACCGAATAAATGAATAAATAAATGTAGAGAGATAAATTATGGACTTACCTGTAGAGAAATGTCTTCAGGATACTGTTGAGCGAATTTGTGTACACGCTCACGACAAAGACTGACAAGAGTTGAGTATCGCCTGTTGAGATTGTCGAGATCGTGAGCAATTACGTCGACAGTTGTCACGGATTCACGTCTCGGTCTTTTGACAGATGCATCCAGCGATGGACAAAGCTCTTCAAGCTGTTCCTTGAACGCTCTGAGTCGCTGTCCATAGATCTACAGAGGCCGGTTAGTCCGTTATGGTTAGTAAATTAGATATCTAATTTTTCTACTAGTTAGCGTCCGGCAACGATAATAAGCACTAGGATACGGGTTCTACTTACAACTAGACTATTTAAAATTTATTTAACCCAGTGTGGTAATTATTTTATCGAAATTGTTACTAATTTCTTGTCTAATTAATGTGTTGCTAGTAATGTTAAATATTAATAAATTAATTTTGAATAATTATTCATCATTTTATACAACACTGAGCTTTTATTTATTTTCAACAACTAAAGGAGTGCGTTAATTATCTACAGGTATTTTAATAAACCCCAAGCATCCATCACCAATTTTACCACCACCTCATTTCCGACCACTCAATCATGCTACTCATTTTAATTACAGTACATTAATTAATTGTACTATAATAATGATAACAATAATTATTAATTTTGTAAATAAAACAGTGTGCATGTTAATCCATCACTGGTGAATGGATATTAGACGTTAAACAATAAAGATATGTCTTGAAAATTAATTACCGTTTAATAATTTTGATTAAATGTGTGTTTTTGATACCTATTTAGTGTGAGAAAATAGAGAAAAATATAATATTAACATAAAAAAATAAAAAAATCCCCATTAAAGAACGTATGACCATGTAGAGAAGCCGATACGTGTCAATGATACTCAATTGTCGTCCGCTGAAAGGTACATTGTGTATAAAAAAAATTTACAAATGGTCTTAAATACTATCAATGGTATATATACAGTTTATGCTTATGATTTAAATTTAATAAGAAATATTTACATCGTTCATACAACACACTCATTCACTCCATAGGCTAAGGCTATTTATAAGGCTAGAGCAATGATTTTTATTATTTTTTCAAGTCTTACCTTTCCTTCGCGTATCAATCTTCCTCCGGTAACATTTACGACTTCGATCGTTGCTGCGCGGTCACAAACTCGGTTCAGCAGGTTCTGAATAAAATTTATTTATTTTATGAAATGGATAATTATTATTGATAATGAAAGTTAATAAAATTGTAAATTACCTTGGCTGTTTCCAGTTCTTGAACTGGAGTAGACTCAAGTTTACAGTAGCTTTCATCAACAAAGTCAACTTCATTTTGATAGGAAGTGTGATATTGTTGGGCGAGGCTGTAAGCGGTTTCGGCGCTACGTAATCTATCGACTAGTTGACCGCAAATGTTTGTCCATCTGGCATTTAATCTGTTAACTTCGGCGTCCAGACGATCCATGTCGCTGTGCGGACCGCGATGACCCGGTCGTGATTTTTCAACAAGTCGTCGTGCATTGTGTGCATCGTCATTCAATTGATCTATTGATATTTGCTGTTGTGAAATAGCGTTCTGCAGGATCATAAGGTCTTCGAGGACGATCTGCAGGCCTTTTACGTCGGACGGAAGTTCACTGTATGACGCTAATTTTATTTCCAGTTCTGTTATTCCAGAAGTATTTTCTTCAAGACCGGACAGTACGATTTCAATGCACTTAAGACGCTCGATATACAAATTACTGACATTCCACAGGTGATTCCATTTAGACATGACGTTATCAAGTTTATTGCGCATTGCCGGTGTCTTTAGAGTGATACCACGGAAAGTTTGCTGTACTTGCTCGTAATCAGGAGCTAGACGCTGTAAATTTTGTTCGAAATCTTTGTGCTCGAGTACCATATGCTCGAGACTATCAAGATCACGTGACAGTGGAGATGCAATGCGAATATTTAAAATTCTTTCGGCTTCATCTAGCGCTTGCTGCAATGCAGTTACTTGATCGCTAAATATTCTACCAGCGTTCTTAGATTCTTCCTCAGCTCTTGCTCGTTTTTCGAAATCATCAAACAGCTTATTGACTTCTGCTATCTCACGTTTCAATCTTCTAAGCTGTGGGTCTGCGGGATCTCCTTCAGACATCAGTTTCTCGGCGTCTTCATTGATAGCTCGTCTGATAGTTGTGCGCTGATCTTGACCCATGTCTAGGAATTGAGGTAAGTCCCATAATTTGACGACTTTCATCGTTGCGAAAATCATATTTTGTCTCAGACGAAGGTGTTTACGCTGCCAGAGAGAAACACTGCGATCGTACTGACGACGCAACCTTTCAGCGGCGTCCAGTGCATCTTTATCAGGTGGCTGTAGGGTAAAACAAACTCCAGGTACTGGTGATTCAACACCCAGAGAGTTTTTAACACGCCACTTAACACGTCCGGAATTATCATAAAGTGTACACAACTCGTTCTTGTCAATAGACATGTTGGCTTGCTTGTAAGAGCAGATACAAGTTACTTGAAGTGGCCTAGTGACAGGTTGTCTTCGTTGTTTCATCGGGACAATATTGCCAGCTTGATCAACCAGCCGTTGTATGTTATCGTCATAACTTCTGAATTCCTCCCGTAATTCCTGCATGCCCTTGGCAAGACAATCGCCCTCGTCCAATGAAAAGTCTGACTGTGAGTAAATAGTATTCAGTACTTCGTCCCGTTTTGAAATCCACTGCTCAGCTTGCTGCACGTCCTTGAAAAATTGTTGACTCTGAGTCGCGTACTTGAGATGTACTTCCAGACAAAGTGTAAGCTGTAAAAGCCAAGCCCATTGGCTTTGCATTGCCGACATGTAAGCCTCAATTGTCTTAGCTGCTGGGTGGTGTTGCAATACCAAAGCTTCGCCGCGGTCTTGTACCGCCGAGAATTGAATTTCACGTTTTTCCAAGTCGTTCATAAGATTCTGCAAATAATAATATTATTATTATCTTGATAAAATGTTCAAATATTTTATATGGATTGTGTACGCACACAAACAAGCACATAATTGTGTTGGTAATATTTTTTATTGACTAATAAATTATTTTACCTCCGCTCCAGAACCATACGTATGCTTGGAAATTATTTTAAATATTAAATTATTGTATTATGAGTAAAGTATACAAATGAAAGGAAAAAAATGTATAATAACAATGATAATATAAACTTACCTCATAATATTGCACGATACTTTGGACATTCAAGTTCTTATCACTCCAATCGCGTGTAACTTCAATATCTTCTTTGGCATTAAGCCAAACCAATTCCCCAGTTGCCGATTGTATGAAATCATGTAAGGTGTCCAAATCGGACAATCTTTTATTGGAGGTAGTCAATAATTCGGAATATATTTTTTGTAATGCACTCAAGTGTTGGCTGTAGAGAGCGAGCTCCTCTCCGTGGAAATTATTTTTGGCATGAATACATTTATCAACTTTGCTGTGAAATTGATCAATATTTTTGTGTTCTCTTTGATGAATGTCCAATTCATTTTTAACACCCGGTAAATCAGATCCGTAATCAGCATCTTGAAGCTGCTTCAATTTATTTTTACACCAATCTATGCAGTCATGGAGGTTACGGAAGTGGGGATTGGTGTCGACTAAACGAGTCTCGTGGACGGTAGTACGATGTTTGGTGACAACCCGTTCTTCAACGGGGAACGAAACTGCTGAAAGTGGTTGCACCAGCCGTTTATGCAACAGAGATCGCAATGCCACCCAGCGTTGATGCAATTTTTGTACTCTGTTAATAAAAAAAAAAAGTATTATGAATAGTCGGGTATAAGATACTTTGACAGCCCTATCAAATTATAATCTGGTTCGATAAACTACTGCTCTAAATAATTATTACCTCTTGTGAAGTTCACCAGCTTGGCTGTATTTTCCTTCAGTCAGAGTATGAATATCCGTGAATATATTTTGAATTTGTATCTCTGTATTGCGAATATCCTGTTCTAATAAATCGACTGCATGTTTAGCTTCCAAAGGATGAAGACGATCAAGACGACGCGCTTCATCTTCAACTCGTCTCTCCAGTTCCTCAAGTCGATTATCCGTTGATTTCATTTCACGATGTACTTTCTCAGCAAGCCGTTGCAATCGTTCCAAACTGTAAACATTATTATTTTATTATGATTATTACTACTATTTTAATTAGCCGACCCTAATGATGAAAATAAAATTTTACCGTTTGATTTCATCAATAACAGCTTGTTCTCTTTCCTGATGAAGCATCATCAGCCTATTCCAGTTTTTATCAATCACATCGATGTGTAGCTCCTGTTCCATGTCAATCTCACCCACGGCTTCAAAATATTTTTCAAGCTCGCGGAATATGTGAGTGAGTCGTTGCTTGTCTCGATAACGAGACGGGACTTCTTCGTTTTTAAATTTCGCATTGTCGGCAGCTAGTTTTTTCATTTCGATAAGTGTCGGTGGGAATGCACGCTCCTGCATTATCACTATTTTCTCGCGCATCCACATGTGCAGAGATGTCGCGAGCTCGCGGTACTCGGCCGAGCGTCTTTGGGCCTCGGCGTCGTAGAGAGGATGGATTGGCGGCGGCTCCGGGAACACATCGTAAAGCGATGAGATGTACGTTATCAACGATTTCTCGTCCGGTTCGGGGGTATCAACATCTAGAAAATTCAAAAAATTTAAATACATGATAATAATAACATATTTTAAATAAAAATTATGTATCCTTGAGGAACTTGTCTCTTTGGATTTCTCAACACTATCACTTGCTAACAATGGGTACTACTACAATTGCTGATGCACACACACACACACATTGGGAGTCGTAAAAGCAATTATACGAAGAGCCGGTGTGTCACGGTGTGTGAGTGCGAGCGGAAGTAGTGTCGGGTACCGTGACCAAAAAGAATGTGTGCCACATTATACATATAGGCGATCCTCCATCCAAGCCGGGAAGAATATATATAAATATATAAATATATATATGAATACGCGGATATAAATACACAGACTTGTTAGTTTGGTAGAGTACAAATCTGGCAATGAATTTATTGTCGTTTACCATAACAAGTCTCCAGAAGTTGACCAAAAAAATATTTATTCAATTAAATTTACTTTCGTAAATAATGAAAGTGAAAAAAAAAAAAAAAAAAGTTTTTCAATTGTCTTGTGTGACCTAAAAAAATTTAAAATTATCTCATTGTTCTTTATTTCGTTTGTATCGTGATTCGTGTATGACTTTTATTCGGTAGGATGTTTTTTTTTGTTTGGCCGAGCAAAGTGATCTGTAGATGATACTGAGACAAGTTGTATTTGGCGCCGCCCATAAATTTTTTGAACGAAGTCCATCGCGATAAACCACAGACAAGTCAAGTGTATAGAGTGTTGCTGTAGCCGCACATCATATTAAGAGGATGGAAAGTTTATACCGTTTGTTTATTTTCACAATGGGTGGTCGTCTCGTAGCTTCGAATTGCATGTCAATGTAATGCTAACTATTGCGAATTATTTTAATTTTTAGTGGTTGGATTCGTACTTAAGGAAGAGAGAAAGATCCTCAGTATTGTGACCTATTGATCTTGCGGTTCGTGGAACTGGGACACCGGGATCTCGCGATTGGAGTCTGGTTGGCAAGACTATTTACATCCCAGACTCCAGTGGCTCTCTTGGTATCTCATCGGTTAGCAATGCGGAAGAGTAAATGAGAAAAATAATATTCTATATTTAGTGGTGAAAGGAATGGCAAGCAAGTGGATAATAATCCTATCATTTTTATTTATATATTTATATTTATATTTATATTATTAGGAGTGTAGAGCTGAGATAAGTTACCTTCGGGATCGAGAAGTCTGGTAACGCCGTACTCGCGCTCGGCGATGTAAAAAACTTGATGGAGCCGTTCGCGCGCTTGGCATGATCGCGCGCTTCTCCAGTCGATTAGGTCAGGGCGGTTTCGATGGAGAAGTGCACTGAATGCCATACCGTCTCTCCAGGAACTTGTAAAGTCTGTTACTCGGACACCTGGGTAACGTGCTGTTGAACGTCGGGCCCATCTTAGCAGCGCTTCGCGAGCTGTCACGTTTGGTTCTTGTCCAACGACAATGTCCGATATCTAAAAAAAAAAGATTTATTTAGAATTAAAATCAAACTAGACGTTTTTTATGAACCCATTTGTACAATGAGGCAAAAGCTCTATTTCAAAATTAATTTTTTTTTTTCACCAATGAAATTTTTACATTGATTAGTTTTTCTGCCATATCAAAAGCATACAAATGCTAATAAATATAATATATATTTTAAATGCTAATAATTTTTTTTTAATACAATATCTATGGTCATATATTTGTATAAGCTTTATAATAATAACAAAGCAATAATTGGTAATTACAAATATATTTTTAAGAAATATAGACAATTAAATTTTTTATATTAATAATTACAGTGACTCATTATTCGATAATTGACATTTATCAGGTAATTAAAATTAAAAAAAAAAAAAAAATAAAGTTTTATGAACAAATTTCGATAACTTGATTTTTTTTTAACTCTGAATTTCTATACAAATAAATAATTTTAATTGTCAAAATCTGATAGCTCCAGTTATTGTCTGAAAGATTCTATTCTTTATTAATATTATAGGTAAATTTTTTTTTTATAAATAAATATAATGACTTGAAAGTAATGATAATTTATTGAAACCAATAAATAATACTGTAGTAATATAAAGAAAAAATAATAAATATTACATATCGCCTTTCGATCAATTTTACACATATTTTTAAAAATATAATAAGCATATTTTCATGCAAAATTTTTGTTTATATTTAAATAATATACAAAAAAAAAGAAAAAAAAACAGTTACATCACATTTACTTAAACCGTAATCGGGAATAAATCATTATTGCCTACCAGGAAGTGTATAAATCTAACGATAGTAAAATCGACCTATCACGATCATTCAGTTTCTAAAAAAAAAAATAAAAATCTATAGGATAACATTATTTAATGTCAATAAAATTATTTAAAACATTTTTATACAAATAAATAGTAGAGTTTATTTGCTGTTATATGTCATTTGTATCAACTTTATTTTAGCAAATAGTCTACTTATTGTCAGGAAATTGTTTTACATTGTTTTCTCTGGCATTCTAAGCTAACGGTCGAACGGTGTACCGATTGATCAACTGAGTCTGTGTTTCATCCTGGCCTTCGGCTTCAGTATTGTCTTGAGTTAAGTAAAAGAAATAAAAGTTAACCCATTTCCGGCAGTTAACTTTTACCGTACAATAGACTAGTAGCTATTGAAATAAATAAATCACACTGAAATAATTAATTAAATTTTTTTAACCTCTTCCAAAGTTGTTGCTTATTGTAATTATTTTGAATCAAGACTGGCATACATAAAGGAAGTCCTTAGATTCGCCGGCAAATTCCTTAACCTTGATCATCATGTCACGCAATATTCTTTTACACTCACACTAGTTACTTTATGGTGTATAACTAATTAGTTAAAGTGAGATGAAAAAATATTTTTATGAGAGAAAGCCAAATTTATCATAATTAATAATTCAATTCAGTAACTATCTAGAGTAATATTAAAATAATTGAGAAAACTTCACGAAGACTAAGATGTCCAAGTAAGAAAGTGGACGAAAAATGTTGTAAGAGAAAAATAAAAGTAAAGAAGGAGAAGATAAAGTTGAAGATTTCACCATAAAAGTTTTATGGCAGGCCGTAAGATTGTAGTCCTTGGGTTTGTCTCCTTATGGGGCAAGATAGCGATACCTGACATCACCATAAGAGTACACACCATTACGTCAGAATGAATTAAGCAACACGAGAATCAGAGGGATAAATAAGAAAAAGAGAAAGACATAAATAAAATACAAACAAGTGGGTGAGTCCCAATTGCTTGATCACACCAACGATTAAATTACACCTATAAATATATATGACTATACTTATACATATTTTCGTGTCCGTCAAAATAAAAATAATAAGACACCGTCGGGACATTTAGAGATAAGTTATAATGTACAAAATAAGATTTATGTCAATCTGGTGATTTCACTCGGTAAATTTACTTTGGTGAAATAAGAAATTTAATAATAAAAAACCAGTGGACCTCGTTCTATGGCTTAATTTGCTCAATATGCCACGACAATTTGCCCATAATATTAAATTGCTTTCATTATTTATTTATTTATTTTTTTTTTTTTTATTTTTCAAGTTGATGTTGAATTAAAATTTTTAATGAAGATATTCGTGATGCAAATGGTGATAAGTAGGCGGTAATCGAGATCGATATATTGATTCAGATGATGTTATTTAAAGTATATTCAAAATATGTCCATGTGACATTGATGTAAACTGACGATCAGTTTTACTCGGTCGTAGGTGTCAGAGTTACGCTAGAAAACCCACACAGGATCCATATACGTGATTATCGACTTTTTCGTCTAGTCTAAAGTGTAACAGGTAAGTTGTTATAATTATAATAATAATAACAAGGACAAATATCTGTCGAATAATTAATAAAAATCAAGGTTAGATGTCCATTTAAATGGCAAAAAACGTTCATAATAATAATAATAGTTTAGGAATTTTTAGGCATCAACTGGAAAATGACAGCTTTCAATTTCGATGTCGTTTCCTGGATTAGAAAGTTTAATGAATAAAATTGTTAACAAGAGTGAGTTTGAGTAGACGGAAAACTGGAATTTGTTGGTAAGAATGTGGAATTAAAAGTGAGATGATTGAGATTTTTTTTTTGTGGGTGCTAATGAGAAAAATGCTAAGACAAGAGCGGTGAAGAAATTTCTCGACTGAATGAGCTTTCGCTAAGTAGAGAAAAAAGGGT
Organism: Microplitis demolitor; assembly: GCF_026212275.2. Lineage (NCBI taxonomy): Eukaryota > Metazoa > Arthropoda > Insecta > Hymenoptera > Braconidae > Microplitis > Microplitis demolitor. The sequence goes on from NC_068547.1 coordinate 23,739,279, forward strand.
TAAAGTATGCAACTGGCCCTGACCGGATTTGTCTCGTTGTCTTTGCAGACAAGTTCGTATGACAGCCAGTAGAAAGGAGTTTAGCACTTATTAATATATTATATACCTTATCATTTTATCGATATAATCAGCCGTGATGTGCTATATACATTTCTTTGGACTACATATTCTTATCAACGATTAAGTATAGATGTATGAGGCTACTTAATTTATTTATAAGTCGTGTAATTTAATCGATTACTCATGAAATACTTTCTTGTTAAATGAATTTATCAGTGAAAATATTGAGTTATATTTTACAATTCCTTACCCGGACAGTCTTGGCAGACTTAGCAACAGGGGAACCTTGATGACTGGTAACCTTTTGATATTGTGCAGACTGAAGTGATTCAACTTGTGCTCGATTTGTCAAATTCTCGGTTGTGCTTTTCTCCTCACCGCGAGTGAGAGTCGTTGTTTTCCTGATTATTCGCGTCACGATTCTACGTGCTCCATTCTCACCGCGTTTTGAAGTCTTGGTTGACTCAATTGACGATCCTATCAGATTATATTTTTACGTGTCGTTGTAAATAAATTTAAATACAACAAATAAATATCTAGAGAATTTTTTTATTCTACAATCAATCTCGGTTACAAAAATTTTTTTGTTTATGACAAATAAATTTACTAGGTCCTTAAAATTCATAATCATTTGAAAAAAATTACCAAGTCCTGATGAACATGCAAGTAAACTAAATAATTGGAGTAAAATTCCTGGTTTTTTTACTTTATCAAGTATTTGCTTACGCCGATCGTTTACGATACAGGCCTGACCATTTAAAGGCCAGAACGCGTGGGCAAGATCAAGGTCAGGCAATGTTTCGATCAGCTGTTACCTATTTTGTCATCAAAAACACATGGGTTTATTAAACTACCGATACAAATCAAATTTTAAAATTAATCGACTCCATTTTTTTTTTTTTCAAAATTTATTCTCGATAAATGAACAGCAAAAAATTCTCTAGACATTTTATGATAACCCTTGATACCTAAAATTTCCGTGGACATGTGACGTTTAGTATGAACAGCTTGCAACTCTGGTCCACTAGTAGGACTAGAGCCAGCGACATTGTCACGATCGTCTTGTTCCCGCGTACCCTGGACGAAGAGTCGCCCGCTTTTGCTGAACCGATACATGGCGAGTTTTTAAAAATCAACAGGATTTTTAAAAATTTTAATTTACAAAAATAATAATAAATAAATAAAATAGATTAGAGCACCGATAAAATAAGGTAGTTAAGTCTTTAATAATTCCGTAACTGGTATGACAATTACGAAGCAATGATAATAGTGATGACGACAATACTTTAAGTTGATTTTTCTCTCCGCCAAGATAATTACAGGTCTCGTTACGAGTAGTCTCGCCTCAAGCGAGATAACACTTTACCACTGTTTACTATATTCACTTGGCAAACAAATACGTTTGAATAAAATGCGTTAAATGATAAATTCACAATTTTTAAAAATTTACTAGACGTTCGTGCACTGTAACTTTTTAATTTATATTTATTTCCATCACGAGTTACGTATTAAGAAGACTGTTTTAAACCGAACCATGCACGAGAAATAAAATATATACACCTTATATTAGAGTACACAATTATAAGACAAAAGCGCACGTATCCATAAATATTTTTATTTTCCTTTCACTACTCGGAGCACGGAGGCTCATTCTCACCATGAGGGCGGGAATCCTCCTCAGTAAAATAAGCCAACACACTCGCCTCCACTTTAATGATGTTACATAAAATAATTTGGATAAAAAAAAAGAAAATTTCTGTCGAGGTGTTGACAACGCGACGCGAAATTAAAAACTCAGGAGCAATCAGCAGGAACCAGTGAATTTATTAGCTCCGTTCTTTCTTTAATATCTTTACAATTCAGGGTTGCCGATGATGTTCGATTACCACCACCAGCACCATAACACCTCCATATCGAATATCGAGGACCACCACCAGCGAGAATCTGAGTATGAGACACCGTCACAATCATCACCACCACGCGTTATTGTATCGGCCTACGCACTGTTCCCTTGGTCTTGTCCCTCTCATCGTTTATTATAATTTCTGACGCAAGTAATGGTAATAAATAAATAAATTTATTAATGAAGGAAGACAACAAAATGTACAGTATATTGGGACAGGAGGTCTTTCAAATCGGTATTGATAGAGACTGAGACCGAAGCACGCGCTGCCGCTTAGCACGGCATCCACCGACTGTCGCTCGGGGCTTCCCCACCCGCGCTGACTCTGCCGCCAACCAACCGATGACCAAGAGAGTTTAAAACACGACGTGATGGTACCCCGCCGGTGTGTGTATGGGTAAAAACCACACCAAGTTCTTCAGAGTAGGGCAACAAAGTGCTTTTACAGGTGAGACACTTGCTGTCTTCCTCTCACCGCCGATCGCGAACCCAGTCGCTTTTAAAACTCTTCTATACTTTGATCATACATAAATTTCTACCTCTACCTCTACCTCGACAGCTTATACCATATACCATATGCCTATCCACGACTCGGAACGCAGTTTATTCATATTATATATATATATATATATATATATATATTCGTCTTTATTACTCTTGTCTACTCCCATCCCATCTACACTATCATTATTACCATTACTATCTATATCTTGTGTCAAGTATTTAGCGATCACGCATGCGCCGATCGCCGAGCGGCCTCGTCAGTCGCGTGGGCGATGCCGATTTTGAATTCTCGATCCCGTCCTTCCTCTTTTCCTTATGAGGATAATACCAAGATATTCCCTACTGATGACGATTATTTTGATCGTTGCCTTGTGATTCTTTTGCTGGTTTTGTTCTTGAAGCCGTTGTTGCACTAGATATATTCGTCTATATTTATATACATATATATATTGAAATTTATTTCAATACGAGATATACGAGTGGTATTTAAAAGCCAACGTATTTAATATGACTGATGACGGAGCCCACACACTTAAAACCGTGGGCGAAACTCTTTTTAATATTTTTTATTATGTTTTTCGTTTCACAGTGATACCATATTAAGAAAGTGGGAGCCACGAAAATTGACACAAGTGTTTTTATTGAGTCAGTATTAATACTTGATCATACTCGTTTGACAACAATTGAGTAATTTATATATATAGTTTGTTATTTTTATAACTGTTTGATTTATACTATTTATGGTAAGTGCCATTAATGCTAAATTAATTGATCATTTTTTTCGCATTTTAAATTATTTTATTTAATACATATTGCCTATTAATTATGTATGGTGATTACTTGATGACTGTAATTTAATTAACTAGCTAATTGGATATTTAAATATAAAAAAAAAAATTAAATTGTCAGTAATTTTTTTTTTTCAACTATTAGAGTTTGAAAAAAATTAAAGACAGGTGTGTGCTGGGCTGAGATTTGTTTAACAAAAGATATTTTGATTAAACAATTAGTAGTACTACGTCATTAAGATAAATAAAACGTACCCAATTTATCTTTTATTTTGTTTGGGTCTATATTTACACAAGTAAAACACGGAAGAAATTAGATAAACGTCAGAGAGTTATCAGAATAATAACGTCGGATTACTGACTGATGAAATGGTAATAAAAAAAGTTAAGATAAGACACGAGCAAACATCCAAAAGTATGTGTTGTCTGTTTAATTATGTCTTTAACTAATCGTTTGTGTCTTCGTTACCGCATATGCCTGATACGGTCATGGCCTTTCTGTTTTCTGTATCTAAATCGTCCAGTTGCGTAATGGCCTGGTTCTTTATCCACCGTTTAGTCGATACCAGGTAACCTATGCAGTATTAAATAATACTTATCTATAATTTATACATATATATATTTATTTATTTTTTTTTTTTTCATACTTTGCATTCTACGCGAGCCGATACATTAATTTTGAAATTTCACACTTGCGGTGAGTTTTTCATTTGCTAATAACTCTAAGCGAAGTTTTATGGGTATTGTGAATCACGGACACACATTTTTGTATTGTGGTTTATAATTAAGTCTTGTAGCTGCTAATTAGTTTGCGGTTAAAAGTTGTCGACAGTGGAGGAATAACGAACGGCATGGCTTGGCTTAACGTTGGAATATAAAAGAGAAAGACCAGAATGGAAAATATATATATATATATATGTGTGTAATGTGCAATGCGTATGCAGAATAATACGAGCAGTTACAGACGAGACTCTTGAGTCTTAAGAGATCCCAAGGCGGATATGGAGTCATCGCACCCGGGTCCGTTTCACATTAGCTTCCGGTAGCAGTTTTACTGACGTCAATTATACAGTTGGTCAAATTTTATACTTTTATTTTTAAAAATGTTTGCAATAAAAAAAAATAAAAGATATGGAATAATTATCGAAGGAAATTTGGCAGACGTTTAATAACGGTAGCGAGTAAAAATTATTTAAGAAATAAAAAAACCGGAATATTGCAAGTGCTGATCACTGGTACCGTTGTAAATACCAGCCGGTATATTTATGTACGTCTGTCAAGATAACGAGGTTCCCGGGGGCTTCTTCTCACCAGCAGCAGCCAGTGTACGAAGAAATTCAAGAGAATTACGTGGATGGCTTGAATGAGTCGTAAGATATGTTCTAGAGCATCGAAATCACAAGAGAGTTGTTGTATGTGTCTAAAATGTTGCTGACATTATCTTTAAATATAAAGAATGCAGACTGAAAGATAAATAACGAAATCTTTTTTTTTTTTTTTTTTTTTTTTTTTTTTTTTTTTTAGACAGGCGACAGACGAAGAATTTATTAAAGAGGACATTAACCGGATAACAAATTGATCGATCGACCCGTACTAACGTCTAATGAAGTTAAAGTGCATCATGAGGGATTACGTGAAACCCGATGCAACCGGCGAAATTCTATACTACGCCAGTTTTATTTTTTCTTATGTTCTTCTTCTTCTTCTTCTTTTAATTTTCTCCATCTCATATCACGCACGCGAGGTTTTGTTATTTAATTAATATTATTTTTTATTTCTACCCAAGTATCAATTGAGAGTAATGACCTTGCATGTATGCACAGCACGCTCGATTAATATTTTTTGCCGAGGGGCTCAATGTATATTCGAACGGTATCAACAGAATAATAATTTTTGAATTACGTTAACTATCATAAAATATCATTATGTTTATCAATATATATCATCTGTATCTATATAAAATTATAAACATAAACATATGTAAAGGTATGGGCGTTAATCACGGCCGGCAATTATCATAATCAAGATTATGCAGGAACGTGGACGCCCACGCAAACTTATCCACTATACCCACTTTATTTTTTCCTATAGTAGTCCCTTATAAGGCAATACTCGATAACAATTTTTATAAATCATGATCTATGGATTAATTACCGCGTCATTAATCATACATTCAATTACAGCCCATTTCAAATTCAATCTCAGATATTTATCTTGATAAAATGTATCCGTTGTTATTTATTGTCGTACAGAGTTACTACTGTATGTATATGTAAAGAGAAAATTTAAAATGACACTTTTTAGAATAACTTTAAATAAAATCAAACAAGGCATAGGTGCTTTTAATTTCACCCAACTTACGAAACTGACTCGCGACGTGTCATTTTGACGAATAAGGCTGGATAAAGTTTATTGCGTAATATTTTATTCATTAGATCTTGTACGCGTGTCATATGATTACTCTCATGAAGAAGTACATCATCAAGTAAATTTATATATATATCAGATATATGAGTATGTATATATGTGTGTTGTGTTAGTTTACCTTGACCGACAAAGAGAATGCAAACAAGTTTATCTGATTCACATTAAATATTCATCTGCCTTTTAAACATTTAAAAAAACATATTTATATTTGTTAATTTATATAATTTTATTTTTATCCGGTAACTGAATAAATAAAAAAGCGCGCGCTCATTGAAATTATAAGCACCAGGAAGGTTGAGGAGTATTTGTACGATCAACACGATTCTTTCGTGAAATTTCAATGAAAGTAGTGGTACGTGTTCAGGAATATCAATTAAATTTAAATTGTTGGGGAGGATGACAATGAAACATCAAACACTTAAGCTAATTGTAGATCAAGGGCGTGTGGGTGACATATGTTTGTTTGTTTGTTTGAATGGCTAACAAGCCGCGATGTAATTTATAGTAATGATACATGACTACTGGGTTATTTATTATCTAACAATGCAGTAATACAGTGAATAATAAAATAAATCATGAGGTTGTTTGTCTTTTTATATGGAATTTTATGCCTACGCGATTGTTTAGCCAACAAATATGAAGATTGTTTGCGTTAATATTGCCGGTGTTTTTACAGAACAAAGACCTTCAAGTGGCGACAGCTGTAATGAATCTTGTAAGCTAGTACTCGAAGCATCACGACTGTTTAATGATACTACAGGAAGCGATGCAACCATCATAAATGTACACAGAAATCTGCATTATCTACACTACGGATAAGATACTTTCTTAACAAATTACTTTTTTTAAAAAATAGGACTATAATTACTATTGATTACTAGATATATGAAGCAAGACAGATAATTAAATTTTGGAAGAGGCTTTTGGTAATTTTAAAAATGTTCTAGCAAACTTACCTTGCGTCGCCATTTCTGGGGCGCGCAAAAAAAAAGACATTGCTGAATTAGAAAACTAGTGCGCAATCGCTTGGAAAGTAATAAACAATAAAGAAGAAAAAAAGTTTATATAAAATTATAAAAAGAAAAGCTGAGATAATTAAGCGAAATAGATGTGTGTTGTGCTGTCTATTAATAACTTCCTCTCCTCGAATTCCTGTTTCTTTTTATCTTTTATTCATCACTTTCACTTGGGCCTATGGGCGCCACGAATAGAATTATCTTGGACCAAATCCAGATACAAAATTATTTGTCATTCTTTTGTAGTAAAGTGTCTTGGTATGATGGATTGTCGATTAAATTATCGTCTTATGTTTATAAGTCATTGATAAGTATTTTAATTGCGTGAAAGGTTTATTGAGATTAATAGTATGGAAAAAAGCTGTTGAGTGAATGAAAAGTAATCTAATATAAATGTTTACGTTGTACAAATTATTAAAACACGTAATCGTGTGTAGATAGTGAGCTACCGTTAGCAAATGTGCTGTGGAAGAGGACTGCGATTGAATTACTTGATAAGTGTATTAATTCTACGGGTGAAAAGTCATCACGTCTTTGGGATCGAACTAATGTATCATTATTAAATACGGAGAAAAATGGGTCTATATATAAGAACACTGAGGTTCTCTGTTCGCGTAACTCGGTTAGTCAGTTTTATTATTTTTTTAATTTTTTTTTCTCTTCGGTTTGTTAATTTCTGACCGTATTAAATAAAATGATATGTCTGACACATCTTCTACTATATACTACATATACTTATGTATATGTTACTATATATTTATATATTTAAAGTCGCAAAAACTCGCAAAGGAGATTATGGATTAAAGAAATGTAAATTAAAACTGACGCCTGAGTTATTTGATTTTTTTTTTCGCGGCAAACGACCAACGGAAATGATATGATGCATTCCGCTAGACCGTGAAAAAATTTTTTAGATGGAGAAGACTAATGTAAAGACGACCGAATATTGGAATAAGAAATGAAAATTATTGTTATGTTTAGAAAAGGCAGAATATAAATAAGGAAATGTCGTCTGACAGGAGGTTTTTTAGATTTATGTGTCCTCTTGGTTATGCATGCGCTTAATTTCTTTCTTAGTTGGTTTCAACGGGTTGGAAAAATATATCAAGTCGAGATAAAAAAGTTAAATGGAATAAAAAATTGGCAGAGGGGTTAAATTTTTTTCTAGTGTTCGAAGCGTCACAAACGACTCGCTGGAATTCAATAAATGAACGTCGGTTTTCGTGTAGTAATTTGTATTCCCGACGAATTTCAAGCTCCTTGAAAGCGCTTGGCTTAATGCCACACTCTGATTGACTAAAATATTTTGTCTCTCACTGGATGATTATTCTTTATTTGGCATAGACTATACAACGTCCAATAAATCACGTACAGCTTACGTTGGATAATTAACTTTGATTGCTGTATTATTTAGCCAAGTATTGGATTTTATTGATAAAATGAAGACAAATTAAGTAGACTGACTAGTTTGATAAATTAATAAAGTGACTGGTTTGTAGTAATAAAATATATGTCATTCGATCGAAAGGCGAAACGTAGCTAACAAGATATCGAATTTGTTTTTGTATAGTTCAGTAGCTAGATACTTTAATTAAGGTCACAAATATACGGCATATATATATATATGTATAATTATATAAATAACAACTTACCTGGAAGTGAAGAATAATGGTCCATATTAAACCTAATGTGAGTTTGGGGTTGCCGTCGACGATATCCTCAGCTCTTATATTGACGAGTTTTATTTTTTTGTAACGCAAAAAATCCAGGGCCATTTGGACATTTTGCAGCATGTGAAAACGCATTCGTCCTCTTTCCCGCGGCTGAAAAATTAAAAGAAAAACATCCGACATTAATATCTTTTATGTTTTATATATACATATAAATAAATCTATATAAGTAATTTAACTCTTGTTCAATATGTTGAGATTATAACAAGATAAATGCGAGCCTTAAAAATATCTGCAAATGTGTATGTATATGTAAAGTTAAAGGAAGATTTCTTTACTGTATTCGCCCAACCCAATTAAATTGGATATCGAGTAATCATTAGCCAGGAAGAGAGATTCGTGTTTTGATAGTGCCAGAAAACGAACCGATCGTGTTAGTGTGCCGGTGGATAATATGTATATCGACCGTAATTTCCCAAAGTTTTATTGTTAAATTGCTACATATATACACATACATTACTGTGATCTTCATATTACCCTAAATTGCAGAAGTATATGACTCTGAGTCAGTCGGAGAACGTGTTAAAGACAGGTGGAATTTAAATTGCTTGACACATATCACGAAAATAAAGAGAAACATGCTCACATGTACAGAACATACATGCGCGGTTGGCTATTAAATGACATGTAAGATTAATTGAACTGTCAATTTACCGTGATCTTTAAGCATCACTCAGATTGTTCAATATTGCGGGCTATTGGTGGTGTTATTATCATTATTGGGGGGTTTATGGACAAAAGTAATTAATATGATATTAAATAAATGATGTAGAGACTTTTTTTACAAGTGCATGTAAGAAAAAACAGGAGTGTATATTATATACGTTGGTGATTGAACATATTAGTGCGACCCTAAAAACAAATACTTGCTTGTAAGTAGTACTATGAATTAACATTTAATTACGTAACTGGTCACGAATAAGTATAAATAATCATGGACAAGTAATTATCGTCGCGTCGAGGTGAATCACGAGTGGCGATCGATCGCTTCGCGGAATCCTCAGTAGTACGCGGTTCGCGGTGTTGTTTTATGGGCGTCTATGTGTGTGTGTGTGTTGTGTGCTCTGTGAGAGTATTTATGTGCAGTAAAAGAGACGACCTGATTAGCTGCAATTGATCCACGCGTGTGTGTTACAATATTGTGGATAGTCATCACGACCTAAGATCTTACGGAAAAATCATTAGTCAAAGTCCAGGTTAAAGAGAGCCGATACATGTTGTCGGTGGTTTTACAAAAAATATAGTACATGCTTGCGCTTGCATCATAATGTTGGTTATAAGGCGATTTTAAACTTTGATTATGTCTATTTCTTCGCGATATAAATTTATTTATTTTGTTCCTTTTTTTTTATGGGTAGAAAAGATAATAATTTCTATGGGAACTAAATTCATTTAAACTGTAAAATTTTTTTTTTTTGTATATATATATATACTTACGAGGTGTTCGCCGGAAAGTACTTCCAATAAAGATATAAGGTTGTGTCCATCTCGTAAATCTTCGAATAAATCTCCGACATGTCTGCTTGCCTGAAAAAATATATAGATTTTAATAAGTAATATTAAAATATATTATTTATTATAATTCAAGATTAGCTGAAATATAAATTTAAAGTCACTGTCCAAATTGCTTTGACTAAAGCTATTACAATATTTAATGGCAGCCTCTTTTATATAAAATTAAAAATAACAAATTGAGTAAAAAAAATACTGACACAATAAAAGATAATTGTTGTTCTACATTTCATACGAAAATAATGCTTTTTATGGCCATATTTTATTAAATATTTTTTATGTAGTGTCGCCGCAAGTGATCGATGCGTAAAGCGTGACGTGAAAACGCGACAAGTCTTATGTTACGTGCAAAAAATTACAGTGCTTGTGACACACAGACTAAATACTAAGTGACAAAGTACAAGAAGAATCAGACACAACGGATGCGGGGAATAAAAACTTTTAAATCAATAGATATGAATAAAAATAAGCTTAAGTGGGTATGAATACAAAAAAAAACCTTGTTTTATATTAGTTTAGGCAAACATGCAACACACTTTGTGATAATAACAAAGCGTTAACTTACAGTAGGAGAACAGCAGGGCTGGTTGTTGACGACCACACACACGTGGAGACACGTGTAAGTCTGAAAAATCGAACAGGTATAAAGCCATCACCAGGATATGTTAAGAAAATTTGTGTTTTGCATTTTTTTATCAAGGAATAAAAAAACTTTTTAATTAAAAAAATGATTAATGATATAATTAGTAATTGTTAAGGTTACCTTTACATATTTCCAGTGCTAATGAATTGCGTGAAAGAAAAAAAATTTTATTTAATATTTAGTTACGACAAAAATTTAGGTAATTGGGAAAATGCAAATTTAATAAATATAAAAAATATATATATGCCTACTAGACATTATTTCAAGTGCGCAGTTGAACCCATTACGGCTTTGTAAAAGGGAAAATAATTGGGTATAAAATATATATATAAATACAGAACTGAAGAGTAACAAGAAGAAGACATTTCCCACGTAAGTTAAATTTTTTTAAAATTGAAAATAAAAATATTTTGAGCATAATGACTTTGTTAAACAGTTACTTTGAATTGAATAACTTCCATTTAGAGTGTACAATAATATTTAAACTAAAAAAAAATTGCTAACGAGACTTGGATAAGGTTTAACCAGCGAATATTTTAGTGTACTTGATTTTAATGTGTCTGCATTCCGTAAATTAAATTGCCCACAATTCTTGAAGCACTATAAAACGTATGTTCTTAAACTTATTTAGGCTTAACAAAAAAATGCATGAGTATGAACCGCGTATAATTAAACGTGAGTGCGTCTTCATTTAACTTGAATTGCATTTGACGTCGGCTTCAATGGGACCACTTGTAATTTTTTCAAGCTGCTATTTATTAACAAAATTAAGCTACATATTGTAACATAAACCTTGACCAATTTGTTATTACAAAAGCACCGTTACTATTAAAAAGACTTAAAAAAAAAAAAAAATAAATATAAAACTGTAGAAATAAAGAAAAACAAAAATGAGTGAAATTCACGTGTTGTATACATCAATATTATGACTCGCTTCCTGTTGGTCCATTACGAAACTCAACGGTGGAATTACTCTCGGAGAAGTGCACCCACTTGCTGATGGTAATTACGAAATACGAGGACAGCGACGACGAGGATGGTGAAGTGAATAACGAATAGAAGGAGAATTCAAAGATACTTATTATAGTAGAGGAGAGCTGGTGAAGGTTTTGTACTCTGGACAGTACGATTGCTCGTGTCGGGCAGTGTGTTGGGCAAACTTTGGTATGAGAATTGGTAGGCGACCAGGGAGAGAACAAGGCGCGATGGAGAAGGTGTCCGAATAAGGTCAGACTCAGGAAAGCAACTGTAAGTATGTGGGCGCCACGGAATCGCAGCTGGTGTCTGTATAATACTTTACTCATTCGCCTGTTTGGTTGCTCCCAGTATCCAGTGGGCTGACCATGTGAAACCAGAATCGTCTCGCTGTAATCACCATTTTTTATAATCTTTATCGCGACCCTTGTGAGCCACACGCAGGTTCAATGGACCTTTTTTTTTCCTCACACATTTTTTTCACATTAAGATTTAATCATTCGTGCCTACAATACTCGAATTTATTAGCATTAATTTACTTAAAAGTCATTTACTTTTGCAATGATAATTATGATTAATAATTAATGCCAGAATATCAAGGATTATGGAAAGAAAAAAAAATGAAGATTTATAGTAAACGATTAAAGCTACTAGGTTTTCTGCAAAAGATTAATCGCGCTACTAAAAAAATGTAACGACTTTTTAAACAGTAAGACAACTTGATTAGTTGATTTGTGTCAAGAGTTGAACTTTAAAACCACGTGATTGTGGAAATAAATAATAGTAATAAAAAAAAAAAAAAAAAAAAAAAAAAAAAAAAAAAATAATGTTTAGAGGTGAGCAAAAATGAAAATGGAAAATAAAGTAGCAAGGCTGCATCAACACCTTGACTCTGGTTCTTTGGTTGCATCACGAAGGTCAGCCGCCCGGGCTACAACAATGAGATTCGCTATAACGGATTACGCGAGGGAGGTGTACTCATGAACACAAAGGAGTATATCGTATATATGTATATGTGTAAGGACGTGAGATGCCGAGTAGTTTCCCATGGCCTTGTTCTCCGGCGTTCAGGATCCGTTTTAGCAAATTAATGAGTTAAGATATACCCGAGCTCTATATAAACTTGTCTTCTAATATAAATAACCTTTCCTTACTTTGGCCATCTAGTGTACGAGCTTACATTACTGACAGACAAACAAACGATAAACGGGAAAAAACAGCGTATGTATTCCTTACATCAGTGTATACACATTAAATTAAGTCCGACAATTAACGGAAATAAAAAGTTTTACGGTGAAAGTTGCGGTCTTTTTAAGCCGTTCGTAAAATGAGCACAAATGAGCACAAAGATGACTTTAAATAATTTTTCTTCGCCGGGATAACTCAATCCATATATGGCGTTGATGCAGAGCAAATGTAAAGCCAGCTGAAGAAACAGAAACAGAGCCTGCAAGTACTGCACAGCAACCCACAAGTGAGTCACGCGTCTTAAATGGCCCTTGGATACGAGTAACATTGAGAATGTTATGTCTCTTGACTCGTTTGCTGCAGCCATCTGAGGAATTCTAAATCCCATCGCATAGTGGTTTAGCATTGTCTTATACTTCCGGCACCACTATTCCACTGGTGATTGTTGCTGTTGCTGTCATTACACATAAATTTATAATCTACTGACTTACATTCAGTTATTTCGATGCTGAAATTTTCTCTAAAAGGAATTATTCTGTCTTTCAATGACGTGAAGGCATAAAAAAGTTGTGTGAGTCATAAATAGCAGTATCAACAAATTTGACTCGATGATTCAACTTGTCAACAAATTGGATACTTTTTCTTCTTTAAGTTAAAGGATTTAAGATGTAAAAGAAGATCTAATCAAGTCTACGAACCTAATGGAGTAGATTATAGTGTAAAATGTAAGCAAACAAGTTTCTTCATTCCTCAGTGCCATTAATTTGCACCCTCTTCTATTTACTGGTAACTAAACTGGTGATGTTGATAATAAACGTCGTCTTATTCTCTTTTAAGCTCACAATCCCTCGGATTTGACGTTTTGTTTTGTGTGTAAAAGGCAAAGACTGGCGGCTTGCTTTGTTTAAATTTTAAACTAAACAGGATGGGGCTTCGCGAGTATGAAAGTCAGTTCCCCTTTTGGTGGAAAAGAGAAAATGAGTGTTTATAGAGACAGAGTTGTTATATTATCAAAGAAAATATAAAAACTGATAAAAGACCCGGTTCGAGAATAAACAATGTGTTTGTTCAGCTTTTTTGCTGTACCCACATTGGGGTGACCTTGGAGTTTTAAGTGAAAAATAAAAATCCGCGAGATACGCCACAATGACTTGAAAGAATTGACTTCCTTTTACTCTGAGTAGAAAAAAATTACAGGGAGATGTAATTGACCCATTTGGATGCAACTGCTGTTTTATTGTTGCTCCGTTGCCGGATGCTGATGATTGAAACGGAATTTTTTTCAATAAATATATATATACATATATATGTATGTTTTTTTTTTGTAATATAATTTTTTAAACAAACAATAATAAAAAGCAAGATAAATAAATCAATGTATAGAGATCCGGTTTTTTTTTTTTTTTTTTTTTTTTTTCAAAGATTAATATGTTCGGAGAAATATTTTAGAAATATTTAAAAGTTAATTTAGTCAAGAGCAGGTGGAGACATTTGCCAATAAAGTAAACCTTATATATTATTTGAATATTCATCAATTTAAAAGCTGGTACAGATATAAAGGCGGTACAGATCATAGACGGGCCAAAGTCGAAAACGATTAAGGAGCTGAAAGTTTAATAGGGACCAACTATCAAATTTGTCGAGTAGTTTGGATGCTTTGAAAGCAATTCTCAATCTTGATACATACATAATATCATTAAGTGTTTAGTACATGTGTATGTCTGTATACATGTATGTATACCAATATATTTGATGTAGTACTTAAAACGAGACATTTGATTTTACTTAAAGCTACTGGCCATTTGCCGAGATGTTCTATGAATTAAAGTTACGAGCAATGACCTTGCTGGCAAACAGGCTGGAATAATTTTACACTTGCACCGCCTACATCTAGCGCTTCCCACGTTTTTAAATAGTCGCACAAAAATTTAAAATCATCTAATCACTGTCAGCTCAACAATAAAGATGTCAATTTTATCAATTGAGAGTTAAGACTGAATAATTAAGTGCTTGAGAATTTTTATGTTTAAAAAGATTACGTATATCGAAGTGTGTGTAATAAATGTTAAACAGAGACGCGTTATGTTGATGGTAAAAATGCAGCCATGTAATGGGTAGTTGGGTGAAAAGTCTTACTGACGCGATTACCGACTTTGTTGTAACTTTAATGGTGTCTGTGTGCTGTGACTATGTACATGTTTGTGGTATGCTGGTCGTAATACGTGTAACAACTTGTTCACGGTTTTACAGAAGAACGACCCGCGTCAAGACACTTATCTCTTTAACTTGCCGTTTTATATACACTGGAGCTTATCTTACTTCCGTGAGAATTTTAAAATATAACTTGGTATCACTGCTATACCGTTGGATTAAAGTATAAACGAAAAAAAAAAATAAAATAAAATAAAATAATTAAATAGCTGAGAAAAAATAAAATTAAAAATTCTATTTGCATACCAAGTCAAGAGTATTCAATTTAGAATTAGACTTGGAGTTAGATCGGGAGGTAATTTAAGAAACATTAAATGACGTGGAAAAATATTGTCAGGACAAGCCTTGACGGAAATAATAATTGTGGTCACGATGCCAGCATACTAAATTGCCGTCTTGATTCGTGGAATTTTATTTAAACTCGGTCGAAGACATTCAAGTTTAATAAACTGATAGCAAGTCCTTATAATACTTGTATATATTTAATAGATGAGTTTAGTCCTTATATGAGGAGGAAGAGGAAGCGATAATCGAGAGACAAGAAAAGTCAAAGAGACGTCCGCGGCACGAGTCCTCGTCATCGTATAGATAAAGAAAAAAAAAAGAAAAAAAACGACATCACGACTTTAGTTACAGTTTGAAGCAGGCATAGCTCTTGGTCAATTTCACGCTCGAAAGCGCTCCAACTTGCCTTTGCTTCACTCAACTAAGTACAGGTAAGTGTAATTTGTAAATCGATGCCTGGAGATTAATGCCGACGACACACCTTCCGAGAGGGAGCCATTCTACTGCGGGTCTGCGGGCGGTTTCTCTTTAATCGTTTTTAAAACTACCACTGGGAGCTGGTACACACCCTCGGGCAGTAACCAGATCATGCTACACTTTTTCATCTATCGATCGGTTTCAGCTAGGAAACCAGATGTACTTTTTTTAATTAAAAAAATTTCCGCCTTTTATATTTTATACTAAATGTATATTTGAGACTTAATAAAAAAAAACTAACTACTAGAACTGACTGTAAGATTTAATTTATTTTTTAAAAAAATTAGTAGTCGCAGACTATAAATTATAAATAATTTAATCATTTTAATAATATATGATGTCTCACTAACTTGAATTCTATTCATAAATTCAGCGAAATAAAAAATAAAAATGTAATCTTAACGATTTACTTGTGTGATTCACAATCCGGATGTGACAGAGTGATTGATGATATTTCTAAGCTATGTCAAGAATAAAGATTAAAAAAAAAATAAAAAAAAAGAGTAGTGAAGCTTTAAAAATATTTTTGCTCAAGTGGTAGGGCTAAGAGTTCCCGTTGGGTTGACCGTTTTGATAGTTTGCTTTCTTGAGAATGATATCAAAGTATCGTGATGTGACCTTGCGTCAAACTTGGTAACGATACGACATAAGTGCTAATATATATGTGTGTCTGATAGAATGTACACGAATAACACCGCGACTTTCAGCTCCTATCCACTTCTTGGTTATATTCTTTAGTTGCTACTACACGTCAAGGCTGATGTATCGTATTATACTATCCTCTAACTCATATTGTCTACGATCGAGCAGCGTGTCGTGTTCAACGGAAGAGTCAGCACGCAATCTGAGTTCTTACTTTATATATCTATAGCTAACTGCATGTGACCAGCAATGTCATTAGTTATTCTTTTTTAAAAAAATAATTCACATAAAACAATCCATTCATTATTTTCTTAAGAATAAGTCTCAAGTTTAGTTTCTAAAAGGCATATTTTGCATTTTTATAATACGCTACTAATACAATAATTATTTCTCGATGACGAAATGGAAAAATGAGATTAATTTACGGTTAATTTATCGGAGAGAATATTGTGTCTATGAGGTAATAGAATGGTTAATGTGATGCGAGAGTTTAATGCACGAATACATCAAAGTAACTGTTAGATTGCTCACGGTGGGTGTGAATCATCCATAAATTCTCAGTCGCGTAAAAGTAAAACCGTGGAATGCGCTGAGAGATAAAAAAATAAAATAAATAAATAAATATATAAAATATAAATGAGGGTATTGCCCAAAGTTGAATTAATTATTTTTTCATTTGCCGTTTTAAAGAAAAGTTACGAGACCATGACTTACTTCGAAATACCTGACATATATATTATTGTAAGAAGTAAGAATAAGAACAAACTCTCGTCTCGTCATCAAACAAAGACAATTCAAGTGTCCATAAAATAATAATAACAAAAGTTATTTTATCTCAGAGGTACTGGTTTTATATCTATATATATAACATTCATACTTGTATATTTTTTTTAAATATTTCCATTCCAGCTTTATCTGATCGCTGAATTGAATGATGATGACTTATGGAAATTTAACATCTCACAGGCACAATTGTAGATTACCGATAAAATTTAATAAAAAAAATAAATATTTATGCTCATGTTTATTTTCGTTTAAAATAAAATGTTAACGTGACGAACCAGAACGAATCCTAAGGTGACAAAATATTTCTCACTCCCTTATCCGCCCACTTATTGTATTTTTTTTTATTTCTTCAATCAGTACTACCATCTATAGCTCGCAAGCTGGGCAAACTACCTTCAGCCTACGTATACGCGCCACGCGACATACGTCAGGTTGCAGTTAAGCAAAAAATATAATAATTCTAATATTTATGTTCTTTAAACCGTCAAGACTTGATATTATGTGATCAACTCGACCCACGTTATTTTTTTATCTATAAATAAATTTATTTCCAGCAAGTTGGACTTTTCCAAGATAAAACGACAAACGAGTAATTGTAAAAACGAGTAAGATCGTATATTATTATATTTATTAAGTATCCGGTGACCAGTGACGCTAAATTGACGTCAAAAATAATTTGGTCAATTTTTTATAAAATTATTTTCTGAGCAAATTCAAATTGACGCGGAAACTGGCATTAAATTAAAAAACTGTTGGTTAATTTTTTGCTGATCAATTGACGTCAATTGTCTACCTTATATTACTAGTAGCAGCAAATTTATCAATAAACTTAATTCGAATCATCCAATCTAATTATTTTATTTAATTATCTACAAACTCATCGATTTATGTTTTATTTACTAGGATTAATAATTTTAAGACCGTCGATACGACCTATCGCTAAACTCGTTATCTTTATATTTTTCCCCAGAGCCCAATAAAAATAACATACTCGGAATAAGTCCAAGATAATAAATATCTAGCGTTTAAATTGCAATTCATAAATAAGTCATGGATGTATACATATATGTTGCAAGTTGAGCTCGTTAACTAACCTCACCTTCACTTTATTTAAACTTCACATACTTCCTACTGCACTAAGGAGTAACTCAGTATATCTATAGTTTTTTTTTGCTTATTGATAAATAATAGAAACTATTAGAGTTTATGGATACAGCCGATTTCCGCGTGACAGTCATCAGTCCTGATTGAGCTGATGGAAGAAAAATACTCCATATTGTTCACACGACCAATCAGCGTCGTTTGATAAATATTTAATTATTATGCTAATAACAGCAACAATAAATTTAAATTTTTAAACAATTTAATATGCAATATCAAGATGAAAAACTTCTTGAACAAGTGCATGATAATTTATTCTGTTAAACCGTAGGTTTATTGCGATGCTGCGAAAAATACCGAGATGTTAATTATAAAATAATTTTTTTTTAAATACCTTGTTAGTATATTTTTGATCTCTTTGTCATTTAATTACTCTATTAATATTTATATATTTTTTTATATTAAATAATAACGGCGCTTTTGTATTTTATGAAAATTTTCACTGTACGGAGTTTTAAAAAAATTACCCGGCTAACGAAGTCAACAGGAAGTTTGTTTTTTTCAGATTTTTTATAAAAAAAATGAATATATATAAAATAAGATTTAAATAAACCTTACCTTTTTTAAATGTTTGTTCACCCACTTAGTAAAGGTCTTTTTCTGGATGGCATCACGCTCGTCTGTAATTAAAAGAAAAGGAAGAAATAGAAAATTATGTATAAAAAAAATAAAATCAAAGTATAAATTATCCGTTATTTGTTAATCACTAGCTGTAGAGTATAAACTCAATTAACCTTATAACCAAGACAATAACAAGATAAATATCTCCAGTATATATTTATATTTAAGGTTAATCAGGAAGCTGGTGTGTTTAGAAAGTCAGTGAAGGGTTAAAGGTAAACTTGTGAACCTTGAGGATATGCGGAATTGCTGCTGGTTTAAATTAACGACAGACGCGGAATCGCAATCAATCCCGACGAGACCGCGGTCTTTAAGGTCGGGACTCGACCTCTTGAACTTTCGTGCTCGGTCCTCAGTACTCCAGTCACGCCCACGTTGCGTGAGCTAAGTGCCCGTGAAAAGGAGTCAAGAGAATAAATGAATAAATACTGACGAAGAGTAAGTAGGAGTCTTGTGCTTTACACTAGTGACAATGTCACCAAGTGTCTTGTATTATACGACAGTACTTAATTGCCGTGCAAATATAAGTCACTGCTTTTTATTCTCAATTCTCTGGTTTCTTTTGTGTAAATATATGTCGTAATATTTTTTTTAACCGCATAATTTAGAGTATATTCCTTGTAATTTTAAAAATATGTACACATGTCAAAAGATTTGTAGACTTAATATTTAAATAAATAAATGAATTATTTATTTAAACTGATTGAGGAAGCGAAGTTTAATTTTAAAAATTTAAAATGAGCAATAAATGTTGGACAAGGTTAAGGTTTTAATACGTTTTTAAAATTAAATGATTGGAAATTGAAATTTAATAGCATAAGCTGGTTGCTGTGGCTACAGATTCGTGCAGCTGCAGCCCACGATACATTGAGTATGAGGGATCAGAGTTCACTTGCAGACAATAACCTCCAAGTAATTCATTACATGAGGGATGAATTGAGTGGAGAAAGAAATTTTATGATTAAATCACAAGTACTTAAATAATAATAATAATTTTAAAAGAAATATTTAGCAGCGACATTGACGCTCGAGGCGTTAAATAATATCATGTTGGTATTAGTAGCCGAAAGCTAAAATAATTAACGTAATGAGCGTATAATTTCCCGTCACGAATTCTCGGAAAGCTGATCGAGGCATACGTAGATCTAACATCAAAAGACCAACTTGGACCCGAGACTAAGGCGGGCTTGAGAGTTTATGCTTTGATCTAAACTACCAGTCAAAGAACTACCTTTTTGGACTACATAATTGTCGGAATATATATATATATAATATATTGCTAAATAAATAGACAATAATAAGGACTTAAATATATTGCGAGTGTATAAATTGAGTGACGAGTTTGTGAATTGACGGCTTTAGCGACTGCAGACAATTGATAGATTGATGTCACGATCTCAGGATTTATCGTGGAAAAATAATTTAAATTACTCAAGAGCGTCAACAGATTTTCAATTAAACCGAGTTGTTTAAATTATCTTTAAATGGAAAAGACCGCGCTGAAGAAGACACAAGAGGTCGTTGATTTTTTAAAAAAAATATTTTTTTACCATGACATCAGATCCTTTTTGCAGTGGCGCCTATTTGTCGCGAGTGTACTTAAAAACGTTTTTTTTTAAACCGAAAACATTTTACACCTTCGAGATCGGAATGTCAAATAAGACGGCTGTGACTTCTCATGCTACTCAGAGCAAATATTATACACCTACGTGAGCGCCCACTTTTTACTATATCTATATAATACGGAAAAAAGTTATTTTTAATTTTTTTTAAGTACATAGTTGGATTAAAATTTTTTTTCTTTCAGAGAATATAAATATCTGTGAACGTAAAATTGCACTCTAGCTCTTGACAATTATTTAAACCCCGTGACAATTTATTATCAGACTCTTTTGGCACGGTGACGAGGTTAAAGAACCGCCGTAAGAAGAAAACACATTAGAATAAATAACTGGTGTGGTGTGTGTGTTTGTGTGATTGTATGCGAGACAAGCAAAAACGCGGGCGTTTAATCTACAGCTACAATAACTAAGTGGATAAAATTTAGCGGATAGAATAATAGTTTATGGTAGTTTAATGCCAAGAATGGTCATAATAGATCACGAGAGCTAGGAGACACAAATAGAGATTTATCGTTTAAGATTAAAGTTAATGTTAATGTTAATAAATAGCTACATTGTGGCTATTTAATATTTATTCGAAAGATCTATTGGCTTTTAACAGAGTTTAAATATTGCAATTTGTATACTTTGAGATTAGATAGTCAATTCAATAGTAATATAAAATTGTGGTCTGCGGTGTGTTAATGTTCGAGGCTGCTGAAGATGGTATGGGAATTAATCAGACTCAGTGTCATGAGAATGGTTCGTATTGGGACTGAACCAGACTTGAACGACGCCCTCATGACATTAAATATGGTCACTTGAGTACTTGCTATTGCCTGTACATAATATGTTCTTGCAATTGCGGATAGCAAGAGAAAGACGAGAGGATAGGATATGTGACGTGATATGCGGGCGATCACATCTGTCCGATGGTTACGGTTAGTTTATAGGCCTCAAATAGCAAGCACACCCGCTCTTACCCATCACTTCACCACGTTAATTCGTTACTCGTTTTATTTTTCTTAGATCCACTATCGTAATAGCCCACCCTGGGATACTCTGATCCACTATACAGTATACAGTATACACACTCTACTATATCCGTTAACTCACGGTTACTCTTCATATATCTTCCATGACATTTCACGCCCTGATTTCGTGTAATGGACGAGGAGAGTTTTAAACAGCTTCAATCCTGATATATTCTAACCCATTAACTCCTCGATAACACCTTCTCAACTTTTAAATTTATTTTTATATCTCATATGCGATTCTAGATATATACCACCGACTGAAATAAATTAGTTTATAATGAAAATTTTAAATTATTTTAGCAAATGTGTCAAAAATATGAAAAATCATCAAGGCGAAAATTTATTGCGCGCAGACTCTACTTCTGCAGCGATTCAAAAATTGATGTTTTAATAAATAAATAAAAGAAGTATCTGAAGATAATTTTTGGGACTGGAACATATATTTTAATGGTTTTTGATAACGCTAATGCATTAAAAAAAAAGTAATGGGTTACTCGAAACCTTATCAGTGATTTAATTGAAATAAATACTTTGATAAAAAAATAATCTAATAAAAAATCTTTCTTGAGATAAAATAAATAAATAAATATGAGACAGTACATATTGAATACATACTTGAAATTAAGATTTTAGATAAAATTCAAATATATTATCGTTATTAATGTATTATGTAATACGAGAGTATACATTAAAATATATAAGTGATTCATAAATATTACTCGAGGCATATAAACTTCGCGATATGAGTTATTGTTATTGGATGCGTACACCAGGATATTATTCACGCGCTCAGTTTTATTGTAACCACACGAATATAAGTAAGCCGTGGCATTGTCTATTGTGTATGTGTCAACTTCCTACTTTTTCCTTTCTTACAAATATATATTTATTAGCAACGGCATTAATGTGTCCCGAGTTATTTAAATTTAATAATAGACAGCATTGAAATGAGCGTCAGCAAATTCAAATGAAAACGGTTTAAATTAAAATTTTCTCCGTCATCTTAATCTCAAATAATATTATTAATATATAAAACCAAGTATAGTAATTTCCAGCGGTATTTATTACTAATGTTTAATGCATTTCTAAGAAATATGAAATGGAACCGCAGAATGCTGAAAATTATATGTTTATATATAAAGGTTACACAAAATGACGTAAATATATTTCCTGCATGATGGTGTTGCCTGTAGTGACAAACTCTCACGCCATTTATGTATCGAAAATGTCGATTTAAATTTTAAAAAAAGTACCTATCAATAAATTCAAACGGACATCAATTATACTACGGCTGCATACTACATAACAAAATTATTTAACCGACATTTTTTCTCATGAATCTTCAAGACGAGTCTAGTTTTTAAAACCCGCTGATAGTTTTTTCTTATTGAACTTCTATTGACATCGTAAACGTTGTACTCAATAATGATGCAACGGATGTCGCGCTAGTTGGCTGACCACAATCAGTTGCTATTTACACTTCTCAACCAGGTAGCGAAAGTCCACTGGTATTCACACATGTGATATATCTTTACATACTGAACATTTAACTTCAAAAGTCAAAGTTCTTATTTTATTTATTTTTAAATATTTAGTCTCAATTATTAATTCAAGTCTTTTAAAAATATATTATTATCATTATTAATTTTTTATTATGACTATGATGATCATATATTAGTGTGCAAAGTAATATAGACTACAGACTACGAACATTAAATAAAATTAAACCGTTTACTATTTTAACGCATCATTGATTTAACTGATGACGATAATAATATATATATATATATATATATATAGATAACTTTTAACTGCACGCACCTGTAACACCACCCACGCAAAGTGCAGATAATATATGTCGTTCACGTAACGTCACGCGCGAATTATTCGCACGCGTTAAATTAAAAAGTTGTGAAAACTGTTAGATAAAAATTTAACGGGTGTAATTTTTTTAATTGTCGCACATAATGTATATTAATAAACTTTAAGATATTACCTCAATTAAAAAAGTAAAAAATTCTTTTTAATTGGCGGTAAATTTAAAAAAACAAAAGTTTAAGTCTAGGCTGTAAAAAAAAGTTATTATTTAAAATATTAAAATATTTGTAATTATATTTATAACGATGTGTATTATTGTAATTGCTAAATTAAGTATCATTATGTTATTGTTGTTATTTATTATTAAATTCAAGGACTAAAGAGCCCAGTTAAGTATCACACTGATGCATGGCATGCATGGTTGCTCGTAAAAACAAATAATCTATTGTGAATTTTAACTTTAATGAAAGTTTATTGATAATAAAAATGAACACTACAGTTGCTTAAGCTAAAAAAAATTAATTTATTGGGTTCGATTACTCGGCAATAATTCTATTAACTTTAATTATGATATATTACACTTGTTACAATTAATCAATTGTTCGAGTTTTAATTGAATTATCGCACAGTAGGATAAATTGCGTCACTGCCAAAAAGAGTTTCTAAAA